>NC_087074.1:15106666-15285861 GCF_026151205.1 Bolinopsis microptera
TGATAAACATATATTTATCCGGAATATGTAAGGGTGTAATTCGAACCTCGCAAATGATTTGTTACGCTGTTTGTGTGTAGACAGGTGGCTACCAAAACAACAGATGAAAGGATAACAGATCCTGAATCTAACCGTTCTCTTGCAAAATATCTGCGTCTTATTGAATTTGAATTGCCTAATGTTGCCTTATAACCGTTTCTTCCCCAGTGACAGTTTCTCCCCCTAATTAAATAGGCTGGAGATGTAATTTATCACGAAAATATCCCCAATTTGTGTCGTTTCATCGTGTGTCCACACATCAATAACTAAAACAACTTTGTTCAGCAAATTATAACAGCACAACTAAAGTTTGGCTGGCAGCAGTAAGAGGCACGGCGGACGTAGTACGCGACCTTCACGAAAGTGCCACTTAAAAAGAACCTGTCACAACATAACAAATATCATTATTGTGTGAGCTCACTACAAGCTATGACACTTTATTATGGCATCTTTTATACGTAGAACGGTGTCAAAAACTAGATGGATGCTTGAAGTTGATGCCAGGTGATGTTAAACTCTGAGTTTTCCCGGAAAACATCCACACGATTCAAGGTAAGTGCGCGCCAACAGTTAAAACACGACCAAACGCAGCACAGCTCGACAACAGGTTTTAACTTTAATTAAACTTTCTATTTAATTGGTTTGTCTACTTCCACAATTACAGCTTCCAGTAAAATATGCTAACATCACAATAATACGTGGACTGAAATTAGCGCTGACTACTCGCAAGAAAACATTGTAAATACTGAATCATACTAAACGTACGTTCCACTCAAATTGCAACGGCGCTTTGAGTTACAACTCAACACTAGTATGCAACACTTTCATCAGGATATTGTGAGCCATCTATGGACAATCTTGGGAATATTCCAAGTTTTTGGAGGAGGATGATTGTTCGAGATATTTGACGTATTCGAGGGAATGCACGTGCTGTGAAGAAACTGCTGAAATTTAGGGACATGAACTCGGTCATGAAAAACAACATAGAACTACTTACAGTTACTACACCGAAACTAATGAAAATCATCATGCTCTGCTTGCTTATATATGTGTATGTGTCTTAAAACACTGAAAGAGGTTTGACAGCATGTCTACCAATTGGCAGGTTGCCAATCATTACGGGGGTGAAACAGTAATTTGCTAGCTTGTCTACCAATTGGCAGGCTGCCAATCAAACAGTAATTTGCTTCTCAACAGCTCACCAGGAGGGCATATCTCTGTGTGTTACCAGGACAGGCCGCTGCAAAACGGTTCCTATTGTTGCTTATCAGACAGCTACAGCCCAACAAACAAAAAGTCGATGATATAATTTGACATGGAGCAAATAAGTGGGGGTCAGCGATATGGGGCTGTCTATTCACATGTTTGAGTGTGGATTTGTGATGGTGGGGGAAGGAGCTTGCATGTGAATTCTGTATAATGGAAATTGGAAAACCTTCCTTGAGTGGTCTACATGCAGCCACTTTCATAATAAAAAGTTCCTACAAAAAGTTCTTTACTTCTTTGTTTGTAGTTTTTGCTCGATAATATAACATAAATAAAAAAAAGATCAATCGCTGAAAGAAAGTACCGACTTTAAATTGAAAACGGATGTTTATGAAACATAACGTAATACACAAAACTACGATTCCGAACAGGTTGAATAAGTTTCAACAAGTAATTCAATAATAATATAATAATAAACTTGCTCTGCTATAACACTAAGAAAGCAGAATAATAAATAGAATTAATAAAAATTCATAACGGAAACAAATAATATGATAATAAAATAAGCCTGAATAAGTAAAGCAGAGAAACTAAGTGAATCCATTAAGGGACGCGGCTTACATGTTAAGTAAGCCTAAAGTAACTGTAAGTCAAATCTTACGCTAGTATAATTTATACACAATAACTATGTGTAAAATGGTTTGCGGAGGGAGGGGGTCTAAAACGGACAAAACAGCTCACGTTATATAATATATTTGCTTCATCTCTGTAGTCAGTATTTGTGGGGTATAATACCACTTTATCTATTGTTATAAAATAATTAGTTAAACTCTACTATTCTGAACATGCTCCGAAAATTAAAATATATCCCAAAAAGGAACATTCAAACCCTTACCTAGTGCTCTAGCATGGTAATAAAAACATTATGCACCTTACAAATCAAATTCTAACCACTTAGGTAGGTAGCTAGCTATCTTCTAAGGTTGGATTGTTAAGATAAGATAATAATTGAACACTTATGTACACGAGTTAATTAAAAATCAGCAAATATGTGAAAGATGATACAGTAGTGCAAAAAAGGTTAAAACAGATGTTAAAACTGTGATATTGTTGAGCGAATTGTCTCATAAATAGGCAATTTTCCAAGTTAGGGCTTTGTTTCGGCAAATATCCAATGAAAGGCTACCCGCGACAAATATTCAAAACGAAATAGTCAAATAGTTACACGGAATAAGAAAAATAGCAGTTTATACCGCACGGTACAAATTGTAGAGGGTATAAATGTGACGCTTCTTCGCTTAAACCACACCTTTCTCTACAAAAGCTCATTAATAATCATTATGTATGCACTCAGGAAGGTAATAGGTGGACAGTATCACTACAAACCGTAATATCACTACACAACAGCTTGTGTTGATTTCTATCAAATCTGATCTGAGCCGAATAGTTTCTCCCCTTGTATTTTCCAACTATATTCCAACGGGAAGTAATAAGATACAACATTTTACGTCATGTCAGGGAGGATAAAATGGTGTTACTCTGAATGGTGTTACTCTGAATTTAATCCTTTCTGTGGATTTACTTATTTTAACAGTTGAGATTGTATAACATATCATGTTTGTGTTTTCCCAGCGATTTTATTCAAATCACGAATAAACGTTAATGCTGTATTAATTTTCTTGGAATAGAGTAAACCGGAAAAATCTTTGCAGCTTAAAATTGGATTTGGGCCAAAACCCAAAAAAAGATGATATTATAAATATAGCACTCTGATTGGATCCCAGAAAGTCAGGTGACCAGCCGCTCCCCAATCAAATAACAGGTTTGCGTCTTGCTCTGATTGTCTCCTGACAATCTCCAATCTACTCAGATAAGTGTGAGTGGTCCTCCTTATCTCCTTTTTAGTTTGGAGGATTGATAATGAGAAAATGGTATGTATATGGTTCCAAAAAATAACTTACTAACTCCTCCAAATACCAACCATTTGCTGTGCAGTCGCAATAAACAAAACTTTAGTGGGTAGTGGGTTGCCAGAAGTTCAACTACTTAAAGTAAACTAGTAAGTAGAGTTTACTTTCGTTCATATGGTGACGAAAGTAAACACTAAACATAGGTCACATACCTACATACTACATAGGCAAGTAGGTAGGTGATGCTGAGAAGAGCGAGTAGCTGCGACATCCCATTTTCAAGATTAGTGTCCGAAGCAACAAGATTTAATTGTTGTCAGTGATAATGACACTTAACCCGGACACAACGTTGTGACACAGTACAGATTGAATCATATCTGCGAACTCTTTTATTTAGTAGCTGCTTGGAATCAGTGCATGATTATCGTTAAAAGTATCTTACATCTAATGAGACACACTACCAGGTTTCCAACAGACAGTAATAGTTAGTAACTAACGACTTACAGTTTACTACTCACGGTCCACGGATTACTTACAACTTTCATGATCGAAGTCTAGGTGCACTCAACAAAATGTTAAACAGTACAAAAACGGCGAAATTTTAAATTCTTAAAAACACTACTATTGACGGGAAGAGTTACTAAATATTTGCTCCTTCGCAATATTTTTATTTTAACTACTCGTCGGTGTCGACTTAGTCTAGTTTAGATTGTAGTACGAGAACATTCCTCGTTACTGTAGCCTAAATATCAGGAATTTTTACGACTCTATCTTTAGAGTGCATTCTTAGATACTACATCAGAGAGAACAAGTTCGGAGCGCGTTAAAACTGGTAGAAATTCAGAATAACGCTAACAGAAAAAACGAACTATTTTCAGCAGTAAGCAGGAGTGATGAATAAGTAAATAAGAGGGTAGCGCATCATGCATGATATTGTTATATAATGATCATAGTATGCATATTACAAAACATACAGATCATAGCTCTTACCTAGCTCATGTAGAGACGAACAGGATTTAACGTAATGCATCTTCCCCTCCGGACCGTGCATCTTGGATTCTTGATACCTTCCGACACACACAAAACTATATTTTTGTAAAACAAAACGTTAGCGAAAACTACCGGGACTGAGAGATCATCAAATTTGTGGGGGTATATCAGGGAATATTTCACGGGTATATTATAATGCTAATGTGCCCTGATCACTGGGTGCCAGGAGTTTCATATGTGTGCACTCTAATGTCTGGAGGGTGAAGCTGTGAGCCCTGATACGAGTGGCAGCTAGTGCCGGTACTACCACGTCACCCCTCTAGGTGTTAGTGATGCTGGGGAGGTTGGAGCGAGGATCCCCCTGACCACCTTACCTCACAGACTGTCAACAGAACTGGGTAAAGCTCGCCGCGATTCTGCTGCTCCAGTTTTAACTGAACTCTCATCTCAATTACTTGTCCTGGGCCGTGCTAACACCCAGGGAAGTTAGGGTTGCTTATTCTGTAGTGGCTATAGTTTTCTTATCAATTTTAGAGCGACGTTCTATGAAAATCTCCAGCTCGCCCAATAGGTTGCGTTTAAATTCAACCCACAGAACGTCACAACAGAACCAGGCGTTAAAGAATTTCCCTGATCCAAGAGAACTAAAACAGAACTACAGAATTATCTTTAGTTCTGTATCTATAGACACAAAACTATAACTACAGAAGTTAAAATTAAGGACTGTTATAGAGGTAACATAGTTTTACCGCAATGAAGTGCAGTTACCCCCAGACAGTAGACACACATACACTGGACGGGTCCCTGGCCGGTAGACCGCAGGAGCTATAATCAAGTTCGATTAAAGCTAATTAGACACAGGTCAACACGGTGAGAACGTACGGTAATTGAATCCAGAGCTGACTAATTCGGGGGCCTGTTATACGATTATTGATACAGCTTCAAAGCAAAACATTGGAATTACGTGATCTACCAATACCGATAAATTGCGGGGGTAACATTATTATAAAGTTATAAGATGATGGAGATTAGCCATAAAGCTTCAGGTCCCGACTCTCAGTGGCTATTTCGTCACAACGTCTCCTCTGATAGAGAACTACCGTCATAACAACGAAAGGGACTGAGAGGTGAGGAAAAACGAATAGCAGTAAGTTGACTGAAGATAGAGTAAATACCACTTAGTTTATCTTCAGTAAACTTACTGTAAGTGAGCAGGAGACGCCGGCGCGCTGCACAGAATCCCCACATATATATGATAGATACCCTATCTACGTGCACCATGCTGGATGCCACATGCAACTTGTTACGGTCTCCTGGAAAGCCTAGTAACTTCTTTCCCCTTCAAGCAATTCACGCGTTAAATATCCAAAGAAGACACGACAGCACCTGTAGGTACTAGCTAATGCTACAAACTTACAAACTTCAAAGTGAGCTGGAGCTCACGAGGTTAACTGAAGTTTTCCAGTTTGGGAAGGCAGCGTGGGTGGGTATTAACTATTAGCTTGATAGCCCGTGTAAAATAGATAAAGTTTCAAATGTTCTAGTTATGTAAAGCGGGCTCAGGTAAAACAAGGATTACAGCATGTTGAGAAGATTATGTTTTGTGGATACAGGATATATTAGGAGTATTGTACTGATGACAGGAGCCGACAGCTTCATAAGGCCCTCCAAACGGTCAGACCACTAGACCGTCCAATCAGCTGGGATTCCCAGAGACAGCAGCCAATCAGCGAGCATTATCACAGCAATTCGAGGCAGACAGAAGCCAATAGGATGGTAGAAAAAGAAACAGTAGCCAATGGGAGGTGTCAGGAAAGGAAAGTCGCATGTTTTAGACGTTATGCCTTCACCTAAATTATAGTCTCGAGAGGTTCGAAAAATGCGACGATAGGCCAAGATGAAACCAAGCTGACTTGTAGTGATTCGAATGGTAGCACTTATTTATAGCAATCACATCATGGACGGACCACGCAAGTCGTGACGGAGAGCATGGCTGTCGGAGGTACAATAACAAGCGAGAATTAAAAAAGGAAGTCAACTTCTCAACTGAAATCTAATTCTAGCTCGCCGTGAAGACCCGGTCAAGAATCAGTACAAGAATGCACCAACAAAGAGAGAGAGAGAGGGAAGGATATCTAGACCGCGCTAAAGCGGGCACAAGTCAACACCACCGGCACTTATTCCAGTCTTTAGTGTGTTTTACAGTATACTTGAACTTCAAGAGGACCTTGTGTTTTACTCTATACTTCACGACACTCCAGAGTGTGGTTCATTTTATCAGATTGATGTCAGGAACTCAGTCAGTTTCATGAAGCATGTTGGTCTGGGCGTGGTACCACCTGATTGTCGCAAAACTTAAAGCAGGTTGAAGCAAGTTGCCATACCCTGCCTTTGGTTATATTGTAACCAGTATAAGAAATAAAGGGGAAAGAATTGACACGAACACAGGCGATGTAGCAAAGTGTGAGGGTAAACATTCGGGAAACAACCAATAAACAATAAACATATGGTTCACTTTATATATTATCTCAACGTAGTGTATATAATTAATATTCCTTTATGTGACGAAGCCATGTGGTCTCGCGAGACTAAAGAGGACGGTGCTATTGCTATATTATCCGAGTTCTTCACTCACATGTACACCGCTATGTTACTATACTAACTGGGTGGTAATTTCGGGAAACACCACCAGGTAACACAGCTTCATCACTAGTCTTCAGGCTGAGCTTTCCAAGGGTGTCAATTGGGGAGGTGGTCAAGAGAAAACCGGTAAGTTTTCCCGAGTAGTGTGGAATGTGGAAGGCAGCAATTCAACCCAGGGTAGTCCACCGGACATTTTACAGGTCTCTCTCGTCCGAGACAAATTACCGCCTCCCAGACACGAGCAATATCGCTACGTGGTAATGACTGACCGTCTGGTTGGCATAAAGCTCACTTTTGTTTTTCCACAAATTTATAAGAAAGGATCTCCGAGTAAAGGACACATAACTCTGCACAGATACTTAGCGCTATATACAACAAACGACTATAAACCATCAAGTTGGTCACCAGTCAACTCTAAAACACCGCACATCATCACAACACATCAGTCCACAAGACAAAAAAATCCAGTTTTTTATCGCCTATAAATAGCTCATAATGAAATACCTCGGCCGGTGGATGAGATATTTAAATTATGCTACTAAAGTACTAAAACATCGGCATACTTCAAAACCTATATTCTATTTTTATTAGTCTGTTCAGATTAACAAAACTAAAACTGTTTAACAGTTAGTCAGCCAGGCACAATGGACTAAACACCGTCCCCGGCCCCCTGTAAGTTTTCTAACAACATTGACAAATGAAACAAGTCGTAGCTATGGTGCAGCTATGCTCAATTCCCACGTTAGCCAAATTCCTTTCAATTCAACCTTCCTCTGCCAAAAAGCATGTACCCCAAAGTTAGTCCAGTGAGTGCAGCCAGGAGATTCCAAACATTGAACCCGATGACGACGAGAAAGATAAGGAAGAGAAGAGTCCACTCCAGCATGTAGAACATAGCACACAGTAGATGCTGGAGACAGTCCACTGTGGCCTGGTCCTCAGCTCCGCGTCTCTCCAGGTCTCGGAGGAGGATGGGCTTGTTTTCTGGATTGGCTGCTGCTGCCTGAGCTTCTAGCAACAGGCATGATCGCAAACTCTTTACCTGCGGGTGTGGACACAACAATTAAGGAAAGCCTTGATTCTAATTCCAAGAAGAAAACTCGCATAAAAAAATGCTTTAGTCGTTAATCCAGAGGATGCTCACCAAAATATGAAGATATCATACCATTTCGTAAAGAAGAGCGAGACATACAATCCCACCCATTGCCATCCAGAACTCAAAGTCAGACTCAACCCTCCAATTCTCGAACAGCAAAGTACTCTCCTTGTTAAAAGTAAAGTAGAGGCAGGACCTAGTGGTGCAGTCATCAGAGTAGGTAGGTGTGGAGGTGGACACTACAGAGCTGGAGGTGGTGGTGTCCATGGAGGTGGTGGTGTCCATATAGGTGGTGGTGTCCACGTAGGAGGTGGAGGTATCCATGTAGGAGGTTAAGGTATCCAAGTAGGTGGTCAAGGTATCCAAGTAGGCGGTCGGGGGTATAGAGGTGCCAAATGGATGTCCGTCAGGGATAGTTTCGGGAGTTGGAACAGCCAATGGGGGAGATTGCTCTTGGTGGGAGATGAAGTTTCCCATACACGATTATACCTATAGCTTTGGTAAAACTGCCGACTAACTGGTTGAAGAACGATTACAATGATGCGCAAAAATGTACTGGAATGCGGAACAAGCAAGCCAGCTTAATATTTAGATACTTGTACTGAGGGTGTGAGCTGAGCAGAGCAGATGTATGGCACGCGTAATAAACCTGATCAACATTAAAAAGACTCAACAACAACTCAACAACCCCCCCCCCCCCCCCCCCCCAACTAAACGGACGGTCTATGCTACCGACTACTTATTCTCTTAAATAACTTTGATGAAACCTGCACTATGGCCCGAACAATCAAACAAACTAACTCAAACAAACAACCATTAAAACGATAGGAATATAATTCGGGGTTTTTATTACGCTTGTTTTCTAAAATACTGCTTCTCTTTTGAAGGCATGTTCAGTGCAGAAAAAACAACCAGGAGCATTTCTCAGAATTCTGTATCAGGGTGAACGAAGAAAGAATTAGAGAGAAAGGAGGAGAAAGAAGAGAGAAAGGAGGAGGAAAGAGGATTCTGGAACATCCAGTAGACTCGTTAATACCGCGGGTCATTTGTTTAAAGTCTAATAAAGTAACTTTATGGGGCCGCCATTGGGGAATATAGAAACGTCAACAGCGACAACTAATGGAAACTTAACGATGTGACAAGAAGGAAAACGAATATTTCTCTCTCTCTCTCTCACGAAACGAATATGCCTCACGACACCAAAACAAATAGAGCTCACCTCACGCATGTAACCCAAATAAAGAGCAGCTTAATTTACAGCTTTTAGTCCTATCTAAACAATGATACCTGTCATTGGTATAGCGAGGCTGGGATGGGGCAAGTTGATCCAATTCGGTGGGGTGATGACTTAATGATGACGTAATGATGACGTAGGTTTTGTACATTTTGGAACAATTTGAGGAAATACGGCAAAGCGGAAATCTAATTCTTGGGGAGAAACGCCGTAAAAGATTGGATTTAAAATGACAAAAAAGGGGGATATTATGGGTTATCCAAGATATAGGTCGGAACCCAGAATTACTCAAATCAGTCGACATTTTAAACTCCCACTGACCTGTGGCTCATGTCGATAATATGGCTCAGACATTGTGTCAGACAATATGCGTGAAGACACACATCTGTTGATTATAGACTGATCAGGGAGAATACCACAGGACACGGCCAGGCTGGTAATTGGTGGGGTAATGTGGGGAGAGACCTGGTCAGGAAGTATTGGTAATCACACAAATATGTCGGGGAAATTACGGAGTTGGAAGAGGAAATAATTGCAACTTAATTTATCTTAAAAAGTGGGTATTTTGGGAAAAATGCTGCTGTAATTCGGGTTTGTTTCCTGCATGTTCTCACGCCATTCTCATGGTCTGATTAACCGTCAATTAACAGACAGTATAATCAATTAACACATCATTATCTCGTGGCTTGTGGAGCTAAGAGCTCATAATCAACAGCTCAGATGTAACACATCTGTATCTCGCAGAGACAGTTTTCCACACTCAGCACGCTTGACCCTGATGACCTGACTATAAAACTTGTGCAGCTGACTATTAACAGATCAGATCTAGCATAGAAGCCTCCCGCCATTTAGCATCATGCTTGCTTCATTTACTGTTAGTTTGGTAGTACAGTCAAATACGTCCTAATTTAAGTCTTTGTCGGAAAAAATTCGCAACAAAGCGATTTTAACGGGAAATGGTCGAGACAGGTCCCAGGAATCATTCCAGAGAGTTCCCAAAATTTCTGACTGCAGCAAAATCCACAATGACCACTTTTTTACCACTTTGGTTTGGGGGGGTTACAAAAAGGAGTTTCCCTCAGGACCAGGAGATCCGGGTAGATAACCAGACGATTGTCAACAACTTCAACATGAGAAAGCCGCACAAAACAAAATGTACTAAAATAACTCTACCGTCAACTAAATGAAGAGTAGAATATTAAAATAATTCTACCGACAAATAATTGAGGAGTAAACTACACATTCATATTTGAGTAAGAGAAATGAAAGGAAGAAAAGTGTAGAAGACAATGCAAGTCCCCTCTTCTGATGCGATGGTGCGTTGAATGAAGACAATAGCACAGTACAGTGATCATTGGTTACGCTATTTTAACTGCTAACTACTACCTACTAACTATTTTGCAGGAATTGGAGAACTCATAATTACGGTTTATAATTATCACGACGAACAAATATTGTATAATAACAGCTGTTGGTAGTAGTGTTTTGAAAGGCAAATAAAAACTGGGTCAGCTAATAACTCAAACATTTACGCACTGTGCCGCGTCTTGCAAGGTTTCCTTCAAATTGCTCTATTTTAAATGTGCAGCCGATTGTTTAGCAACACCGAGCTGTTTCTTCCTGAAACCACAGATCTCAACAAAAAGTCTAACGTTTTATGAAAGCTATGCATAATATTCAATATTTATGCAAAGCGTTATTCATTAGGTCTCGCCAAAAATTGATGGCTAGCTGCTGTGTAGTGCTATAATAGTATAATCTCTATCGAGAGACTGGCGCCAAGACAGACAGTGAGAGGGCAAGAAGGCAAAACAAACACAAAGGCAAGCCGGTGAAATAATAGTGAAGTGACACAAAGGCAGGGTGAAATAATAGTGAAGTGCCACGTAACGATATGGAAAACAATTCATCTACTCTAACCGCTATAGAGTCTATCATGCGGTCGTTATAACAATGGGACCACAGCTGGGCTTCCTACTTATTTTAGTTAATTACAAACCAATTAACACTCATAAAACGTGAATCTAAATCGAGCACGAAATTTATAAATTTACAACAGCAACTTATACCAGAATATAATTCCGGCTAGACCTCCGTGCGTGCGTGTGTAAATTAATTATGTTTTGTACATACACACACACAGCGAGGTAAGATTCACTAATGGGTAATATCGAGAATCGAGTTAGAGACCAATGATGGGACGTGGTTCCGGACACATACTGAGCAGTGGGACACCCACCATGGCGAGCGACCCTGTACTCAATCTAGATTAGAGAATGTACTACCTCAGTATATAATGGTTTGTCGGAGTCATTATGGTTTGTGTCGGAATCATAACTCATAAGTCTCATATATTTTGTGGACTGAGCAACTTTCCTAAGCGCTTTATAATTTTTGAACATCTTTTCTGGAGATGACGCGATCAGAATATTTGTCAAACTATGTTTGTCCAACTGTACTTCTCTCCACCAATTTCAGTTTAACGTTTTGATTGCAGGGCGTCAACATGTTCTGAGTTTTGGCCCAAAGTATGAGTCACATCACGTGCAGTTGTCGGCGGAGAGTGGCTGAGACCATCAGTACCGTAATCGTAGTGACATGCAGCTATCATTACGGCCGGGAAATAGCTTGGCAAGCAGCATCCTGCACTCAAATTGTAGTCATCACGAATACTTTGAGTGCTCCTATCATACTGCATTTGTGTTCGGTGTGGTATTTTGCTATGGCGACTTTCGAGTTTCGTGTTCTGACTCAATGCTGATTGCTAATATTACATTTTCTTAACTTAACATTTAACAATAGCATATGTTCGACACTGATTGGTTTAATTCTTGAAATCGACTGATATTTTTATTTACATTTACAGATGAGTGAGGGATTACGCTATTACACTTATCATTTTCCAGGAATCACACAATGAAATGTCTGACCTAGAGGTCAAAACACCAACAGTAGCTCAGGATTCAGATAATTTTCACAAAGATGTCAGTTGCAGTGTAGAAACCACCCCAGATCAAGAAGAAGATAAAGAAAATGAGAACATGTCGCAGGAGCTTACTAAAATGGAAAGAGAGGACATCATAGAAATGGAGACCGAAAATGAAAGTGGTAAAGAGATGAAGCAAACATTAGAAAATATTGATGAGAATATTGAGTTCACTGAGGGTGACGGTGTATTCGCTGCAAATGGGGGAGTGATACCTGAAAGAAACTCCCAGAAAAAGCCAGCCGTTCTAGCTGGAATGAACAGCAAAACAGAGACAAGAATCGAAACAATAGCAGAAACAGCCGAACCGAACAGTCCAGACATCACCAAGACGGTTCCACACAAAACCCGACCAATGCGCCGGGACGCCACCTTCATCACCCCACCACGAGATGCTCCCACCAGACTAACAGCCCAGGCAATAGACAACCAGAACGCAGCTATCAGCGCTCTGATCTCCCAGCAACACGACGACCTCATGGAGCAGAACCTTAGGACTAAGGAGATCATAGCAGCAGTCCGGAGGAACATAAGGAACACAATCCAGACCAAAAGACAGGAACAGTTGGTTCGGCAGAACAAGATTCTGCCAGTAGCAAGACAGAATATGAAGCTAGCTAGTGTTAATCTTAACGAGTTTACTTGTGATCTCCCCAAGCAGCGACCTAGGATTCTGTTACCCAGCAAGAGACGAGCTAAGAGGTGGAGGATAAAACTGCCTCCACTCGACAAATACCATGCCAACCAGAACAAATACCATGGCAGCATTAAAAAGAGCGGCAGCACGGACTTTCGATGAGACTTTGAGAAATGTGTGGCCTGTCAGATCTGAGCGGACTTTCCCACGTCACAGGCACGCCTGACTAGGCAACAAATCAAAAGTCCTGGCCAGCGGTTTACAACAAGTGTGACAAAAAGTGTTACAAAAAGTAACACACTGCACTGAACGTGAGGAAGCGATTATACAGAGCAGCTGAGCGCGCCATGAGGACAAACAAAACAACGCTAATAACATATACGAGCTGGGAATTAGTGAGTTGAATTGTAAGTAGAACGAACACACAGTGAGTTGCTGTGAGCTCCCTCTTCCCAAACCTGTTGATTGATTATTGGGTTAAGTATGCGGCTTCAGTCTACAGTAAAATATGCAAGAGGATCAGAAT
This sequence comes from Bolinopsis microptera, assembly GCF_026151205.1. Taxonomy (NCBI): domain Eukaryota; kingdom Metazoa; phylum Ctenophora; class Tentaculata; order Lobata; family Bolinopsidae; genus Bolinopsis; species Bolinopsis microptera. Next base: position 15,119,934 of record NC_087074.1, read on the forward strand.
ATGGGGATGTGATAGTTTATATACTATCTTGGAGAGGAGCGGGTTTCTCATTTCCATCTGAGGTATTGTAGTGAGGCAGGGTCAAATGCTACAGCGAGGAATTTGGGGTATGGAGTGAATGATGTGTTCATACATATCAGTCTAAACTATTGAATGTGCAGTATTGATGTTGTAATCTATGGAAACAATAACCACAGTAAAATATTTACTTTATTCACTAAAAATACAAGAAAATATGATAAAGCGATTGTGTTATCAAGTAAAGCGCCTTACTTCACGAGAAACACAAGAAATGATAAAGCGATTGTCGTATCTTGTAATGTGCCATCCATCGTGCGGTTGCCCAATATTTGATTAATAAGATTGCGCTTTAACGCGACCTATCCATCATTTGTGGTACCACCTGATCGGATGGATGGGAGCCAATATTTTTTACAGACCGTGATTCTACGATGAAATGAGACTGTTGATCATAGGTCTTGAGTCTTGACGCTTGTATTATCAAAAATTATAAACTCGATTGATAAGTTGGCATGATTATTGAAGATTATTTGTTTTTAAAGGATTCGCTTTATCTTATATTATTAGACTAATTATTATTAAATTGAATATTATTAAACTAATTATTTATTACGACTTTGGAATAAATATATCCAGCATTAATATGATCAGACATCACCCCGACATTAGTTACATTAATGTATTATAGAGTCTCAGTCCAATTAGGAATCTTAAAATCTTTCAGAAAAGTATTAATGAAAAACATAGAGCGTTGTAAACAAAGTATTAATTGACGGCTGTGAAACTAAAATAAATATTATTGCAATCCTGCAATTAGGAGAAGAAATGTTATCGGTGATGAAATAAGGAAGGTTTAGGGAGCTCTAAAATTGCAACCAAAAGAGTTGCTGAAAGTACTTTCGCATAGCACACTGTAAATATAATTGCAATTTTATTAGCTAAACATAACACCAGTAAATTGGGGAAACAAACTATTGCCGGCAAATCGAAGCCCGTTTATTCTCTACCCAGATTGAAGAGTACGAATATATAAAATATTGATTAGACTAAGCAGAGATGTTAATTATATAAATAACATTAATTTTCTTTAAAAACATCCTGTCAAAAAGAATATAAAAGCAAAATTAATATCATTATGGTTTTTGGTGAGGATGCGTACAACGAAATACAATAAATATTAAGCTTTAGCAAGACATTTAATTGATATTGTATCCTGAACAAAATCAGTACACTTAAAACGGAATAAAAAAGCGATTTTGGATAACAACAGCAAACCAATCAGCAAAAAACTCAGGTTTTGAAACCCGAGTATCCGTAATTGTACTGGACATCATCGCCTTCACCTAGCAGACCGCATACTGCAGACAGTGAGTCAGCTGTCTGAAACTCGGGCCGGAGCTAACCATCTCGACCACTAGGTCAGGCAGCGCTGTCACTTTGCCATGAAAACACTCGCCAGTCAAATGAAGGAGCATCACGTGACTTGCCAGTCAAATGAAGAGATGTCACGTGGTGTCTGGAGATACAGGTCGGGGATACAATTGGTGATGACACGTTACTACTGAAGTATACCTAAAGACCTGTCACAATCGTACCCTGCGCTACAAATAACGCATGTTATGTAAAATATTTTACAGCTTCCGAGGGCTGTTTCCGGCTCCGGCGGACGGAATTTTAACAGGGTACAATTCCTGAAATTCATGATGAAAAGCTGAGGAATGCGGTCAAACTGATGTACAGCTCAACGCGCTGGATACATGTACTCAGCTTCAAGATATGTACGTCGAGCCGAATTACACAGCGTCAAAAGAAACCTAATTGTGTTCCAGCTTCCTGAAAATGTTGCTGTGCTGCTCAAGCGAATAAATTAAGCGTTCGCTTTGTCACGTGATTTGTGTTTCAGCGTATAATGCAGATAAACTACTAACGAGTAACAAGTGTCACAACATATTGACTATCAGTACTTAGCAATTGATTAGAGAGTTTTTGACATCATAATCGGAGCGCTCGTGTGATTGGAGCGCGAGCTCTGTAATCGATGTAAATCATAAAGTTTCTTTCCGATTCCAAGCGGCTCTTGAAGCCTACATCAGTACTATCACATGAGCAATTCCTTCCCGAAATTTGAGTAAAGAGACTAATCCAACAATGTCAATACATATGGAGAAGTAGGACACATTGTTAATCATCTAAAGATCGTACATTTGTAGCAAATATGTATTTCAGAGCAATTCCTGGGCGGCAGAAATTAGATTTAATAGATAGTATTAACATTTAGCGGTTAAGCTAGTAAGTTTCTCTGGAAATCACTAGTCACTAGTGAGCAGAGCCAACACTGGAGTTTAACAAAGAGTTACTGACGGTGTAACAATCCTAACGTTACATTAATGCAATTTGACTAAAAGAATGTACATAAATCAATGAAGTTGCACTTTCAAAGCGATCAACATACCAAGGAAGACGTAACAGTAGCAATCTGACATATATATGTATAACTAATAACTAATATATTAGCTAACTGTTCGTTAAATAATGTCCCAAAAAGCTTAAACAGTTAAACCAGTCCTGCAATGACAAACGTGATAAATAAGAAAAAATATAACTTTATAATAATTAAATGCATCATAATATAGGCCTGAAATTGAACATTATCCACCTTTCTGATCTATTATGGGATTCTTTACGAAGATTTTCTAGATTGTCGACAGACAACAAACTAAATAATAAGATTACAATTGAAATATCAACTCAACATCACGGGATTCGATAGTTTAATAACTATTTTACTTTTGGCTTTAACCGCACCGTAGAAAAATAAATATCCGTCCGCGCGAGAAATTATAGTGACATAATATGCTATAAAAATATTTAATTTTGTATCCCTTTGCTTAAGTTAAAACTCTCGGGGAACAGAAAACGATACATTAAGATCTATATTTAAACAACAATGAAACACACAAACCATCAGTAACTGAAATAAATTGTCATGACAACTTGTCACGTCATTTGCCTCTTATCTGATCAGACAGAAACAATAGAATATAAGGAGGAGAAAACACTTACATTACACAGTTGCACTGACACGACGGACAACACCGTTTCAAGAAGTGGGAAATGATCGAATTTCTGAAAACTGATCTGCATTAAGGAACCGTGAACCTCGTTACAAAAGATGTTAACTTTATGAGAACGCAGTTTGCATAGAGACATGCAAACTTGAGTGGAGATGAGAAAACTGGGTACTATCCACTGATTGGATTACGTTATAATAACTCCGGGCCACAACATAACACCTTATAACACCACAACACCTTCTGAGAGTGTATCAAATCAGAATATTTCAAGTTACATGCTTGGTGTAAAAAATGTGGCAATCATGTTGATGTCTTACATATACGTTCGGTTGAACGGAGCCTCCAGAAAAACGTACATTTTCGATGAAACTATTTCAGCATTTTATGTCTTGTTCAGCTTATTTTTTAGTCTCACCCGAAGGCATGTCCAATTATTTGACAGTACATATTCTCATTCAGGAAATAACTTTTCAATACAACAATCCCAAGACCAGACACTTTAATACAAAGTTTTCACTATATGTTGTAAATTTCTCAGTACTGAGTTCTGTCTCGAAATTGAGTAACAAACAGAGCTATATTTTAAAGAAATATAAGGAATTTCTGGTTGTTCCCACAATAAAAGTAAGTCACCATTAAGGCTTCAGAAGCCTCAGCAAGACGGTTCGGGGATCCAAAACGAATCATTTCAGTCTTAAATCTATACAATGTAGGAATTAAAGAAGTGGTCTTCAACAGTTGACACCTCTAAATTACATAATAAGTTGACGGGAGTAATTAAAGAATTATAAAGTTTAATTATAAACAATAAAAAATTGTCCAAAACTTCCATCTCCGATATATGACGACAAACGTGACGGAAATCATGACGCAAATGTTTTACAATACTTTACTAGGTCTTCATTCATAAGTATGCGGATAGCGAAGAATCAGCTGTGTGGCCACGAATCTGACTATAAAGAAAATGTTGGGTGACGCAAGAATATTGTCTAGAAACTCAAGGTGCTAAACAGTATCTGATGTAAATCATTCGCAAAGAATGTGTAAAGAATGAACTTGTTAGAGTGATCATGTGAGCATCTGGACAGTGAAAATATTGAAGGCTTGTAAGCCTAACAAAGGCAGAGAAAAATAAATCTTAAGTAGATTTAGTCAGTCACAAATATAATACTATTACTACCCATGCGCAGTTAACAGTTAAAAGACGCACCACGCACTTCAGATTTTCATATGACTGAAACATTATGCTACTTATCTCAATTGGTATTACTCAAATTTCCAGGTTCTTATTGAATTACGCATGTGTTGGCAAGTTACGCACGAAACATCACATAACATGGCCGGTAGTTGCATTGGCAGGAAACATCTGAAGTCTGAATTGATCTAGGTTAAAATTATCAAATAGTTCTTGGTCAAAATCATTTTAGTCTGGTTTGTGAAAATGTAGATCCTAGTGACAGGCAATTAGCGCAAGCAAATATATTCTAGAGAAAAATGGCCATATTTTGAAGTCTGAACAATCATAAGTGTCTGTTTATACCACTGGTATCTGATTTTTAACGTAAAATACCTATATTAACTTGATGCTTTAAATTCCGCTTATAATTTAATCATAAATAGTAAATAGGCCCCGCTTAAACATTAAAGAGGCTTTATAAAATCAAAACGCATTCCGTTTTAATAATAAGTTCAAAGTCTATAAATTAGTACTTGGCAAATATATTCTAATTCTATAGAAAAATTGCTATATTTTCAACAATCATATGTGTGCGTTACTCTTGGTATCTGATTTTTAACGCAAAATATATTAACTTGATGCTTTAAATTCCGTTTATAATTGAATCATAATAAAGAAGAAAACTTCCCATAATAATTCCCGTGAACACAGTTTAATAATAGTGCATATAGTTGATAAACAGTTTCTTTTTTAATGAATAGTAGATAAACAGTGTGAACCTAGTGTAAACAGTGTGAACAGAACTCAATTAATAATATTGTATAATTGATAATAAGTGTAGTAATTGATAATTGATACGTGGTTTCCCTTTACATTGAATGTTTAAAGAGTTACAGCGAAGTAACTAAAGAATAATTCTGCTATTTTTTGTTCTCTAAGGTTCTTCAATCTTCTGGATAGTATAGAGTCTATACTATAGACTTATAGACCTGCTCGAACTTTCCATTTTATATCATTTTATATATCACACATTGCAGGAATGGCACTGGTGAACAGGGCAACTTTTTGTTCACGAATTTAAAGAAAATTAGCACCGTACGAACCGCACAGACTATCATGACACGGGTTTACAGAAATCTAAAAATATTATCCGTCAGTAGCTGCCTTAATTCGAGTATATCAGGGTATTTTGGGTAACATCAGCGCACGGAGAGAATATTTCTAAAGCAATTTCGTGTACATATATTACTACTGTTTAGCCTGGTTCAATTGTTTAATTAAAAAAGAGGGATAACGCATTACACAATCAGAACGCATTAAAATTATGCATCAGCCAAAATATATAAAACATCTGGATACTCAAAGAGGGAGACGGTGGAATTGGGCATTTTATGTTGCATACAAATAGCTGTCGTGAAATATAGAAACCGTTTAATGTTTTTTACGGTCACATAATAGTCGGTTTAACGCCATTTAAAAACCGTTCTGGACGCCATTTAAAAACAGTTCTGTCTATAAAACTGTTGTTATTCGTGGGACAAAAACGAATACTTTAAAATCGTAAAACTTAAAACTCAGGGTTACAACAGCTTGGCAAAGTATCGTCTAAAAGTTTTAAAAACATGCGCTTATTGCGCAGTACCCTCAATCTCGTGAGTGAAGTAGGAGACAGCCGCAAAATGAACTGCATCACGGTACACATCACGATATTCCCTCATATGAGGAGGGACCTAGCGGCGGATAGCGGCGGCTATCGGCGGCTAGCGACGGCTGGCGGCGACAACCGCTCAGAGCCACACCCTTACCCATAGGCCATAGGGCGAGGCATTGGCACGTTCAGACTTTTTACATGTTATGAACTTTATACTATGGAGCTAAAAAATTTTCTGTTATAGTAATTCTTGCGCAGTGGTATTTTTCATCCGTCCCACTGCTGAAATGTGACGGCTCTCTTATATCCACTCAATGGCGCTAATCTATTGATGACAAGGTCACCGGTTAGGAGACCGCCACTGGTAGCATGCAATAGGCGTCAATTAAGCTACTGGTCAATTATCATTTTAGTTCGTGGCAGTCTCAATACTATTAGCGAGACAAACATTCGGTTCTAATGAATACATTGCTTCAAATTGATAACGTTATCGCAGAAGTTACCCCAATATTGGTATACAAAGTGTGGAGACGTGTGATGGACAGTTAAGCAGCTAGACAGCAACCTGGTGTTGATGTCCAGGCTTTTAAAATTTGATCCGTATTGTTTAATGTTTTGTAAATTATTCAATGCTTTTTATTTCAAACGGTTGCCTATTCAAATAAATATTCAGAGAGTTCGCATTCACTCAACAAATAGCCAAAGCTGGATGTGGCTGGAGAGTCCCAACCCAACAGTCATTATACGGCAAATAAACAAAGTACTTAATGAAGGTACACAGGGTACACAATATAAGGGCAGGGTCGATGTTTATGTTACATCAAGAAAAGTGGATTCGAAACAACAGTAAACAGTCAACTCACGTAATCATCCGCTAGCAACTGAGCGACAATAAAGATAGCAATGTTACATTTAGTGTGGGCCCATTGTTTTGAAGTTTCCTAATACATGATGTTGACACTTGTATTGACGATGGAACCTGTATCAATGTGTCATGGGTACATTAAAGTGGAACAGAACTTGAAGTTTTACTTCCGTTCCAAGTATTGAATGCATAGTTAAAAGAATGCAATTGGAATTTGGAATGACGAAATTCGAGTTTCGACAGATACTTTTGAAGATTCTATTTCTAAATCAAACATGTAGAAAGTCTGGAAATATTTGACATCTCAAATTTCCAAGTTCGAAATATCAAATAAACTAAAATTAAGCGGTATTACTAAACACTGAACAGTACAAAAGAGGCCGGCGTTGCAACAGCTGTGCTCCTGCAGTAACTAGAAACAACATTGAAGTGAGAGGTAGACGCGTGTGGAAACTGGGGTCAAATAATGTGGAGATAAAATGTCTCCGTTGCCTGGAGACGGGGTTATGTCTCCGTTACCCGGAGACGGGGTTATGTCTCCGTTACCTGGAGACGGGGTTTTTTCTTCGTTACCTGGAGACGGGTCATGTCTCCGTTACCTGGAGACGGGGTTATGTATCCGTTACCTGGAGACATGGCCATGTCTCCGATACCTGGAGACGAGGTCATGTCTTTGTTACCTGAAGACGAGGTCATGTCTCTGTTACCTGAAGACGAGGTCATGTCTCCGTTACCTGAAGACAGAGTCATGTCTCCGTTACCTGAAGATGAGGTCATATCTCCGTTACCTGGAGACGGAGTTATGTATCCGTTACCTGGAGACATGGCCATGTCTCCGTTACCTGGAGACGAGGTCATGTCTCCGTTACCTGAAGACAGAGTCATGTCTCCGTTACCTGAAGACGGGTCATGTCTCCGTTACCTGGAAACGGGGTCATGTCTCCGTTACCTGAAGACGAGACCGTGCCTCTGTTCTCCGTTACCTGGAGACGATGCCACGTCTCGGTTAACTAGCCCGCAACATGGCTACAAACCCACAATATATATTCACTACCGGAATTACACTTAAATTTAACACAGACCGTCGGATTGCAGCTTGAATTGCCCTTGCTTTACGAAAGAATTATGGCCACGTGACAAAAAGCACCAGAGAGCCAATCAGAGCAGTCGGTCAAAATCAAGAGCCAATCAGAAGCCGCGAAAATGTCATGTGGGACGAAGGAGGCAGAACACGTGTAAAAACACGTGTTGCTTAGTGATAATTAGAAGTATCTTATGTGTTGAACGTATACACTATATGAACAGTAGAATACAATCAGCAGCATGCAACAAAAACCCCACCGAATTATATTGCGATACTAATTTTCTAATTCAGGGTTTAAAATGTATAATTTTCCAACAATTTTGCACAGTAACCAAGTCCTGCCTGCCGTCGCTTATCGTTAAAATAGTGTGGACAGAGATATCATATACTTTTAGTGCCTCCACTAATTAGGTGACACATTTACAAGTGTAAGACAATCCTATTTTCATCTGTTCAAAATATTTCAATCAAATTTAGCAGGCGTAAAAGCACGAACATTCTGTCAGCTTATATGTAGACCCGTTAGGCCGAGACAGCGGAGATAGTTAGCGGACAAAAATAATTTAGCAGGGTCACGACAATGAATATTTACAGAAACATGGTCTTGGTAAGGATAATGATATACTTATTTCTTATGCTATATATACTTATGTTATGACTTATCACTTTATGAAATTACTAGGACAAATTTTTTTGAATTTTCTCACTGTCTGTAACCGTGTTTGTTAAAAAAAACCCAAATTTACGTTTAACCATACAAAACAGAGTAGCTCACTCTTCGTATAATAGGTGTTTCAAAACACTTGTTTTGACATTTTAACAAAAAGGAAAGACTGCCAAACGTCCACATTTTTGAAAAATTCGAACATACTCCGATACTTTGACTCATACTTTAGTAATATTTAAAATTCGAACATACTCCGATACTGATAGTTGGATTTGTCCGGCTGATCCGATTACAGTAGACAAGACGCTACCTACTACAGCTGAAGACATGCTTATTATCCATAACATTTAGTCTGGTTTTAAAAATACAGTGCTTTAATACTTGTTATAATGAATATTAAATACCTGTCATAATATATACTTTCAACACAACTACTGGGCCCTACTTGGACTTTTAAATTTACTTTGCCTTATAAAAAGGTGTTTAAACTAAAGTAAACGGTAATAAATAAATATGTATTGGCAACAGAAATTGTAAAAATATTGGAGCTATCAAATTTCGAATGGAAGAAATTTTGTAGCTTAGTTACGGTTTAATGCCCAAAAGTAAAAATTACGGAATTAAGTTTTGTTTTTGAATCTCGCTGCAGAAACATTGCAACATTCCATAATTAATCACTTTTAATAAGTCAATGACTATTTTTAGATCAACTCAGAAGTTTAAAGTTATAACATGCACGTAATCAGCATGAAGCCGATATTATTAACGTTCATTAATAAGACAAAATCTGAAATAGCACCAATGAGGGGAATCAGTACAAATGAAGAAATAGCGGGAGCTAATAATACCCTCAATTGTTAGAGATCAAATAAACTACTCAGAGTCCAAGATACAGAGAGAGGGAGAGAGAGAGAGAGAGAGAGAGAGAGAGAGAGAGAGAGAGAGAGAGAGAGAGAGAGGGAGAGAGAGAGAGAGAGGGAGAGAGAGAGAGAGAGAGGAGAGAGAGAGAGAGAGAGAGAGAGAGAGAGAGAGAGAGAGAGAGAGAGAGAGAGAGAGAGAGAGAGAGAGAGAGAGAGAGAGAGAGAGAGAGAGAGAGAGAGAGAGAGAGAGAGAGAGAGAGAGAGAGAGAGAGAGAGAGAGAGAGAGAGAGAGAGAGAGAGAGAGAGGGAGAGATGGAGGGAACATTAGCAAACGTATTGAAGTTGAAAGGTCTCTCATTATAATAGATTATTAAGGAAACCCGCGTGAGTCATCGTTACGATTTAACGACAACACGCGACACAACCTCCGGTTGTCGCACATCCAGCTCAATCTATCATGAACTGTGTTCAAACAGTTTTCTCAAACCTAAGAAAACGCTCCATACCACACAGTAGTTACCCCAAACAGAGAACAACGACAAAACACACAAGATAAAAACTGCCAGGTTTGTACGGCAGTTGAAAGAAAGAGTGAAGAGAACCCAGAAAAGTACTGTACGGTAATCAACAACTCGATTGGTATGAGTTCTCCCAGAGCTGCAGCAACGTGATTTGAACCCGTTACATGGCAGCTTTTACATCCCTGACATTATAAACACTACCTTTTATAAACACTGTCTTTTATAAACACTACCTTTTATAAACACTCGCTATAAAAACACTCGCTATGAAAACACTCGCTATGAACATTTTTTATAAAAACACTCTCTATAAACTGTAAACACAATCGATATTTCTAAACACTAGCACTAAACATTTGATCGTGTCTTCCCATTAAAACATTCAACGGGTCTCTCTAAGGTTTGCAATAAAGCTTCGTGCAACGTCTGATATATCAGATAATATGATCTTTAATTTTTCACAGAAAATCACGAGATTACCCTCTAACTATTGACAGTACGAAACTAGCAAAATGTTTGCATACGAGGAGTGCATCTGTAACTCACTACACTTATTCGGCTCAGTTTTAAATTTCAATGGAGACCTTATCATAACAGGAGCAAGTAGGTACACATGAATTATGATAATATACAATAATATACACAATACTTTACATAATAATCAATGTGTAATATGATAATATGCGACTTACCATCGAGCTGCTCCAATCTTCCTTGAGGATACACCTAAGTAAATATATTGTACTTAGCACTAAATAAAATTTAGTAGCAACATGAAATAAAGCTCAAAAAGATTTGAAAAAAAGGAGTTAGAAAACAAATTTCATCACTAACCATAACTAAACTCTATAACTTGAAAAATAAACACGTGACTTGCCTGTATTTCCAGTCTGATGATAGGGGCTTGTTTACTCATCTCCTCCGCAGACAGTTCCGAAAACTCCTCAGCTGGGCCTGCCATCTCTTGTCAAGCTAATAGAGATTTAGAAGGTTTAGATTTTAGTACACTTATTTTCCGACCAATCACTCTCAGTATCGTAAATAGAGATAAACGAACAGTAGAAATTGGTTGGAATTAAGTAACAGCAAAAGCTAGAATGAATTTTTGGAAGCTACTATATAGAAATAGCTTTATTTTGAGAGAAAAGAATACTTTTCCGACACAGTGGCGTAACGAAAGGCCCTGCTGACCCCGCTGTGCAGGGGGGCGCCGTCTTAGGGGGGCGCCAAATCGTCGTTTGAATGTGGGACAATTTCGAAAACTTAGCTAAAGTACTAGCAAAACTGCGCGTTTTGCTCTAGATACACACTTTTTTAGAGATTTTACCGGCGTATTCTTTAAAATCACCTAATTTGTTCAATTTTAGGGAGGGGCACCAAAAGGGGAGGGGGCGCCAACAGGGGGGCGCTTTTTTCGGCAGGGGGGCGCCAACAGGCAACGTTACGCCACTGTTCCGACACCTGAAGCTCTTTTTGGCAGACGATAGAATACCAAACTCTCATAAACACCAAAATGTTTGGGTGAGGGTAGGGCCGAAGGTGAGAGTAGGGCCGAAGAGGTGAGAGTAGGGCCGAAGGGCGCGGCCAGGCTGTTAAATTCGCCAAAATTTCGTCAAAAAGTACGGCGTATTTAGAGTTCTCAGAAAGTACGCGAATAATTCGCCAATTTACAACTTCAAGTTTTAATTTTTAGGGCTGTTAAATTCGCCAAAAAATGCGCGGAAAATTCGGTAAAAATGCGGCAGTGGAAACGCGCAGCATTCTCGATTCTATAATCTAGTTGAATATGTGAATTGTGACGTTATACTTCAAATCTCAAACTAGAACTTACAAATCTCGACAAATAGACTAGACTGTAGAGGAAATAAAGTAATTTCAAGTATATTAAGAGAAGTTAGTTTACTCCATTGCATAACGTCTTCGGGTATGACCTAAATTTAACCCCTTGCGATCTTGGTCAGTACCCACGCTAGTCACTAACCAGTAACCACGCACGTGTTGCGCGCGGGAAGCACATGTTTTGGCAATATTCCACCATACAAAGCCAACTTTCGTGAACATTTTGATATGGGCACGTGATTTCCTGTTACCGTATTTTTTTTAAAGTGCGACAATTTTCAGAAAAAAATTCGTACGCGAATTTAATTCGAATAATACGTTTAGTGCAAATTTAACAGCATTGCCGAAGGGGGCCGGGTATAATATTGAAGGACTGTAATTGTTCAGAAGTAAATCCCAGGATGGGGGATTCTTCCAAATTCTAAAAATTGGAACAATTTCAAACGAAATGATGAGTATTGAGTATTATATAATACATATGTATACAGACTATACACATGTATACTGACTATGAGATTTTTTTAAATGAGGGGATAGTTAAATGGAGATTTGAGATAGTTGAATTCAAATGCAAAAGCTGCGATATAATAAGGCGGAAACTAAAAGACATTAAGAGATTAACACGAAAGGGTCGCATGAAATGAGGACGACTGTGTGTACTCACTGGTATTTAAACATCAACATTCCACAATGCTTCATCTTATAGGACGTTAGTTAATTCATTGTTCACGCCTTTAATTAACACTTATCAAGAGATTATTAAAACTCTACCGAGTCTGAACTGATGACTCCTTCCCGACAGAACGCTCATTGCAGTTACTTGTTCTTTAAAAGATGTAAACAAACAATGCCATATAACAAAAGCGAAAGAAAGATGTATTTATACATAGTGGTGGAATCTATGGTATGCGGGGCAGGGGAGTAGAGCCGTTATCTGGTGATATTCCGGAATCCGGAGCGTATCCTGTGATGAGGGATACTTCCAAACTCTAAAAATTGACAAATCTCCAAACGAAATGATGATATCCTGGCCATGAGGGTTTGACGCAATAAGGTCACAAGAAACGGTTCCAAGTCAAGTATTAGTGGCTAGTATTAGAGGCTAGGAGTACGTCTATAGTTATAGATAAAGGTGATGATGCATATTGTGCTGTTGAACATGCCCCTTCTTCGCACGGTAAGGTTTAAACAGAAAAGACGTGAGTAAACAAAATGTCTGTACTCGGCAGAGCTCGACTGGCTTGATCTCATCACTTGATCATAGGTTCTCTCTTCTGGTTGGTTCTCTTGAGATGTTCTCCCTTTTGATTGGTTTGGTTTTATCACGAGAGCGTTAGAAGCTAGATGGTAGATATTGTTCTGAATCTTTGGGTTTATTTTTAATGAAAGGGTTTGTACAGTCTGCGTTTTATGATGACTAATTCTACTAGTTAAACTTCAAGTTAAAAGTTTTACACATGTTAACTGTAGTTTACCAACGATTAGACTATATTCTGTAAGTTATATTATTGTACACATAACACATGACACCTTAAAATTAAACATACTTTTACATTTTGAAATGATTGCCCTTTTACAAATCTCGCCTACGGGCACCATATAAATGATAAGAAATGTTTTTATTAGCAGGAGCTTTCACGATACATGTGTATTATATATCGTCTTCACCATGATTTGAGAACATTTTGTATCTCTGACATAACATACTGAAGGACGGATACACCACGTCATGTTTATGAGCAGCAGAATATTATGCAATTATACGTAGCAACCCATCACGTGACCAGACAATTATAGAATTACGGTACTCGTTAGTTTAGTTGCATTATCCAGTACAACAAGTACTTACCGCACTGTGTTTATTTGCTTGGCCCTCGTTAGTGGGTTAATATAAACACATTAACAGTTCATTGAGACAGCTCCATGTGTTTGACGGTGTGTTTATCACATAGCTGTGAACTTATAACTTAGTGATGCGACACGTTATGCGTACGTGTTTTGGGAGTTAAATTAAAGATATTGTGCAAGTTAAGTTAGGTATAGTGTTAGGTTAAGTTAAGTCGGTTAAATATTAATACACTGATTTTGACTTTACTATACACAAGCCCACGTCCCACATTTTAAGGGGTAATCTTTGAGTGTGGTAAAAGGAACACTCCTGACATTTACGTAAAGAAACGGAAAATTCAAATAAAATAATAAGTCAATAACAAGACATGGTGAAATTAATGAAATATTAATGTATACAAATCTTGTATGCCTTATTATATTGCGTCACATCATTCAAGAAACTAAACCACCATTAATCCATGTTTACGTAATGTACTAAATTAATATACTAAATAAATATACTCAAATAATATATTAAATTTACATACTAATGGTATACTAACTTGATGCTTCTAACTTGAATCACACGAAATACGAAATATCAAGACACTTTTTATAGTTGTTACGATAACGTCAAACATAAACGATGTACAATTGACCCGATAGCAGGTGGTTCACTCCAGACTAGGCCCGCTAAAAGGGAGACCAGATACCTACCGGTAACCAGTACCGGTACCGGTAACCAGTACCGGTAACCACAGAAAAAAGGGAGATGAATACAAACCAAATGGCACTGTACTACAAGACCATGGTACCAGCTCGTAACTGATTACTAATTGATAAGATTTACAAATGACAGGATAATACTCAGTTAGCGGGTAGGCGGGTCAGGTTTCAGTACGTTTACCTAGTCACAAGGCTCATAAACCAATATTAGGTTTAAAACATCAAATCATCAAGCTCTCATAGAGCTTCATGATCAGTGATCACGCTGTTTTGGCGAGTGATGTGCGATAACTTAGGTGTTTTTACTGGAACCAGTGTGGTGTCAAGAATTCTAATATACTATCGGGTGTTCAATGGCATGAAATTATTAGAAAATCCGAGGGACCAAAAGTAATATGTATTTTCAAGGATCCAGATGAAAAAGGCCGACTTGAAATAGGAGGATATAAAAATAACGGGATAAATAACCCCCAATTTGAAGTTGACAGTTCAATCACATCTCAAACTTTACGATAATTACTTAATTAAGAAGATACAAATTGTCCAATTACACACCTAATATTCTACCAATGGGATGAAAGAAGAAATAGAGGGATCACAGAGGGACAAGGAAACGCTAATTGACCTAGAAGGTGTTGTTCTAAGAGTTGTAAAATAAACATCAATGAAGCTGTAAAACTGCACGTTTGAGGCGACGTGGGACTACCCAAAATGTTTGTTTTAACATCTAGTTATCTGAAATTCTATCTCATATCTCACAATTATGCGGAGCCTTTTGTCTGTTCCCAGAGATCACACAGTCTTCAACTCTAATATCTTAGTCCTACGAGTGTTGTACACTGTATACTGTCACAGTATATTAGCCGCTCTATACTTACACAGTATTACTGTGTAAGTATAGAGCGGCTAATTGTAGTTGGTTATAATGTAACAGCTAAAGGAGATCCGCTTATAAAACTCGCTTTTGACGGCCAACAACAGGAGTATCACCTTATTAAAGAGATTTGTAACGTTGTAATTAGTTTAAGAAGACTTAATTGAGGGTCAAATTGTTTCGCTTGAGAAGATGAAGCTTCCTCGCTGTCCTTCGAGAATTCTTTCGAGACTTTTCTACTTATAATAGGTTAAGTCGCAAAATGGCTGTAAAACAACTGAAGCAAAGTCGGTGTATGGTTGGAAAGAAACTGGTTTTAGGAAGTAACCATCGGTTATCATTTTCCTGTGGTAGAACGAGCTCAGGAAAGGTAATTATTCGTTGAAATTGAATAATAATATCCAACTTAACAACGAGAAATAATATTACAAATTTATAAATGATAAATAGCAATCTTCAACAATGCTAGAAAATCTGGTGTGTCTTTGTTCCAGGCTCTGTAAATTATCGAATTATTGGCCGATTCCGAACAACCTTTGATGATGATGATCGATCAATAATTTAATCATCTACTGACAGACTCATTGAAACCTCATTATCTAAACTATGTAACGAGGCGATAAGTAAACCTCGATATGATCAGGGCAAAGAGATCAGGCTCAAGTGCTAAAAATACGAAAGCAGTGCCTAGAAGTAGATACCATCTCATGAAGATGAACCTTGTATATTGTAACTTGATCTGACCTCTGTGTTCATCAAGCGATTAAACCACTCATTTTAATCTAGACTTGAAATACTGCACTGCAAATTCACTCGAACTCAGAACTGCTGTCCTGATATGAACACGAGATATAACATCAACTCACTATATTCACTAATGATTACTTTGGATTGCATTTGTTGGCTTTTAATCAACATAACATGAGCATTAAAAGTCGGCTCACTTAAACTTGATAAAAGCTTACTCTCCCTAGATATGATAAAACCACAAACTCAAGATAACATCACAGCTAACTAGACGAGTTTCTCTCTAATCATCAAACATGAATAACTATAAAAGGAGAGTAGAGGAGCCAACGGACCATCTAACAAGAGTAATTTACACATGGAGTGGAGATCCACCTTTGTGTTTTAAGTCACAACAGTTCGAATCTTCAATCATACTGCAAAAGGTAAAGCGCTCCACCCTTCCACTATTAAAGATTTTCATTAAGATTTGTGGGACAGAAAAACTCACTACAGTTTTCAATAAGAAGCGATCTTTAGTATGGCTTTACATGATCGATCGAATAATGATATTCAAATGAAACGTTTTTAAAGCTGCATTTTCCAAAAGCCGAATAAGGTTTTATCACTTCGGCACCAGTATCTGGTTAATGCAATAAAGATACAAGACACCCAATCTTGGATTGGATTGGAAGCCAATAGACGAAATGAATTGAAACGTACAAGATTCGTTCCAGCTTGATAACTTACCAGCTTGATAACTTACTATGCTTGATAACTTACCTAAAACAATCACCCGATTTTTGAGCTGGGCACGTATAAGAGAGGGAGATAATTGAAACCGGGTTTCAACAAGGCGGGAACAGGTTGAAAGAGCATATGACATAGGATGTAAATAATTGTAAGGTTGGTAATCAGTCCTATCCGGATATTACACGTTGGTTATCACCTGGAATAAGATATGATTCAATTAGATATAAACGCTTGATATGAAGTAAACATTGATCTATGTCCACACCCAACACTGCAGACGGGATATCGAATAAGAGAAAAGTCAATTTCCATGAAAAGCGCCATTCTCTCTTTCCGCCCTAACAAATACAAATGAGGTCTCGAGGTAACTATGAACAGCGCCGCCTGACAAACTGATAATGAACACTGCGTGAACTTATAAAATTATTGTCTAAATTTCAAGAGGAATACCAGAGTCCAGAAGTAAACACCATTAACAAACAGTCGATCGGGACAATGTTACATTCGTATTACAAAACAAACCGCTCAAAACTAGAAACAAGAACTTATCTTTTACACGCGCCTTCTTGATGGACTGGGACTGTGAGATTGGTGCGCGCCATACCGTCTGAACCAATCAGCGTCTCCGCTCAATTACATTCTATTACGTTACATTTTACACTCGATTCATATCATGCGTGTGGGCGGTTTTATCAACCATACTTGGAGTGTGTGCATTACACTTTATCTATATCATCGATCTTCAGTCTTGTGCAATACAGTAATTTCAGATGCGATGACTGCCTCGATTTGATGGAAATTTCTCATTTTCTTTTTATATTTCGATAAAAAGTAAAAAACGGTCGTGCTTGAGAGTTTTAGTGATTTTGATCATTTTAGATCAAATTTAAGTCCTACTCCGATGACTGTTTAATTTGATAATCTTTGAGAACGAATAGAATCGCGAGAAGGAGACCCTTTACAGGACCACAGGTAAGCTTTATCGTTATTGAATATGTGTATGCTCTTAAAATCTTATTCACATTGATATCCAAGGCAACATTTCACCCAATTATTATGTGTTGGTTAGATAGGTTATATTAGTCAGTAATTTTTATCCTGAACTAAAATTTTGGTGCAATGTCTTCTTTCAAAAATTGCTGTTTTACCTTTTTATACATTTTTCAGTTTGTTAAGTATTTACCCTAATGTCGACTAATTCAAATTCTTCAACATTTCATTGAATTTTCTATTGTTTTAATATAACTGTTCTTCTCCCTGGCTAGTTATGTAATTTGTTTACCAATATACCACCTTACAAGTTACACAAAAGAATAAAGAATATTTTTGAATTAATAACAAATTAAATTACTCTTAGAAAGCAAAAAAGAAAGCAAAATTGTAAATTCCTGCTATTCCCTATTACGTACGTAAGCAAAAATTATAATTTTCATAAGAAATACGATGTCTTGCTATATTTCTTAGTAATTCAAACTTGTAATTAAAATAAACTTGAAAATAAAAGGAAAGCAAAATTATACGATTAAATCATTTTCCTCATCAAAAATTACCATTTACACTGCATATTTACACTGCATATTTACACTGCATAAGCAGTAATAGAACTCGAAATTTAGTTCGAATATCAAAGTTATAAAGTTTTAAAATGGGAGAGGGGCGTTGACGTATAATTATATACTTGCAGAATATGCTTCCGTGAAACGTGGGGGTTTCCCAAAGCTTACCATGGCTTACGAAGGGGTACAAATGGCCAAGGTCTGGCTTACGTAATAAGGTAATAAATTAACGATACCTTGTAGAATTTACTGCAAGTTACAGATTAAGATCATATTATACTTTCAACTTTTGCACGCAGTAAAGAATCCTAAATATTTTTTAAGTTTTATCTGATCCGGTACTAGCTATAGCTCATGGCAAACGACTACAATTACTTACCTGGGGACCCCAGGCTATAATTTTCATAAACATTAAACATAGAGATTCGGCGGAATGACAAACTGAGCGCCGCCCAGTAAACAATTATTAACATATGCAAATACTTAGTACTTACCCGTTATCAGGTACTCAGATATTAGTCAACAGTACAATGTTGATAAACCTACAATACTACCTGCCGTGTTCAAATGTATAACTATAAATTTGTATTCGCCCTTTGGTTGTATGTTTGATATGTTTTCTGTGTACCGAAGATAAAAACTTTTATCCGCTCTAGCGCTACTTTTTCCTTGTCATGATTTATTGTAAAGCGATATGTAAAGCAATCTGTTCATGATTTGAGAATCTCGTTGTATGACGATGCAAATCACGATAACGTTAATAAAATACATTTATTGTTCATACATTTATTGATCTCTCTACTCAACGTTAAATTTACTTTTAGAACGCTGAATTTAGCATCATATTCATAGTTCTGTTGTGGACTGTGGTGCACTGTGCAGTAACCTTATCGCCTTTAACAGTTTAATGTACTTTATTGCTGTGTTGTTATGGGACTCATCATGGAATCGTGCTTTGGGTGTAAACTGTAAGCCTGTAACGGTACACATCTGTTTTTATTTTTCAAAACTAATCATCTTTAGTCATCTTGGATGATTAATAAGATGATATCCGTATCAAATTAACTAACAAATATAATATAAGTATAATGCCGCGAATATTTTTGGAAAATATATGACGATCAAACTTGGTCTGTAGGAATGTTGGAGATAATAATATGTTCGTGTGATATTCGAGTATTAAGGAAGGCCTGTTTTAGGGCCATTAGTTCTAATTAAAGCGGTAGCCTCGTGACCAGATAAGGGTTACCAGCGGTCCTTTAATCAGATAAAGGGATGAATCTTATCATTATTAATGTGGTATGGAAGGGTTAATGAGATGTTGAGATAATCAAATACACGTTACCTGGAGGTGTTAAGACTACACTGATCTGAATTCTGAAGTCACAAATTATTTCTCAGGAATTGTTGAATATTTAACACGTACGGATGATCTAGAACAAGGATAAGAACTAGGAGCATTGGCCATTGTGTAAATAATATTACTATCATAAAAAATGTATTATTATTAATAATATTACCACTTTTGGGCCAGGGTGGCCCAAAAGTAACTATCCACACGCAACCCTTTAATAACTCACGTAATTGGTCTCAGAATTGCACAAAAATTTTAGAGATTATAGATATGGGTCAAACTTAGATTCCCTGAAAGTTTCGTAAGCCACGCCCAATTACAGTGGGCGTGGCGTGACACTCCCTCTTTTTCACTATTGTCTTCATAAAATGAGAACCCTTTCAGCTATACTAGCTAGGAATTCAAAATTGTTTGTACACATTTGGCTTGATGATTTAAAACTTTTCCCAAAGTTTCAAGTTCATTGTTCAAATTTGGCTGAGTTATGACCATTTCAAAATCCATCGGATACGTGATCTTTGCACTCTGACTCAGTCACTGATCCGGCCACTCAATCTCATCAAGAGTAAGGCGCTAGCGTGTATTAATGAGGTTCATTAGGCGTTACCAAACATATCGAGGAGATGACGACCTGATCATGATTGATTGGATACCGATAATGACTTTGCTAGACAGGAAAACAACAAGTTTCAGGATAATTGAAATCAACTAATCAAAATTCCCACAAAAACAATTCAATAATTTCAATTAAGATAAAATTGTCGTCCCCCAGCTGCAAGCACCTTGCGGCACCTCTTCTTTACACTCCGACAAGCGTTCATAGCAAACGCTGGTTCCATATTATGGATGATGTCGATCAGGTGGTGCTTTAGCTGCGTGATGTCTGCAATAGGATATCTCTTATAGAGTTGGTCCTTCACCCACCCCCACAGGAACAACTCACACGGTGTAAGGTCAGGACTTCTAGCCGGCCATTACTGGGCGGCACTCAGCCTGTCATTCCGCCGAATCTCTATTAGTCTATTCTATGTTTATGAACATTATAGCCTGGGGTCCCCAGGTAAGCCGGCCAGTGTGTTCCAAGATGTTGTCCAATGGTTCTGTGGGCGAACTTGTTAACGAGGAAATCCTGAGCTGGTCGAACGATGTGAGGTCTAGCTCCATCCTGCATGAACCACCAGTCCGTGGTGAGGTGGGGGGGTGTTGAAGGAGAACTGCAACATATCAGGATCGAACTTGTTCTCCAGAAGATCCACATAGCGAACTCCGTAAAAAGTAAGGTCCTACGATGCCATGATGGCGCACCAGATTGTGACCTTTTCAGGAAAAGCTTTTCTCTGCACCACTTCATCCGGTCTAGTAGAGCCCCAGTGAATTGCATTCTGCGAGTTTACGTATCCGTTGATATGGCAGTGAGCCTTGTCGCTGTACCAGATTTCTTCCTCAAAGTAAGGATCTGCTTTCTGCTTGGACAGGAATGTGTTTGCAAAATCTATCCTCGATTGGAAATCACGGTCTAAAAGTTTCTGTTTCTTTATCCGATAGGCCCTGTTAGAGTACCCACCGCAATTACAAGGAACCCAATATCATTACCGCTCAATGGATTCTTGCCAAAAAATCGTAAAACAAAGTTCATGACTAGTCGTGCGATGATCACTTGTACTAAACAATCTGTGAGGGGGCGCAGTTTATCTCACTAGTTACCATGTTACCTAATTACCTAATTAGCTGTGGTAATCCAATCTTGTCACGATCTTTCTGGGAACTCCCGGGTTTGAGTTTAACGTTTGGTACCTCAACTTAATAATTCTCATCAAACCTCTACTGTATACTCATCATTCCCTTTAATGTTAGTGCGCCTTATCTCACTCTCCGTGCACCTTTTAAACACATATTGCAACTTGTTGACTTGTTAAAGTATTAATTTCGGTAAATGTTGTTGCTCATTTTACATTTTAAAATTGTAATGATCGGATTAAAATATTGCGTCGGTATGAACGCTGTGGTCGTCTTGTAGTTGTAAATGTACTCTCGCGTAGCTTAAAAGTTCGTTGAAATCAAAGACTTTTAAGAATCAGTCCTCTCTTTGGGCAGCTCTATCCCCCCCCCCCCCGCTCTATTCCTCCCCCCAGCTCTATCCCCCCCCCCCCCCCCCCAGCTCTATTCCTCCCCCCTCCCAGCTCTATTCCCCCCGCTCTATTCCTCCACCCCCCCCCCCCCCCCCAGCGTTATTAATAATATAACACTTATTTATTCATCCAGACAATATTTTTCCGAAGTAGGTGACTTGTGGTACAGTTACTGTCAATCTCCTCACTCCTCAGCCATGGTCTTTAATTTCTCTTTTAATATGCTAGATTCTATCATATTCATACTCCCCTTGTTCCATGTCTAACCAGAATTGCCAGGGTGTTCCGTAACATATTGCTATGTAATGGTATTATTATGTTTATTTATAACATTATTATGTTTATTTGGTCAGATCGAAGATCATTTGATTTGTTTTTAATGACCTTAGATTTTTTTGCTAAGTTAGTTAAAGTTTGAAATAGAAGAGACATTTTTTAGTTTTCACTCTTTCTGTCGGTTGGTGTAATTTCTTTTTTTTTACTTCTTAAAATCGAGTATCAGATACTATGAGTTGACTGTGAGATTATTCCTTGATCTCCACAGTTATGACTCGGTCGCTTAACGAGTACAATCCTGTGGGAGAGGGTGAGGGGGATATTGAAAATGTCAGTATTGAGATCAAGATCATCCCAGTATCAGGTCAGTCTACCAGTTCTATAACCAGAAACGTTATGATTTTGCGCATTTGAAGTGGATCATCACACTGTACTGCAACCAGCTGCCATACTCTTGACACAGTACTGCAACCAGTTGCCATACTCTTGACTTCGATTCTAAAATTGAAAGAATTTTGTTCTAAACTATTTTCCACTTTTACCACGATTTTTAAGGTCCTCGTTTCAGATTCAGAACCAAACAAGGAAGCTGGACTCGATCCTTTGGAAGATCTAAACAGGATACGATCAGCCACAAGCACTCCAATAAAGTCGTCCAGACGTTTAAACTTCTCTGGTGGTACTGATCTGGGAGACAGTGATGAGTTTGACATGGAGGATCTAACTGAAACGGAGTTGCCATTTTCCAATTTTACTTCTGCTGCACAGCAACTTAAACCCACCGCCATATCCAGTCAGTACACTGATCGAGCTTTCCGGAGGAGGATTTCAAATGCGTTTGAGAAGAAAGTAGTGAAGCGGAACAAGAGTTTTCCCAGTTTGAGTGTCGCCGACACAGAAAACCATATTTGCAGCAAGTTATATCATACAAAGAGGCGGGTTCTCAATCTAAAGGACTATCACGACGAAGCTAGAGCCATGAGGGATATTGGGAAGTTCTTGGCACAACCCATAGTACTGTTCAAAGTTCATCACACGTTGTGGGAAGACATTGTGGCGGAAATGATAGTTAGGTTAAGCAAAGAAAAGCCAGAGTTGAATCTGGGAGTTGAGGAGGCGATGAAATCAGTAATAAGTAATGACGCGGACTTTGTGATCCCGGAGTGTATTCAAGGAATAACAAAAACTGCGCACGGACCTATCACAGAACAAAGTTTTATTGTGGTTATCGGGAACACAAACACAGTGACAGAAAACCAGGTTATAATGTGTCTTCTGGAGCACCCTTTCAACTTTGGGATCGGGGCTGAAGAGATCAGGTTCATATGTGTGGTTCTGAGCCCGACCAAGAGCAAACACACCAAGTCAGCTATTCAAGTAGCGAGGACCTACGCCACTCTCCTCTCAGACGACAGACTCAGACACAACTTACTGAACACTAGGTGTCCTGACGAGTTTGCTCATGAGTTTGAGCTGGAATGCACCAGGATTCACAAGGAGCACGAGAAACGAGAGAGGGAAGCGAATACGAGCATGAGGAGCCGTCCAATAGAGACACTGAGGAGGAGGCGTTGGGTACCGGGGATGGAGCTGGTCAATGATATCAGGCGGCGAGCCAAGCACTATCTCTCAGACTATTCTACTGATGCCAAGGACTTTACCAGCATCCGGAAGATAATTTCCACCACTCTTTTCCTCTTCTTCTCTTTACTACTCCCAGCGATCGCTTTCGGAGTGCTTGATGCTAACTACACGGACGGCAAGATAGACGCTAAGAGCGCGATAGTATCTCAAGCTTTAGCTGGCCTGCTGTGGGGACTCTTCAGTGGTCAGCACTTGGTGGTGATCAGAACGACCATCCCCGTGGTCATCTACACTAAGATCCTCTTTATCATCAGTAAGAACTGGGCGGAAGACGGCAGCTTCTTCTATACTTTCTATGCTATGACTGGTCTGAGTAACGCGTTCTTCCTTGTCATGTACGGGATTGCTGGTGTCAGCAAGATCATGGTCTACTGTTCCAGATCTACCGAGGAAATAGTCGGTCTATTTATCTCTATCGCTTTTATCGTTGACTCAGTGGGATATATCTCAAACGAGTTCGACCTCTATTATTGTTTTGGAGGTCCTAATTGGACGAATGATACGATGGATGCTGCAGCGGAAACATTAGCTGGTGTGGTTTTGGTGCCTGGCTGTAATCCGACAAAACCCCTGCTAGCACTTCTTCTTGTCCTCATCACTGTTTATGTAGGTGTCGTTATATTCAACTTCAAGTACAGTCCGTACTTGAATGCAGTTAAGAGAGTCTTGGTTGCTGATTATGCTTTGGTTGTAGCTGCTGCTGTTGGCACGGTGTTGGGAAGCTACTTTTTCAGAGAAATCAACCTGGGAAAGTTCTACGTGAATGAAGAAAGGCCGCTGTTTCAGCTGATCACATTTATAGTCCCCACGGTGGGCGCTTTGTTCTCTGCAATCACCCTTGGTTTCATCATGTCATTACTGTTTTTCATGGAGGGTAACATATCAGCCAGTATCGTTAACAACCCCTCCAACAAGTTGAAGAAGGGTACTGCTTACCATCATGACATGATGGTAACAGGAGTTATAAATGCTATCATGAGCGTGTTTGGTCTCCCCTTCGTTCACGGCTCTCTACCCCACTCTCCTCTTCACGTCAGAGCTCTAGCTGACATCGAGGAGCACATTGAGAACGGTAACCTCTCAGAGAAGATAGTCTACGTGAGAGAAACTAGACTAACCACACTTATCTCCCACGTAATGATCGGAGCGTCTCTCCTGATGATTCCCTACCCGTTGAATCTGATCCCCATACCAGTGCTCTACGGACTATTCGTGTTCCTGGCTCTCACATCTCTAGGAGATCTCCAACTTTGGGAGAGACTTGTACTGATCTTTACCGAGCAGAGTTTGTATCCTCCCATCCATTATGTCAGGAAAGTACCACAGAAAATAATTCACTTCTTTACCTTCCTGCAGATATTACAGTTGATCGGACTTTGTATCATTACTTTTGGGAAGTCTGTTTATCTTAAGATGCTATTCCCGGTCTTCATCACTTTCTTGATACCTATCCGGGAGAAGATTATACCATGCTTGATATCGGAGAGACACCTCCTCTCACTCGATGGAAATCACTGACTGATTGGACTTAATTTTTGCAGTTACTTAATTAAAATGGTGAACACTCATGATGAATAAAAGCGTTATAAGATGTAGTGGTCATTTCTTTGAGGTCAAAAGCATGCCTTTGTGCGCATGAATTACATCCTAAATTTTTAGTTACGTATTTTGATTGCTGATAAAATGTGATTTTTGTGCACAATTAACTTTTTTGAATTTGGTAATTGAGTCTCCTGATAAGATGCTGCTTACTATATTGTAATTACTCAATAAACTGTTTATTTTTAAAATTTAAAACTTAAACCGAGTAATTTAGCTTGGTATGCCTTGTTGAAACCAATAATGCTTGTCTTGCATCCGAATATTTAAACTTTTCTAATTTCAAGAACGCAAATAAAATGCACAACTTTCTGTTGTAGTATTCAGTTCAACAAAAGTGGCATGGTGTAGTAGTGAATTGTACTAAATGAGGTGTCTTTGCTCTTTGCATTTCTATTTTGTGCATTTTTGTCTCACCTGAATGAGTAGTCATGTGACAGCAACTCGAGACTCCAGAGTTATTGATCATTATCCAAGAAAAGGTTCCATTGTCTTTCATTTTTAGGTCTATTATTAAATAGAATTATAACTCTTTTCGCATTAACTTTAAGATGTTGAGGTTACACTTTTTTATTGTAGAATGTCAGAAAACACCTAGATTTGAATAAAATTATAAAATTATAAATTTCATTATGAAAATCATTCCCTACAAAAGCATTTTAATTTAGTGCAATTTAATTGCCTTTCTGACTATCATATGAAAAATGTCATTGTTTGTTGTTTAAGTCAATGTTTAAGATTCGATAACTTTTAGTTTTCTTGTTAAACAACCGCATAGTGTTCAGTACAAATACAAAGTTTGATCAGGGAACTTCCACTATACTTGCTCTCCACTTCACCGAGTTGGTTTTAGTGTGTGAACATGAGTATATTTAGTAATACTGGCAAACTTTTTCTTTTTCGTCGCTGTGATCGTCACAATCATTGAATCCGTCGCAGAGGAAAATGTCAGGAATGCAGTCACCGTTAGTGCACTGCCAGTCACCTATCGGGCACTCTTCTGAGGGTGGAATATTAGGTTAGACTTGTGTTTTGAGTGGTTATGTAATTGTTAACATTTTACAATTATAAGTAGTAGAACCTATTTATGCAGTGTGCGAGCAATAATCATCAATCTATCAATGAAACAGCGGTAGCGTTTAGCACGCGAGTTGTAATATTACTTAATTTTGTGAGATAAAAGTGTACCAAAGTTAATAATAAAAATAATAATAAATAAAGGTATACGGTTTGTGGAAGTTACCTTTTTTACAATCTCTCTCGTCTGAATCATCCTTGCAATCCCTGACACCGTTACACCATTCTGTTTTAGCATAGCAACGTAATCCATCGTCGCAAGGCCAATGGTCAAACACACACTTCAGTTCTGAATGGACATTGTGTGATTAGCAAAATGATCTTTGACATTTTTCAATTGATCTGCTGATTTTCTCACCTACTCCTGTATATTTGTAATTATTAACTAAGTTAGTTAAAGTTATTTAATTAATAATTAGCTCATTTAAGTTTTAACAACTTACTTCCTGCACAGTCCTCCTCGTCTAGTCCCCCGTCACAGTCGTGAAGACCATCACACTTTGCTGTTACTTTCAGGCACTTGCCAACTCCTCTGACCTTGCAACTGAACTCTTCACTTTTGCAGCTAACTGTTGATTATATTTAATATTAATAAGAATACAATGCTTTTTTCAGAAAATAGAAAGTTTGATGTAGTCTATTTAAGCCTTTACTTTCATAAGAGAGAAAGTTTAATGTACTCCAAAACATATTCTTACTTTCAGAAGCTTACGAATTGTTCACATATAGTCAATTGTTCACGTTAACTAATAAGAAAGTAATTAATTATGGATATAACTGACGTGGGGCTGGTGTTTTATTAACAGTGAAGATAGGGCAGCTTTCTTCATCATCTCCACCAGGACAATCCTTCTTTCCGTTACACACCTGCCCTCTTCCAATACACTTCTGTCTGAGAAACAGCGGGATTAGAATTCTTATAAATCTTAACGGTCACACAAATTATGATAATATGTAATAGCAACAAAGTAATCACAGAGAAGCAACGATTGAAATGTTAAGCAAACCCCAAGTTGAACCTCAAGTTGAACAATAAACCTCAAGTTGAACAATAAACCCACCTATTCTGACAAGCGTAAGTGTGTTTGGGACAAAAGTTGAAGTCAGCTTCGGTGGGTTGTGCGGTTGAACCGTATACTTCAGTTTCTGTCGTGTAGGGTTCTAAGCGGACGGACGGGGGTATTAGTTGGGGGTATTATTTCAGGGGTCCAGTAAATAAATAAATAAATTTTAGTATTATACGCTTCGACGGTAAAAAATACTTCAACAAAAAATATATATCACATAGATATATTACATATCGGAGCCATTCGAGCGTGACTTATTAATGAAAAATAACATTTCGCATCTTATTTATCGAATGCAACTACATAATAAAACATTTATTTATTTTTTCGGCACAATCAAACAATATCAAGTATCAATAATATGTAAAGTATAAACCAGTGGAGGATATACATAGGAACATATCTGGATTTCCACTGTACCGCCAAGCAAAAAGGGAGCGAAAATCATAATATGAAGTACAGATAACTTATTATTAATCTAGAAAATGTCGAATTAAACTTACCTGTCTTAGGCTGAGTGGGAATAAACTCAGTAGTGGTCAGCCAGGATGTAGTCTCCCCAGTGTTAGTGGTACCGGTGTGGGGAGCTGTTGTTCCTGTTCCTGTGGTGAAGAAGGTGGTTCCCGTGTTGGGAGCTGTTGTTCCCGTGTTGGGAGCTGTGGTTCCCGTGTTGGGAGCAGTTGTTCCCGTGTTGGGAGCTGTGGTTCCCGTGTTGGGAGCAGTGGTTCCTGTTCCTGTGGTGAAGAAGGTGGTTCCTTCGTCTTCTTCTGCTTCTTCTGTTTCTTCTTCTGGTTCGTCGTAAGATCCTGTTACTGCACCCGATCCTGTTGATGTTCCACTTGTCGATCCTGATTCGGTGGTTCCAGTTGCCGATCCTGATTCGGTGGTTACACTGTCGATGCTAGGTGTTGCTGTAGGACGGGTATTGTAAATAACCTTTTAAGCATTACTCGATACTCAACAGAGAATAAAATTAATCTCTTTATCAATACTAGTACTCTAGTTATGTGACAAAGTGATTCCTGCTGTATAACTGTAATACTAGTACTCTAGTTATGTGACAAAGTGATTCCTGCTGTATAACGCGAAAACTTTGGTCGCCTTTTTTTGGTTAGGTAGTCCATGATTCACACAATTGTTAGCATATGTGCAGTTACTTTCAAACCCATGTCAGTAGAACCCATGTATCATGATAGATAGGGGGGGGGGGGGGGGGGTTCATGAGCATTTTTGAGAGTCCCGACGAAAATGGCCAAATTCTCATTCTCAAAAACTATTTTTGAGTATTTTTGAGAAATGTGTCAAGGAGAGGCGAAAAACTCATTCTCAAAAATTTATTTTGAGTATTTTTGGACCACATTGCACTGATATGAAGAATGATTTGGTATATCACTATTTTTGAGTGGACAATTTTTGAGAAAATGAGAAATCCATGCTAAATTTCTCAGATTCAAAAATAATTTTTGGGTGGACAATTTTTGAGAAAATGGGAAATCCATGATGAATTTCTCAGATTCAAAAATAATATTTGAGACATTTTTGAGAAAATGGGAAATCCATGATGAATTTCTCAGATTCAAAAATAATATTTGAGACATTTTTGAGTATTCCCGGCGAAAATGGTCAAATTCTCAGATTCAAAAATAAAAATTCTCAAAAAATACTCATGATCCCCCCGCCCCCTAGAGAGTTTGAACTAATAAAGGATGTAAATAAAACAGAAATAAAGAATAATGATTGATAACGTGGAAACCTGTTGAAACCACCGGTTGTGTGGTGCCGTTAACTTGAGACCAGTCTGAGGTAATAACAGCTAGTTCCGGTGCCTCCGTCGTTGAGGTTTCTATCCTGTCTGTTACTGTTATAATAATTGTTTAAAACAGTGTAAAAACAATTATTTGTGGCATTGTATGCTGAATATGTTACATATTATTATTACCACCGACTATGTCAGAATTTGTTTAGCAGTTGGTGAAGTTATCATTTCATAAAGTCCGATTTATCTATTCGCTCCCTCACTTTAAGTTTAAGAGATAAGTATGTACTTTTGAAATGATAAGAGACTGGAGATGATAATAAGTGGGCTTTAATTATTCCTGTGCTTAAAGAGTAGGTTTCGTCAGAACTTACCGACTTTACTGTCCTCAGTGGTGAGTGGTTTGATTTCATCTTCCTGAGGTGTTGTTGTCATCACGGATGTGGTCACGTACGACGTCCTGAAATCAAGGTAATTAATGTAATTGAGACGTAATTAAAGAAGTAAAGGTAATCAAGGTTCAGTACATTATGTAGAAATAATTTATGTGCATGCTGCATATGCATATGACTATGAGATATATATGCGGAGTGATCTTTCAGACAGGAGGAAAAAATCGGCCGCTTTTTGTAAGTATTTAATTTGCATTTTCGATAAATTTATTAATTGTCTACCTATTGCAGCGTACTTCCTCTTAAGATTAGCTGAAATTAACGTTTACCTAAATTGGTACACTCAAATTGAAGCTTACATTTTAGTGTATAATCTATCATATCATTATGAAAAAATCGCTGGCGATTTGTCAGCACTTCGAAAGATAAACAATACATTTTGTTGATTTCATTGCCACGCCGGTAAAACTCCGTAGTCAAAAAGGCATCACGGTTCAAGGTTCAAAGTAAATCCTGGACCGCTGCATCCGTAGACAGGGTTGTTCCCTTAGGACATGGATTGACACACGTTGTATAACTCTTTTCCGCGGCCTACAACGTGTAGCGAGGCATGGACCTTTTTGGAATACTTCCTTAGTCTGGAGACCAAAAAGGCATATCAATAATTATGAAATATGCTTGCTCTATAATTTTATCTAATAACATTTTAAAATTTTCGCGTGATTTTATCTCATGGACGGAAGGTTTTATGTCTGCTAGCTCTGTCGATTGAGGAGATCTAATTTCACGTTTGAGATAAGCACAATTTGAAAGTCGCCAGCTACACGGTTCCTACCAGCCATTAGCCTGTGTTAAACATTTACCAAATAAATGTCACAATTCTCATGGTTATCTGGGGGAGGGGGGGTTGAAGCTAGCAATTTGGCATCAGATCAAACATTTATTCTTTCACTTTCGTTTCCCAGTACATCCAATAAAATATGAATCATCAATTAAGAGAAGTGCGAAACAAACTCTAGTTCAGTGTAAAATGGAAGGTGGGATCTTGGTAAGACTAAGATGGAATCTGAGCAAGATAGTGTATGGGTAAAGGGATCCCTGTAACACTGTGTAACACTGTGTAACACAGTGTAACACAGTGTAACACTGTGTAACACTGTGTAACACTGTGTAACACTGTGTAACACTGTGTAACACTGTGTAACACTGATCCTTGTTACTGTGTAACACTGTGTAACACTGTGTAACACTGTGTAACACTGTGTAACACGGTGTAACACTGATCCTTGTTACTGTGTAACACTGATCCTTGTTACTGTGTAACACTGATCCTTGTTACTGTGTAACACTGATCCTTGTTACTGTGTAACACTGTGTAACACTGTGTAACACTGTGTAACACTGTGTAACACTGTGTAACACTGTGTAACACTGTGTAACACTGTGTAACACTGTGTAACACTGTGTAACACTGTGTAACACTGTGTAACACTGTGTAACACTGTGTAACACTGTGTAACACTGTGTAACACTGTGTAACACTGTGTAACACTGTGTAACACTGTGTAACACTGTGTAACACTGTGTAACACGGTGTTACACTGATCCTTGCTACTGTGTAACACTGGGCTCTGATAAGATGGGCTTAGAATAAGATGGGGCCTTGGTAATAGTTGGTATGGTGATAGAAAAGATAGGGTTGCGATAAGATAGGGTCTTGGTATGTTTGGTTCCTGAGGGTCTTGGCAAGGTGGGGTCATGTGTTTTTAAGGGTATTATAAAGCGGCAAAATCTTAAACTACTTGCGTCATATATGTTGTGGGTGGCTCTGTCTGCTTCTTCTTCTTTTCTGGTGATTGTGGGTGTTAATAACTGGCAGAGGGTATCTTACTTAAACCCCACCCCTTCCCCATCATGTACATTGCATACCAGGGTGTGTTCATAACACATCCCTAGAGATAGTGGTATACCACCAGAATAATACCAAGATCAAGATGCCACTATAGGATTCCAGAGGGTGACATTTTAAATATACGTGAGATTGTTCAAATTGTACAAATCGGACGGCCTTGCCCGTTGATCGCCGTATAATCAATAATCATGCGTTGTTGAATCGATAGGAAGTAAGATATATAATAACTTACTTTTCTTACAGCTGACATCTGATAAGAGTAAGACTACGAGAAGAACAACTCTGAAAGAAGACATTGTATAAAAACTCAAACAAAACTAATGCTGCAAAACGGTTTATGCTGTAGTGTTGAGCGGCTGAAAGAAATGTACGATAATACACAAACGGTGACGCAACAAGCATGCTTGCTTGTTGAATGTACGTTCTATTAGGAGAATTATGTCATTAATCAACGTCTAAGTCCGGGGGTTTACGATTAGGAAATCCGTATAAAAATTTCCAAAATAAACGTAAAAACTTACAAAGTTAAGCGTTTCATTATTATCGAATCCCTCGGTATTCAAGTCTACACAAACAAAATAATTCTGTATAGGAAGCACAATATGACTTAGCCATGTTCCCTGGAAAAACAGGTGACCTTATCACGTGACTCTCCGTAAACGTCACCTCACCACGTGAACCATTGCACGTCACCAGGCGTTCCCTAGGAAACCCATCCCGTGACAGGATGTGGTGACGTACAGTTGTTAGATAGTTGCTACGGGCCCGTCACGTGACCCTTTCCTGAGCACGTGACCCACCACGTGGCTTGTTTACGACGTGATTTAACGCCGGAAAATGACCGTGTAAAACAACATTAGGTGGTACCACGTGGTTCAGGTTACATAATCATACACACCAGCCAGTCGTTTGATAGGAACTTGTACAACTAACTTAATTTCAGATTAGATTTAAGATTGTACGTACCCTAAAATATCCGGGCAGTGTATTAAAGAAGCAACCAGTCGGGACGAGGTCGTCTGATTAGGTAACCTTATCCATTTACAACGCTGTCACGAGTTTGTCATCATGATGTCATATTATTATCATAAACTGTCGTTAAATGTAATTAAGTTAAAGTTTGCAATTGTGAGTCTAGTCAAGTGAGAAATTACCCGTTTATGTAATCAGTTTAACACACGTATTATTATACCGCGTACAAAGACATGTTATCCCATTTACTGGAGTATTTAATTGTCAGGTAATTGTCAGGTAATTGTCAGGTAATTGGGTAATTGGGTATGACCGATAAATATTGACTCAGTCTGATGATGTGCGAACACAGAACAGCTGGTACCTTGTTTGTGATAAGTTCGGGGTTCCTTCTAAAGTTTTAAAACACTTATGACCGATTCGTCATTGTTTCATAACTCTATCATGCTAATATGAACAGGGTAGGCCTCATACGGAGTTGAAGGAGTCACTGTCGTCTACATCAACAACAATGAGCACAATTTAGGAGTTATGGCCATGTTCCCCAGTTTGTTTGTACCCCACCGATGGTCAAGGGGCTGAATATTCCTAACTTCACTTCTTGAGTAGGTACACGGTAATGACCGATTCGCCGACCTTCACCGTGTTTCCATGGCACGAACCGTGCCGGCTCCGTTCCTCGCCCTCATCACGTCTGAGTCATGAATATTTGAGCAGCAGACTTGAGCAGCTGGCACGTCTTAATGTAGTCTGGGACCTCAGAGGCTACTTTTCTTGATTGGACCGTGCTACCCACATGAATATTACAAAACATTTTAAATGCTTTTACCTGAACTTTAATCAACTGCCCATCTATCTAAGACTTTGCCGAAGGTTGTTTTATGTTAATGAAATTCCTCTAGAACGGTTTGTCTTCTGTAAAGTTACCATGCCTACTTTAACTTCTTAGGCCATGCATTAGGGAGCCCCAACTCGTGCATTCAGGGGAGAGCTCCTTTAAGCGTTTCAGTCACGTAAAAGTTACAGAGCTATTTAAGATAATTTCTGAATCAAGCGGGAAACATCTAATACCAAGTCAGGTTTCTGTGGAAAGAGGCTTTGATCAACATTTTGCATTCAAAATATTGGGATATGATCTTACTGATCGGATAATTTCTCATATCTGTTCAAGCTTCTCAATCAGAGACATGAGACTCATAATATGTGCATTGGCTGGTTAAGAAATTTTACCCTCTTTTTTGTTAAATAAGAAGTAATTAGAGCTATGAACAATACAGTTTATCATTTTTTTTTGTGAGGATCTCGTGGGCACACATGAAAATAACACGTTTAGTTCTTGCACTTTGCCTGCCCCTATAGGTTGGGCACGTTGCACTTTGCCTGAAGCTCTGGAGTTCAATGAAATGGTTTGAAACAAATGGTTGGTGCGGGAGATTCCGGGTTTATATTCGTGAACGTATTTGCTGATGGGTTTCTTCTCTTATCCACACTCGGAAATATATCAGTGGGTAAATTAAAAAGCTTTGAATGATTTTGAGGTGTTTATAAAACGTACAGTGTCCATAAGGATTTTATCCGTTTTTTATTCAAAGTTCTGCTAGTGCCAGGGATTTTCTTAGTTCCACTGTACTTCATGTGCCATTTTTTTATTTAGTCCTTTTTGATCGTGTATTGATCGAGTCTATTCAGTACATACCTTAGTTCCCAAATATTTGTGTAAAAAAACTTTGGGCTTAATAAATTTGAGTACCAAAATTTGGGCGGGAGATTTGGACTTGTTTGTTTGCCATTAATCTAATTTGCTGAATTAGGGCACGCCATAATTAATATTTACAGGGTGAGCCAAAAAGAATGGCAGGATTTTTTTAAATGATTAACATAATTATGAAGCAGCAAATTTTGATAAAACTCCCGCATATTCAATGGTTGGTGAGTTTTCTACTTAATATGAGTCAAAATAAAATCAAAGACTTTCATTTTCTAACTGCCACTCCTGGGTAAATTGCCAGTCGTAATTTCCTTTAACGATTTCAGCTCCAATTCTTCGCATATATTACCTATTTATGAGTCAATTTCGGATCAAATTTTAAAACTGATATTTATACGATGATACTACGTTGGTTCAAAGCAGCTGGAGAGCGTCAGACTATATATTATGCATTCATTATAATTTCTGTTTCAAGAAATAAGATGAATGATTTAATTTTATATGCTATCCAACTAAGAATGACTCCATCATTATTAGTCTTAGGGGCCATCTACTTAGGACCTCCGCCAAAAATCGCAGATTTTCAGACCATCCCCCTCCCCCTGTCCGGGTGTGTCCGAATTTTCAAAACCACCCCCACCCCCCCCCCCCCCCCTCCCCCTGACGTCCGGATTTTCAGAAACCATCCCCGCTCCCCCTGGCCCTGTCCGGATTTGTCCGAAATTCGAAAACCACCCCCTCCCTATTTGCCAGACGTCCTAAGTAGATGGCCCCTTACCTACTAAAATGTGATGTGCACCGAACGCTACAACCAATCTAAATTCTAAATTTACGCAAGATTATGGCCCATTGTACGATTTGACCGTGGCCAACAAATTGTGGTTTACATTTTGTTTCTTAATTCTTACTCCCCTACAATTATACAGTGATCTCAACAAATTTTACAAAGACTCAACGTCTGGTATATCTCAGACAAAGAGTAGTCGGCAAACAGCAACATACCTATTTTAACGTTTCCCCCTTAATGTTTTTATGCATAAACTCACGACCCCACATTCCACAAGTGCCTACCCTTACATCTTTGTCGCTAAAAGAGAATATCTTAGGACCATGACATGAGACTTACTTTTATGAGATGCACATCTTAAACCATTAAGCCGGGCAGATCCCAACCTTTAGGCTTTCATATCGGCACCTAGTAGCTGTACAGGGTGTTCACTATGCAAAACTGCAACAAAGGGCCCTGTACCACCTTCAATGGCCACCCCTCGACTTCATTAGCATCAAGACTACATATGGATAAGGATTAGTCGGTGCATTAACCACTACCCCCTGGTTAAGTTCACACTTTCTGATTGGATATGTTGATTGGATGGGAGTGTGTTTGCGCTTAAGTTGAATATGATCCCCACGTCACGCTTCCCCCTATGTTTATTGAACAGTGGTGGTGTTATCGCACTTACAATCAGGGGCCGGGGTATGAATATACAAATCTCAAGACATAGTCTGGAATTATTTGAATTTAAACATATCATTAAAGTGTATTGCGGGGCCTGGTGAACGGTTTTTGAATCTGTTGAATATTCAGTGCTAGACTATATTTGCATTGAGTCGGCGGTTTCTGCCTCAGTCTCGGAGCTGCCCTCAGAACGTGGGGCTCTCCTCCCTATTTTTAGTTGTGAGATCTAGTTTATTGGTTTAATTTATTTGTATCGTGTTGATGGAATTAGGGTGGATTTTGACAAGGATTAGGGGCCATAATTTTGGATGCTGCTTCAATTGTTTGATGGATTGAAGGTAGTGGAAGGTTGCCTGTATTATAGTGCACATTTCTGCAGATTTTGATTTCGAATCGTAGTTAAGTGGTAAAATGACGCGATCCGAAAAAAATATTGAGACGAGATGAAATATCGCAATCTCAAATTTTTTTGCGATATTTCATCCCGTCACAATATTTTTTTGAATAGCTTCCAATTTTGTGTGGAAATACGTATAGAAGCATGAAGTTCGTGTTCAGGTTTCTATTATATTATAACAGTATAACGGTGTTATACTCAATACTTGTATTGGGAAATCACGGACAGGTCCGTGCGGTTGTTTCTTGATCTTCCGATCTGTGTTAAAATCGTATTCAGATGAAATTGTTAAACTGCCGTCATAATTTCCCTTTTCTGGGAGTCAATTTTTCTGCTACAAGTTTGCTTTACCGGCTAAAACAGTATGAATCATAATCACTAATTGCTGATTGCTACAGTTTCACAGTCAGATAGATTTATCCCCTATCCCTATGGCTATAGTCAATAATTTAACATACCGACCAATATGTCGTACGTGGAAAATCAGGGCTCTTACTTTTAAATTTGCAATGACTTGGTCACGCAAACAATTTAGTGGCTTCCTATTACAAATTCGGTCAAGTTTAAGTTCGCTACAAAACTTTCTGGCTTAGTCGAGAACATTCCAAACTACACAGGTTTTCTCAATAATCGTAAAAGGATAGATGTCCAGCTAGGCCAGGCTATGAGGCTTTTTGTTCAGGTTACCATGAATCAACTTGCTATCTAATATGCTTGTAGCGCTAACTGAGACCAACTTTGACTCAATATCAAACGGTACCTCTTCCAACCACCCTCCATACACCTTATCTTTGTCATTTTACCTGAAAGTTGAGACATCTTCAAGATTTCTTATCATCAGCCGTTTTCATGGTTAGTATTAAGTAATTTTTGTTTGGCTTTGAATTGTTCGCCTGCACTGGCATCTGATTTTATCTACAATGAACTTCAGTGACCTCCGCTGTACAGCACCATAGCTGGACACCCACATAATCAAATACGTGAACTTAGAGCCCTCGATAATTTGTGATTCTGATAGATTAATTGGATTACCCAAGTCTGTGAAGGTCGACAATCACAATCGCGTTGCAACTACCGCACTGCTTGGCAAACAGCTTGATCGTGTAATAAGTTAATTACGTAATTACTAATTAGCGAAGCGTTGGTCCCAAGCCACCTCCCTCATACAATGCCTTCATCCGTTCTAGAATCAACCCTGCGCCCCTCAAACCTTGAACCCAATAACGGAGAACAAAAGGTCTCTAACACGGCTATTATTCGGGTGAGATTACGATTCCCTAGTTCTGAAGGGACACGCGTCTTGTGCCCAAGAAGGCACCTCGGCCCTCCGTTTGTCCCAACTTGTCCCCTGAATAATTCAAACCACAGTGCTGAGAGAGAACAATGGTAATTAAGCGATCATTCGCCCCGCACAATGCCCAGGCAAGCTAGCCCCCCTGCTGGACCCTCACCTTCCTCCAGCTCCACAATCGGAGCGCTCAAACAGCGTCTAGATTAGGTATTTGGGTGCTTTGTAATGCAGATTTACAAGCGGGGAGAATTGTCAAATTCTCAGCTCTGTCCACATTTGATCTATGGCTGGATAATACAGTGGACAGTGTTAACCCTCTGAGAGGGTGGTTAAATATTATGCGAGAGGAACGCGGGGTGGAGCTATACCTGCTCAACGTGACATGCCAATTTAAACTTCATACTGGTAATCAGCTGCACAATAGGAGGTACTGTATTGATGGATAATTGGGAAATATCAAAACATGATGCAATTACGAAGATGATCCGATCGCGAGCATGATTCTTAGCAAATATGGTTCTTAACAAATATGGTTCTTAGCGAAGTTAGTTCTTAGTGAAGATGATTCTAAGCAAAGATGATTCTTAGTGCAGGTGAATCTTAGTGAAGATCGATCTTAGTGAAGATAATTATAAGCTGATATGATTCTCTGTATGACTTGAAATATTTTACTGATTCTTTGCATAGATAGTGATCAATGAAAGCATGGACCTGCGTATATCCCCCGACAATTTTTCAGTACCCCGAGCGTTATGAATTTACTGATGATATAGGGAGCTATATCAGTACGTATCTCATACATATATTACATAAGGATTTATGTTATAATTTATATGATTAACCTTTAAGTTTTAACGGTTGGTTATTCTGCATTTTCTCAACTGATGTACTTAATCCTAATTTGCAATTTTACGAATCTGCCTTTTATCAATCAAGCTCCTGCATGACTTAGGTTGTTCAAAATAACAAATAATATGTTGATGCACCCCTGGATGAGATTTGTTGGCGCTACTTGTTTCAGATTTGAGGCACTATATCTTGCGGTGATAATGGTTCTCTGATGCCTCTTATTGGTCCAAAATGCCAGCTTTTCGAATCCAGAATCGTCGGTCATACTATAGAACATGGGAACAAAACATTTATATTCTTCCCAATTTTGATTTGACCATAAATCGAACAGTCAGCACTTTTCCGAACAATGGCCTCTAATATCGACTCAGCAGAGAGTTTGCATTGTGAGGGTTGAGGTGAGCGCGTGTTGGAATTAAATATTCAACAGCTCAAGCCATGATTGACAATTTTGTGGGTGCATTGTGCAAGTCTCAAGATTCCGGGGGTGTGAACGCGTGTAAACGAGTGCAAATCACCTGTCCACGAGGCAGTAACCATAGTAACCACGAGGCAAGCTAAATCGATTAGAACAGAGATCTAGTTGGAAAATTGAGGCAAATCTAGCATACCATACTGTAGACCATGGAAAAGTAAGACCCCGCTGCTAGAGAGAACAATAAACTGGCACTACTCACAATTGACATGCAGCCACACGGAAAAGTGTACACGGAAATAGAAGGTTATAGTCTCATGATGATGAGTGATTTATTCAGTGCCTCTTCAATATTAGATTATGAATTTGATCAAGTGTAAAGAGGTCCGCTTAATCATATTCATGATATCTAAACTGACTTCTTTACATGTTGGTGGTTGAAGAGGTGAGAGGGGACGACTTGTTGGACAGACCTTCACGGCTATAAGACTGTAGTAGTGGACAGTAGTTTGTTATCTGATAAGTTGGGATCAAGTGTTTTTAAGTAAAATGTTTGCTGGAGATTGTGTAGAAATGTTGTCTCAGATTGTGTAGTGAGATACCATCACTCCTGATGCCCTGTTCGTCATATCCCTGCCAATTTATCCCCCCCCCCCCCCTGCTTCATATCACTTTTAAATGAGTTAGGTACCATCTTACCACAGCAAAAATGGGTATTTACACTCGTAAGATAGTTTCGGCACTATTCCCTAGACTATGTGCATGTACATTGTACATGGAGATAGTGCATTGTACTTACATAGGTACCTACTGCTGATGATGTAGTTAGTAGTAAACCAACATGTGGAGTATGGTAATGAAACTGTTATAACTAGATTAACATAGGAATTTCCTATTATTTCACTGCTTCAGATTCATTTTATGGTCCGTGACTCTGTACCCTGACGGAGGAATTGCCATGACAACTGAAGAGAAGGCAGATTTTGACGTTTCAATCAGCAGCTTGTTGTTCTGCATTCTGTGGTTAATTTGGTGACATAAGTTTTACAGTGACTACCTGGCGGCTGGTGGCTGTTTAACATGGTTTTATTTTCGGTGCTGTCATGTTGTTACTGCATATTTTATGATTTATCGGAGTTTTATCAAAAGGTTGTGGTCCGCTGGATTCCTGTTGAGCTTTTGGTGTCAATTTTACCTATAGCGTCCAATCAAATCCAAGCTCGTCACATAGTAATTGTTGCCAACTTTTTTAGTCTTCTCTTATTCAAATCGGATTTGAATATTCAATTTTCTCTGAGCCCTTGCCAATGCCATGGCACTTCAAGTATATATTATTATCATAATGTAAATCCCTCAATTTGAAAGTAACATATTAAGAATGCAATTATGCAATTAGGCTGCACCCTACCTGGGATAAAGGAATGAAACAAAGTAATCAACATGCATGGGGAATATTGGCCCTGGATTGAGGATTCCACACCTATCGAGTGTAATGATAATGTTTACATGAACGAACCCTTCGCCCCTTCCCTGCACAAGCAGCTCACCTCTCTAATCCTGCTGCATGCTGATTGGCTCTCACGCACGTGACGTCACAACGCCTTGACCAATGGGGTCACGCGGCTCGCGGTGGAGAGAAGTAAGTTGCTTAGCTCAGCGCAGACTATTTGTAGTTTATTCATCAGCTTTGTGGTGTGACGGTTTTAAGTACCATGAATAGCATTATGAACCCCTTGATTAATTCATCGCTTCCCACCATATCGTCGATGGTAAAACCTGACCCAGGAAAAATGCCAACTATGGTTCATGAATACTTCCCGCACTATTTCACTCAGGTCTCCCCCTTCAACTGTGGCAGCCCGAACTTCAACCTTGGAAGTGTGGTTTCCTCCTTCCAACCCGCCAACATGAGCAGCTCCTCGCACGGCTTCTCCAGACCTTGCACCTCCCAAGCCATGCAGACCCCCTCCTCCACTAACCTCTCGCACATTCACGCTCTGCAGAACCATCATGTTCAGCAGCACCAGACCGGACAACATCATGTGCCTTCCTTCCACGGCAGTCAGCACTTGGCTAGAGTTCAGGACCAACATCTCCACCACAACCCTCACCCGGTCTCTCCGCCTCGCTTGTCGGATGACAAACCCCTGTTGCTTACCTCCCCTGAAGCTCTCGGTAACCCTCCGGAGCTGAAAACTTTGGAAGACTTCGCTAATGAGTTCAAGATTAGGAGGATTAAGCTTGGATACACACAAACCAACGTTGGAGGAGCCCTAGCTTCAGTTCACGGAACAGACTTCAGCCAGACTACCATCTGCAGATTTGAAAACCTTCAGCTGAGCTTCAAAAACGCTTGCAAGCTGATGCCCATTCTCAGGAAATGGTTGGAGGAGACGGAGAAATCAGGGAAACACGGACAAGAGATTTCACCGTCCGAGAGGAAGAGGAAGCGAAGAACTACGATCGGAGTTTCAGCTAAGGATAATTTGGAACAGCACTTTGAACGACAATCCAAGCCGTCCTCTCAAGAAATCC
The DNA here is from genome assembly GCF_026151205.1 of Bolinopsis microptera. Classification (NCBI taxonomy): domain Eukaryota; kingdom Metazoa; phylum Ctenophora; class Tentaculata; order Lobata; family Bolinopsidae; genus Bolinopsis; species Bolinopsis microptera. The sequence goes on from NC_087074.1 coordinate 15,160,990, forward strand.
AAGCAATCGCCAAAAGTCTGGGTCTGGAGAAAGAAGTTGTAAGAGTGTGGTTCTGCAATCGAAGACAGCGAGAAAAGAGGGTGAAGACGTCCTTGTCCATCCATCCAGAAGGGTTCGGATTTTCTCATCACCTCCAGCAGCTGAGTCATCATCACAACCACCCCCACCATAGTTTCTCTCATGGACTATTGATCGGGAAAACCGAGTGAAACAAATTACATCCGGAGAATTCTTCGTCTCCATTATAGACAAATAGAAATGACTCGCAGCAAACCTAGTTGGATTGAAGAAGGGTTTGAAACTGAATTAAGTTCGGTGGACTTATTATATGCTCGAGAAAGAAGTAAACGTTAGATCAGAAAGACATTTTGCTGATACATTTTAGAAAAATTAAAACTGTTGCTTTGCTGTTTATGAGTTAGATGCTTAACTTGCAGTAAGTTTTATTGATAAATTATATCCATCATTTCGTCGAAGATCGTTGCGATCTACATCGAAGGTCATTAAGCACAATGCACATTGCGAAATTTGACAACATGACATGAATTAGCGCTGAAACCGTTGCACAATAACTTCAATCTACCCTTAAGCATGAATAATTTTCCAGTAAAATTGTTCCGAGATTTGTTAAGTGCACAGTGCAAGTTGAAAAGTGATCTTGACGTTTGAGAATAGCTACCGAGATGTAATATTTATTTGACGATGAACCAATCAAAGACTTATATTCGACGTCCGCGATTTTTATTTTTGTTGAGATTATATTTCTGTTGAAAGTGTATTTTTAATTTGTTTATCGTTGATATTTTGCTAATTTTTTGAATTTAAAGTAAGTTGTTTTTATTTCGTTCACCTGATGCATTGATATAAAATTATATCGTGCGTCTGTAAATTCTAGACGCAAGTTTCAATCACGCAAAAATTCAAAAATTAATTCTTTCTTAGAAATTTGAGATTCAAGGGCAACCGTTCATAAATGTTTTCAAAATATGTATCCAGCAATTTCCACGTAACATGTAACAAAGTTAAATGCCACACCCGGATATTGCTGTCTAAATATGCCGGAAGTTTTACTAAAGTGGTCTCTCTTCTAAATCTCCCTACCCGATACATTATTTTAAACTGCTCGGATCCATAATCCACAGCAATATTTTCGTAAATAATTGGATCAATCCAGCAGCTCGACAAACAGACCTGAGAAAGACTTGAGACTGGGAACTGGGTGAATTGCTTGTTTGTTATTTACGCCCTCTAAAAAGGATCTCATTAAACAGGGACAAAGCTCCCATCATCTCACCCTCAGTTTACCCCACTTACCGTGTGAAACATACTGAATGTAGGTTTATAATCATCGGCCCGCTCCTTTTCCCTCGATACCGCGGGGTAAACACTTAATTGTGTAAATCAGCAATGCTCTCACGTTAAAAACATAGCTCAGTTAAAGAGAGATGACGTCAGGGACGTATTTTGATAATCTGTCCCGGGCTGCTGATAACTTTAAAACTAGCTGTATCCCCTCCCTGGCAGTCCAGATTAGATTAGACACACATGGAAGGGTTACGGTGGGTGCCCTCCTCTCCACACAGAATGGTGGAGAGAAGTTGTGGGTGTAACTGATACTTCTCAAGCAGAGTGTGCATCCTCCCGCTGTATCTGAATATTTGAGCAAGGTACCTGCCATGTGCCAGTCTTATGGTATTTGAGAATCAAACACGATGTGTGTCCGAACACGATTTGTGTCCGAACTCGACTTGTGTTCGGACAGGATTTGTGTCAGAATATGGTTGGAGACTGTTGTCCGAATTTGAAACATGATCCCGGCGGCTGTTGTCCAAATTTATGTCTTAATAATTGTACGTGAGCAATAGCTTCAGTCATAATTAATTAATCCCAACCTTGGCACTCAGCCTCATATAAACCCAAAAGGCAAGAATGAAGAAATATGGGAAAATGTAAATGTTCTCGAAAACTCTTTGATACTGAAATAGTGATTTCAATACAGTTGTAGCTGATACGAACAAAGAAAGACAACCACTTCATAAAATGTAATAACTGTGATAATTTTAAAGTTGAAGATCAAGTACTGTGACCAAATGATAAAATAAGACAATATGCCCACTTATTATAATCAGTAAGAGTCCTCTTTGGAATCAGCTCTTGATCTCAAAATAGTTTTTGACGGGCTCTGCTCCATTCAAAATATACTATTCAAAATATACTACCAAATTAAACATTTCAGCTCAAATCAACGATCAACGCTAATTATAATTATAACTAATGTTTCTAATTCTAAATTAAAATTTATTGACTTCGAGTCCTAGATATCACTGCTAGATTCTTAATCTCAGCTCAGGAAAGTTCATGTTTCCATATAAACTAAAGAGCAGCTGATATCATAATGGTGCCACCGGTGGCATGGCAGTGGTAGCTCCACTAGATTAGAGTCACTGGTACTGGCACTGGTACTACCACCGGCTGCCCTCTGATATGTCAAGATCTCTACTCTCTATCCAGAATGCTGACAGATGGACGGCGCCTTACACTCCGCTCCACATTTTATCTCACCCGGAGGACAATCGTCTGGAAAGTGGGATTGTTATTGATTAGCACGACCCCTTACATGAAAATAGGGAGGACCCCCTGACCACAAGCTTGCTACTAAACACGCTATTTGGTTATTTTGGTGAGTGTTGATTGGCATGGTGCCAGGAACAGCTCAGTTTTATCTATGTGATGTATTGAAGAGAAGGGACTAACCGTCTCCTGTGGGCACAGTGCAGATCTTGCAGGTAAACCTGCAGTTTGTCTTCATGAAGTTACTGGTCATCGGATCTGAGCACCCAATCAGTCCGTATTCCCCGCACTGCTCCGGCTCCTGGTCTCTACAAACTACAGGGAAAGGGGTGTGAGGTTAGAGAGTGGTGTAAGGTTAGAGAGGGGTGTGAGGTTAGAGAGGGGTGTGAGGTTAGAGAGGGGTGTGTGAGGTTAGAGAGATGTGTGAGGTTATAGAGGGGTGTGTGAGGTTAGAGAGGGATGTGAGGTTAGAGAGGGGTGTGAGGTTAGAGAGGGGTGTGAGGTTAGGGAGGGGTGTGAGGTTAGAGAGGAGTGTGAGGTTAGGAGGTAGTGGTGAGGTTAGAGAGGAGTGTGAGGTTAGAGAGGGGTGTGAGGTTAGAGAGGGGTGTGAGGTTAGAGAGGGGTATGAGGTTAGAGAGGTGTGTGAGGTTAGAGAGGGGTGTAAGGTTAGAGAGGGGTGTGAGGTTAGAGAGGGGTGTGAGGTTAGAGAGAGGTGTGAGGTTAGAAAGGGTTGTGAGGTTAGAGAGGGGTGAGAGGTTAGAGAGAGGTGAGAGGTTAGAGAGGTGTGTGAGGTTTGAGAGAGGTGTGAGGTTAGAGAGGTGTGTGAGGTTAGAGAGGGGTGTGTGAGGTTAGAGAGGGGTGTAAGGTTAGAGAGGGGTGTGTGAGATTAGAGAGATGTGTGAGGTTAGAGCGATGTGTGAGATAGGGGTGTGAGAATCGAGATTAGAGCGGTCCCACTAAATCGCTCGCCAAGGATATTACATTTTTTACAATTAAAAGGGCCTTGAGCATATGAAATGTAGGGTTGAAACGCTTCCCTGAGGAATGATGTATTATGAGCAATTGAGCAAAATACTGTTTTAGTCACGCGACAGGCTAGTGAAACACGAATTCGATTGTTTATGGCTCGGGTCAGGGTTCGGGTTATATGTTAGAGTTATAAAGTTATAAGGGTTTCGGTGAGACTGTTGTTGTTTTTCTTTTTCAGTTAAAAAACGGTAAAACTAATACCCAAGTAACCTGACAGTGACACTCCCTCAAGCCGGGGAGTTGGATAAAAGCTAACTGCAAACAAAGAATTATGAGACACATTACAGCGTGGGACCTTTCAAGCCCTGAAGCCCTAAAGCACAGTCGTTACGAAAGAACAGACATTTGAAAAGCAAATGGTTGGCTTTCTATCAATTTCATAATTTTCAGGCCAACTGTAAGTGTATACAATAATAGTTATACAATTCATGATCATTTATCCCTCGGAGTGACAGTTACTCAGTTACATAACCGTATATAACCTTTCACTTTCACTTTCACTTTCAGCGGCCCTAACCTCCGTTAGCACTCTCAGGGATGGCTGCTGGGTCGTCGTCTGTCCCGCCGTTAGGAGTCAGAGTTCCCCAGACCATGTAAGAGGTAAGTCCACACACATTGCCATGAGTCCGTGTGAAATACACGTACCCTCCTTGTCCCCAATCGTACCCCCAGCTGCAGATAATGGAGTTTAGTTTCGATTAATAGGTTATGTCGCGCCATGTCGACGTGCTACGTGATACTATAATTACCAATTACTGATAGTATAATTTTCATCATCTCTATTTATAAATCAAAAAATCCAAATTCAACACCAAGCTACCAAGGACAAGCAGCTTGATGACTTGAAATCTGTGGTTGTAGCATCAGTTGAGGATACTGGGAAATCAGAGTTAAAGACATACAGCACCGCGGTACAGGAATCAAAAACCTCAGCTGCACTCTGCAGGTCCTTTGTTGGATTCGGATAGAAACATCTTGAAGAATTTCATTAAGGATGTTGTGGCAGAATTGAGAAGGAGACCGAAGTCGGAATCTGATTTTATTTGGTCTTAAAGAAGAGAAAGGTGAGCTGTTATGTGACAAGGTCGGTCAAGTGTTGTTGGAACTTGGAGAAAAGCCAAAAATAGAAGCTAGCAGAATTGGTTTGAATAAACCCAAGGATAAGAAACAAGTGGCTGATAGACCTGTTAAGGTGATGTTGACGAGCTCCACAATCGTGCAGCAGATTTTGACTAGAGCAAGGCATTTCCGTAGCTCAGAACTTTTCGGTAAAGTCTTTATCAGTCCAGATAGGTCTCCAGAAGAATGTGCCGAAAAGCAAAAGCTTGTTTTAGGCCTCAAGAAGAGATCGAACGACGAGCCAGATAAAAGACACTTCATCAAAGGAGGCAAAGTGAGTAGTGTGGACAAAATTGTTGTTTGAAATGTGTTAAGATAGAGATTTGTTTGAATTTATGGATTCTTGGTTCGCTAAGATTTTAATTTTTTGATAAGCTTCTAAATCATATTCGTCTTTCAACACAAGACTGCCAATCTTCTAATATTTTGTTTTGATTTGTGTATTAAGCTGAAGTTTTAATCTTACTTCCAGGTCCATAATTTCGTGCGGTGTATATTCTTAGAGTTATTTTGGTTTTATACTAGCAGATTTAGGTATAAAATTATTGTATATATTATCGTATGTATAAATTCTTGAGTAAACATTAACCAGTAAACAAAGCTGGTTCCCAATCAAATGAGCACCAATTTCAGCACTACATACTAAATTCAAAGTATATCATCCTTTGAAAGTGAATGTTGAATACTAATAGTAATACTGTAATAGTAAGTACAAACTGGATGTACCTGTTTCGCAGAACAATGTAACTGGGACTGTAGCCCACACCGACCAGCCCGTGATTGAGGTCGGTTGAGCAGGTCGGATTGTAGTAAATTCCTGTGCCGTACTGGAAGAAATCGTCCTGGGCCTAAAATATAAACCTTTATGCTTTATTCGTATGTTAAAGTCGATTAGGCATAATTGGCCCAAAAATAAACCAAGTATGGGCACTGGTCAAGTTGGTCGTCCGAGGTCCACGGACTCCGCTAGGCAGTATCCAAGTAACCCAACCTAGTCCGCAGACCATCCCGTAGACTTACTCGATACCCTCCTCTAAAGAGTGAATGTTAATGTGAACTGAGTAATGGTGCATTATACCTTGACCCCAACAGATACAGGGCCATCCTGTATAGCAACCACCATCTGGTCGAAAGTCGGGTTCTTTTCCTGTTTCCAGGCTGTTAGACTTGCTGCTTTGAAACCGTTGGGTAGGCTGGCTGATGTGCACGTTCCATCTGAGATATAATCATCATTAAATATTAAATATTAAATAACTCATTTGAAGTGACATGCAGATGATTGACGGCTTTTGCTTTCGCAAGATCACAAATGACAATGGTATCGTCATATCCTTACTACTTGAAGACTCGATTTGGATAAAACTGTACGTGCTGCGGTGTGAGGAACATTATATTTATAATTTTATGGAGTTATGTTCTTTGCTGGACCTCTCTCTCTCCTGTCTCCGCCAGAACAACAAAACCGCAGGTATCCAGGTAACTATGTTCTTACCTTTAGCATTGTAAGGAAGGTCAGCATCAAGAGTAAGGTGTCCTCCTGTCTTCATGTACTTGTAGGATTTAGTAAACCAGCCTCCACTGCACCTGTTCAGGGTGATTACTACTAATTATCTAATTATGCTTGTGTCCGTGGTCTGCTTGCTAGACAGTTCCTTTGGAATTATAGTGTGTAGTTTTAGGACAGGTCCATTGTGGCCCATGACAGGCCCATATGAGCTTCAAATGAGTTAGCATGTGCAACTTCTTCACAAATTCTTTTAACCATTCTAGACCCCCACATACCACTTTACACATAACTATTGTGTAGAAATTACAAGCTTTTCCAAACCCCCTAAAACCCCCTTTACAAGAACAATAAATATTTTAATTTGTTAATATACGGGTATATGCCTCCCATAATTTGTAGGTTTACAACCTACCAGGACGCGCGCCGAGTTGGACTCGTCGACGGTCCTGATTGGAACAAATATTTGGAACAAATATTTTACGAGTATCACCCGTTAACCCATAATGTAAGTATTATATGATCATGAGATCTCTGAATCAAAATACGCTATTTTATCTCACCCTGTGTCGCTTCCTGTGTATTCATAAGTACAATCGACCAACTCCTGCACCGAAAATCTCTTTAATTTCCCTGTCACTATCGCATATCTACCTTCAACAGCACTAATCTGTAAGTAAATAAAAGTTAACTATACTTTCTTAGTTTAACACTTTCTGTATATTATGCAGTATTTAAATCTTTGTAATACTAAGAGTTTAAGTGTATGCTAAATGTATGCTAAATGTTCCAGGCGTTTCGAGTGTAAACACTGTATAGCTCTCTATTTGCTATTATTATATTACCAGAGATCTCAACCACCAAATCTGAAATCTAAATCCTTCCACTAAAGTGATGATATCTTGATATCAGTATGCTTATAACTTAAACTACACCCAAAATCATCACCAAACATCTGACTGACCGTGGCCATAGCCCAACAAGAAGCACAGTCCCCCTGTTCAAGTGGTTTTAGAGTCTTCCCCTCAGTGACCCAATCTAATGAATCCGGTGCTGCTTTCAGCCTCTTTTCTAAATCTACCCAAGTTCCCCCACTCATAGCATTGTCCCGCTCTTCAAACATGAGATACTCGCTCGCATTTACCCCCGTATTTGAGTTCTTCTCGTCTTCACTCTGTAATGGGTTATCTGTTTACACTAGGTTAAAGATGGTCAGATCGAAATAAGGTCAAAAGGTAGTGGATACACTTAATTAACATGTTATGTTTTACATCATGATAATATTTTAACAAGGATAATTGATAATTAACCATACCAGTGAAGTTAACGTATCTAAATAAGATGTAAGCTGCTTGGGCTGGATGTCAGACCATCACGAAATACTAAAGACAAATAGATTTGGCAGTATTTCAGCTGACATAAACACCGGTTTCATTTGTTACAGTTGATTTGATCATGATAAGATAGTTCCGGCCCGCGATATGAGCACCAGAAGACCCCGTTATGTTAGTGAGGATGGGGCTAGAAGGGAGGTGCACTCAGCAATGGGGCACCATGAGGTGGTTACTGGAGACGAGACCAGTCTGTTCGGGAGCCCCGTTCTCCCTGCACGACCTCAATCTTCCTTCAGTTACAGGAGCCCTCAGAACCATGCTAAGACGAAGAGAAGGCCTAACTCTTTCTACAATGACTCTGCTGTAAGTTTGTTGAGTTCCTCCCGACCCTCCAGCAGCATGTCTTTCAGCGAGAGAGTTCTAGAAGAAGCTGACAGGACCATCAGTAGACTCAGTGAACGGGATATCACAGAGTTTGACGAAGACGATGAAATGGATCTAACTCCTACCACTGACAGACCTGTCAGTAGATTTAGTGTCAACACTCTGGGAGGTCAAAAAGATGAGGACCATCTGGACGATAAATTATTGGAGTACCGAAGGAGGCATTTTACTGAGGATGGTGAACGTAGACTAGCAGCAAAGAAAAACAGGTTACCAGAATACGACAACGAACTATCAGACAAATACCAGAGGTCTTTTGTCAGACAAGCGGACCTGATGTTTGTTCCAGATGGTCCGGTAAAGCGGCACACAGTGAAGAAGGCCGACTCTCTTAAAGGAGAGAAAGTCTGGGACCACTTCCCGACGGTTGAGGATCTTGACAGTTGTTATCTGGTCGAGAAGCAGTTTGAAGTGGCTGTGGATCCTCACTCTAACCACCCTGATCTACCAGAGTGGATGGGGTTGTATCATGGTGAGGATGGGGTTTACACTCTCAACAAAGGTCTCTCTCACATGCCCATCACTGGCAAATCCTCGGCTAACCAAATAGATAGAATCAGGGACGGAGTCAAGATGCTGCTGGTGTATCGACCTCGTAACTTTTCACTGCTGTTGGAGGAAGATAAACCCCCTTGTTTTGGGTTCAAGATTACGGTAATGGATAATGGCGTGTATGTAAATCATATCGAGAGTGATGGTCCTGCTGTCAGAGCAGGGCTAAAATACGGCGACCAGATCCTCCGGATAGGACAGGAATATTGCTCGGGAATATTGCTGAGTCAGGTGGAGGAAATCATCAACTCTTCTGGAGACGAACTGACGCTCTTTGTCAGAGATCGTCCTAACGAGAAGATGTACACGCTACTCAGGGATAGTTCTGGACATTTTGGTTTCAGGATCCGCTCTGCTCAGATCATCAAGGTCATTCCGGGGACCTCGGCAGCTCGGAACGGTATCCCCACCAACCACTTTATCACAGAAGTCAACGGTCAAAATGTTTTGGGCTGGGATGATGACAAGATAAGAGAGCGGGTGGATATTGCAGCTACTGACGGTGCTGTTACAATCACACTCCTCCACGAAAGAGCTTACAAAGACTTCATCAAGGATATAGGTGCAGCTTTGTACGCAACAATGGACCACTCTATGAACTTCTCGATACCCTTGCCAACGGTTAATGTCGAGAGCATTTTCTGGAACCCTAGTTCTGTTCTACATAAAGTCACGGAAAAAACGTCAACTGAGAACTAATAAACTAATCACTTACCTGAGAACTAACTGAGAACTTATCACTTACCATGTCTGTAAATTTGTTGATCTCCGCTTTGAATTCAAAGCCCTGTTTGTTGATGGAGAGTATCATTTTAACGGCTTTGACAAACTGTTTGAATCTGCCACCTGACTCGTTGGGATCGTAGCTTCGTTTGTAGAGTTTGCGAAATGTTTTGAACAGTCTTTGAAATAGTTTCAACACTGAGGATGAAAATTTTCATATATTTTGTGTTAAGTGTTGAAAATAGTCACTGTTTTAGTTTTAGTTCCCAGATAAGAGGTAAAATAAAAGACATGTAATATTTCTGTATCAAATTGTGAACCGAACCTATTTAAACTTTTAAACAAATTACACAAACTTATACATACGTATATTGTGATTTCACAGTACAAACTGTTTCAATTTCATGAATTTTATTTAAAGGGATATCAACTTACATCGTCCCCGTTCAGCACGTTTGTTAACAGTCAACAAACTATCAATTTCCGAGAGAGTTCCGTCAATCGTCCCAGACTCACACCGTCCACTCTCAATTGTTACAACAAACAAGCATAAACCAAGAAACATCCTCATTTTAACTATCAGTAACCTACGTCAGCAGGTCAAAACTTTTGAATTGTGGTGATCCAGGGTCTGAAACCTTCACAAATAATATTCATATAGTTGGCATTGGGTCGCTTTCGTTTTCAATATCCGGTCCGAATATTGCCGGATATTGAAAACAAAGGGGAGTATATTCTATGAAAGGAGGTGGAGGATGTGGTCACTATTCAGTGACCTGGTGGTGTACAAAAGCAGTTGTATTTATTGACGTGAACAATGCCAATGGGCCGGGGTAGTGGGTGCAGGATTAGAAATTGATGCCGCATCCTGAATAATACAAGTTTGAATAAGATGCTGAGGGCTGTTCTATTTTTAGTCGTGCTAATTCAGTCGAACTAATATAGCTAAGTTTGTCCACCAGTAAAATGCCTGGTATGGTAGGACCATTTAAAAGATTTAAAAGTGAAACAGTTAATATGAGGTTTAAAGTAAAATCAATTATTCATCCCAAGCTATCTCAATAGCCGGAATTATACATCTGGAATTATACATCTGCTCTTACCTTAACACTTAATCTGCATCAAAATTTATAAATTTCCACTAAAGAAAGCATATATTCGCTACTTCTATCATTATCATAGGCCTAGGGCCAGGGTGTCCGAAAATAGGAGACCAAGTGATTCATAACTATAAATAATAATCTATTAAACAAGACATCAACAAAATCTGTTTTTCGTTATCTTCTTTTATTATTATTTCGATCTGGAAAATCTCACAGAAATATGTTGGCCTGTCTGTTCATTTACTTTCTGATTCTGAACACTGCTAAAAACTAGCATTATTTCTGATTCTTCTTCAGATCTTCTCTTTCTGTGCTGATATAAGACTAGGTAGCGTGCTGTGAACTTCATCTACCTGTTTCACTTATTATGGTCAATCCGTCAGCGAGTAAGTTCGAATCCGTTCTTTGAGATCTTGGAATATCGTCAGAGCAGATGCTCGTTTCGAAATAAACTCCTCTCCTGCCTCGTTGATCTGCGGGTAGCGATTTAATTGTTTATCAATAAGATTAAGATATCACCACATCAGTTTCTCTACAAATGGCCGGAATGTAATACTAATACTGTAATACTAATAATGTGAACTACGGTAAACAGTAAACACATAAAAGGTTTCCCGATATATCGGGAAACCTTTTTTGTGGTTACCGTAGTTCACATTATTAGTATTACAGTTAATTATAATTGAGTTTTCTGCGAACTTACCAGAAGGGACCGCTCCTTAATGAACTTCTCAGCAGTCTTCTCATACGGACATCGGTGTTCGATCACATCATAGCTTAAACTTTTTAGATCTGGAAGGGCTATATGTGTCTTAAACTCTTCGGGCTTGTTGAATGGAACAGCTGAGAAGGGAACAAGTTAGCTCAATGATTGAGAAATTATTTTAAACACTGTTGACTGCATAAATAAATAAATCTTGAATATATACAGACCTATCTTCGATGATCTATAATCTATGTTAACCTATAGCTATATCAATGATCATGACTTGAATCCAATATATTGTAACAAATTATAAAAACACGTGAAGATTGCAGTGAACCTACAATTAAGATCACAGAGTGTCTCGCCAATAAAGTCGTCAGCAGATAACCTGTCTTTATCCCAGATGGTAAACTGGATACAAGCTCCCTCCTCCAGCTCGTTCACATCCGTGAAAAATGAAAACTCGAACTCTTGGCTGCAATTGTAGGCGTGTCGTTGAGATGTGGTCGAAAATTCAAATCGAGGTAAAATGTTTTAATCGTGGTAAAAAGTTTAAATCATGGCAAAAAGTTTTGAATAGTATGATTAAAATGGTATGATTAAAATGGTGTGTTAGGTATCAAATCTCGATAAGACTCTTACAAGGACCACCAATGAAAGCAGCTCACAAATATAACATACTTGAAGACCGGGTCTAGGTCGTTGAAGACAGGCTTAGTGGACTGAATCTTGAGGTGAGAGAAATGTGAGGTTTGTCTGGGTTGAATGGTAACCTTGACGACGGTGTCACACTTCCCCAGCGTGTCCATTATTGGTAGTCCTGAGCATCTTACTACCGTCACCTGGACATTTTTCAGATTTTATAAAGTTTCCCTTAGATTATATTTTATGCTGGATATACCTGCAAAACGAGCCATTAAAATGTAATAAATTTAAGCTTCTTCCAATTTCGGCGGCGATTGAACTTTAACCATTCTCTGTGTCGCTCACCTTGACAATAGTTTTATCCTTTTGTTTTGTTAGAAATGCAGTGAATGTAATGAAGCCAAGCTCGGAATGTTGTTTAGATTCCTGTATACTCTCTTCCAAGAAATACCTGGATTAATAAACAAATTAATTAGCCAAACGAATGACATTCGTATTTCGTGGTCGGTCTGCCCTCATGTCAACTACCATTCTGTGATCGTATGTTCCGAATGTTCTATGTCCGTAAAACGAAAAATGTCTTGCCATCAAACGAGCATTCTGTGACCGAACCTAAATTATTTTGAATTTCCACCTGAACAAGAGGTCGTCGAGTGAGATGGTGAGGTTTTGAAGTATGTAGATGAGTTTGTTGTACCGTAGGCTCTGGGTAATCACGTGATCCAACGTACTCATTTCTGATACAAAAAACTCGGAAACCTCCTTGAAACTGTCCTGGATAGAAAAGTTAAAATTCATTCATAATTACAATTTATACATACTTCATTCATGATGATATTTCTACGGGAAATCTTATTTCATCAGACATGTATTACGAATACTTCACGAATTTTGAAATGACTCCAGTGTGATATAATATCTACCTGAAGAATATCGTAGTAGTTCTTAATCTTGGTGGGCCTCTTTGCCACATGCCTCTCAAACTGAGGAAGGATAATCCGTTCCCAGATTATAGTGAGCATGTCCTCAAACAAGCTGGGTTCAACGTTAGAGTGTATCTTGGTGAGCTCCTCCAGTAACATGTTTACCAGCGTATCCGAGGCTGTACTGTCCCGACTAAATGATAGAAGAAATATAGAATAATATAGAATATAGATTATAGAATAATATAGAATTTTTTTTTTTTATCTAGACACTTATTTTACTTCGGTGTATTCCAACAGCCACAATGTTACACAAGTGCAACCAGCCAATTACAGGAAGCCGAAGGATCTTTTTGGCCAGTGACGGTTAAGGTAGTGTGTACCATACTTTCTTCGTCCGAGACTTTGCTGCAATGTGCAGCTCCTCATTTAACCCTCACACCCGATTTCTCGAGTATTCGGCTGAGTAGACCGGGGGGCTGCATAGACCACTCATGATCCTTAGCTGAACGTCGACGACGCTCACCCCACGACCAGGCAGTCAGTGGGTTTCGAACTCGCAACCTAACGATTGTAAGACAGGCGTTCTAACCAACTGCGCTACCTGGCCGTAATAATAGAGGAAACATAATGATTACTAGATTGATATTACCGAAATGATTATTTGTAATCATCGTATGTATAATATTGGATTCGGTATAAACGTTAGTAGCTATGTTTTTACTACTCGGGCTATGGTTGTATCAACTATCATTAATACATTACTCACCGGTAAGCTTGTTTGATGAACTTCTCGAATGCCTCCACGAATTTGGGTTCGATCAAACTTTCACAAACTATCTTCATCCACTGAATTTTGAAACGTAAAATGACTTTGTCCGCCTAAGATGGAGATATTGGATTAGAAAATATTAAATAAGAAAATTTTAAACATTTAGACTCAGAGAATGTGTTTTTGTCACATTCGACTCGGGTTAAGCAAGAAGCATTTGTAGTGTGTACTTAGATAAGAAGCAAGTCATAAGTGCACCTAGATAAGAAGCACGTGTAGATAAGAAGCACGTGTAGATAAGAAGCATGTGTAGATAAGAAGCACGTGTAGATAAGAAGCACGTGTAGATAAGAAGCACGTGTAGATAAGAAGCACGTGTAGATAAGAAGCACGTGTAGATAAGAAGCACGTGTACCTCATCAAGCTTGGAGCTCAGTTTCTGGTGGTGAACAGTGGTGCTAGAGAAGGAGTCCCAGCCCAGCACTTCAGGCAAAGTTCCGATAAAGTTTCTGTTTTCCCTCAGAGAACATGTCACTGCCAGAGACTTCTTCAGTATCTCACTGTTGGAATGTAACGGGTAATTATAATGAGGGCAGGTAAACAATGGTATTCTAGTGGTAGTGGTGTACTATGTTGTCTATTTTTAGTGTTGAACTTTGATTCACCTACTGTTTCTGTCGAGCAAGGCAAAAAGTCAAGGCGGTATCGGCTCTGAATAATACCAACTAAGTTTTATATCGCCTATTAGCAGACGAAGATCAATTATATCTAAACAAAATGATTTGTTCCTAACACTAACTCTTGTTCTAGTTTATCGTTGCTGGATTTCTTTAGCCCTCTATCTATCATAGCTTTTCCTTTTTCTACCAGCAATTCAGATAGTTGCAGTGCACTTTCAAAAACTTGCTCTGAAAAATTGAGGTCGGTTTTTACATTCCATCTTCCTGTACTGAAACCTACGCAGAAATTAAAGTTCAACTCAAAATTTAATCGATCATCGCTCTAGTTGCTTTAATTGCTGTCGTAACAATATACTTACTGCTGAGTTTTGATATAACGGCGTATCGGCTTTGGTCGTCAGGGAAGTCGAATATGTCCTTTATCTCACAGAGGTAGTTGTTCATCGTGGCCACGTCAACTACACACGAAGAGTACTGAAGACAGAGGCAATTATTGCAATTAGTTAATTAATTAGTTAAGTAGTTAAACGATGTTTTGAAATCTAGGGTTAAGTGGATAGATTTCTAGGTTTCTATCAAAAGGAAAGGTGTATGATCCCGTAACTATTGACACTTGATGGAATAAAAATCTTAAAACAAGAATCTCGAGACTGTTACCGGAACATGCATGTCGAGTCTGTCCAGCGGGTCAAAGTCCACACACTTAGTGACCCTAGTATGATGCTTCACCTGAACCATGTGTAACCAGGTATCTACAACACTGTAGAACCAGCTGTGGAAGTTGTCCAGTGCATGATTGGAGTCTGGGTCCATGTCTTTACACTGAGGTGAGAGGGAGTAACGAAGGGTGGTCTTCACTGAGGGCCGGGGGGAGAATCAGCGCCATCTATAGGCAGTTATGAACATTTTTACACCTGTACTTAACTATCAACTTGACACAAATAGCAAATATTAGAAATCTCCTAAAAACACGGATCATTTTTGATGAATCAAACCAGCTTTTTGAGATCTGCAACAGCCACGTAAAGACCCAGACAGTCGTTCAGGAGATCCTCCTCCTGCACCTCTGTTTCAGACTCCGGTCGGGCTGCTCTTAAGAAGCCTATCACTTTGGCCAACACGTTAATAGTGACGTTACTGATCAAAATATAAGGTTGTTAAAACAGAAAGCAATGTCGCTACCACTGCAATGTGGGGTCATGATTACTGGTTTTCAGATTTAAATCTATAAAATATCATCATTTTTAAGAAGCCATTAATTAATGACAGTCACTCGCCTACCTGATCTTCTCGTTTATCTGATAAAGAAGAACAGATGAGTATGGTGTTCCTTCCAAAGCTGGTCCGTATGTTTTTGACTCATTCCTAAGCTCTAACTGGGGAAAAACAGGGCGATTAACAAGGCCGCCAAATTTATCTCAAATATAAGGGGAAGAAAAAATACATGTGATTAATGATAATACATGTGATTTCATATTGTAAATAAAAATTACACGTTCGTACTTCGTATACGTATGTATTCAACAGCCAACTTTGATTAAGTGAGATTCCAGCTGAAGGGAATAGGTGCAAGATGCTAGCTCGGGCTACTACTCAAAATATTAAATTCTTCGTAGTGAAAATAGCGAGCATGGACTTTATTTGAATTGTGGGTCTGACTTATTACATTGTCATTAACAACACATTATTATTAAAATTGAATAGTTTAATAAGTCTTACCCGGGCAGCGTTAGTCATATCTTTTAATTTCGTGACCATCTCCCGGTAATTTCCATTAGTATCGCATTTGAAGGGTGATGTAATAGATTCAATCCAAAGGGTTGAATTCTTTTTAAATGCTTCCTCCAGCTCCTAGATACATAATATGTGTTTGTTTATTGTTCGTTAAAAACACAAAGTTAGAAACACAAAGATCAACTGTGAGCTGTCCAGTAAAGGGCAATTCGGTAATCTGTCGATGGTCACATAGGTAAAGTACTTTAACGAGAATTTCGCAGTGTTCTAACTAAAGAATTAAGTTACTATAGACGAATTGTCAAGTATATTATCGCATCTGATAGTATACAAGGTAGGAACCCAGATTTCAACTAAATTCTCACCAAATTAGCCTGTTTGATAACAGGCATGTGTATCACTGAGTACATGTCACACTGTGAGATAGCCAGGTAACATTTTGTAAAAAATTTAACGTTCAGAACAGCTGACTCCAAATCGTAGGGGTACTCGGCGTTCAGATTCTGCATCTTCTCGATATACTTCGTCTGTACATCTGAAAATGTGACTTGTAACGACAATATATTCTTAGATGTTTTGGTCATAGAACAGACAAGGCAGGTCGGTCGGGCGCTGATGTTTTTGTGTGAAGAGTTTGTCATTCAAAGTTAAAAAGAGATAACCATAATATATACCACATATTTTATTGGATAAGATATCAGACCGTGACTGCATAACGGGCCGCATGATTGCAATTCCGGCAAATACCTCAGTGAACAGAACAGTGGTTACTGAACTTAAACTTTGAGCAGACAAAAACCGTGTGTAAAGAACCGTAGCACGGAATGAAGTGAAGATAGAACTTTTTATAACACGCTAATTCATTAAATGAGCAGTTGAGGAAAACTTAAGATACCAGAGCCAGTATAATATGATGTATCCGTCGATCTGCATTCCGCCTCACATATCTTCAGTTACTCACACACTCGTTTGCAGCTTCTGTTCTATTCTAGACGAGTAGCATATAATCCGTGGTCGTGATGACGTTCTATCCGCTTTCACTAGTCATCCTGACCTTATCAGTCGTCCAACCAGCCATATCAGTATTCACCATGACAGTTACCAACGACATGGTCTTCTCAGGGGAAACTGCCACTCTGACTTGCTCGGTAACTGCTGATGAAGGTGAGACCGTGAATGTGAAGCTGTGGACTGATTCTTCGGCTTCTAAAATAATTGGAATTGCTGCAGGTCAGTTTGAGAAGAATGGTGTTTCGTACAGGATTGTTGACTTAGAGACCACAGGAGAGCAAGTATTCAGTTGGTCTATAGAAGTGGAAGCGTTAAGGAAAGATATTTCCTTGACATGCTGGGCGTGGGTGAACGGTAACCTGGTTGGAGAAACAGGACAGATTGACGTTGTGGGCATTACCAGTAGTAAAAACACAGTCACATTAACAGGCGAGAGTACCTCGGTATCATGTAGTCTCACAGGAGCATCCTCTGAAACAAGTATCACAGTTAAATGGTCTCAAAATGGTAGTCCCATAACAGGAGAGGAAGGGTGCTACAACTTGTCCACAGATTTCTCTGGTTCTGATAAGGTAGCGGTTCTAACTGCAAGTGGCATCACCTCAGATCAGACCTTCACCTGCACATTAACTGCTGATGGAGGGCTTGGAGGCAGGACTCTCAGCTCTACTCTGAATATTGATCACGTGACCATCTCGCCCATCAGTTACCATGTCACGGGTAATCAGACCACTGCAGTGCTGTCCTGCGTCCTTTCTGGTGCAAACCAAGCTCCCACCTACATGAAATGGCTTCACAATATTAATGAGTCTGAAATAACTAAGGAAGACAAAGGGTTTGAGTTTTATTCCCCAGGGCCTTTTAAAAACGGAAGACAAAACTTTGTGCTGATTGTTGATGCTGCCACTGAGTCTAGCTCGTTTATTTGCTGCTTTGAGTTCAGTGGAAATGTCTGCAAAAGAGGAGTTGCTAATATGGAGGTCACTAGAGAACATTCAGGTAAAGCTTGTTGCCTTCCGAATTATAATACATACCAGGCATTTAATAAAAGTGCTACCCTAAGTTTTGATATTATCATTACGATATCTTCATAAATGAATTTCTCAGGAACTAAAGACGATCTACAAGTTGCATGGATAGTACTAGCAGGGGTATCTCTACTCGGCAACGTACTCTTCACAATACTTGCAACATTGACGTGGATAAAAAGGAAACGTAATAGAGGAGAAACAGTCAGCGCTGAACATGTGTATGTTGATAACGTGATTCAACTGAATACCTCACCACCCTCTACCACAATACGACCTGAAGAACCTTTTTACGATACTATCGAGATTGATCAAGTATAATTTATGTCTAAGGAAACAAATAACATTTTCGGTTTTTAAATTTAATCAGTCTCTCAATTGAAGCGATTATTGATTTCGGTTCAGTGTATAAAGTTATAACTTTATAACATTAACAAACTTTATAACAAAAAATGTCTATAAAATAGACTTCTTTTGTGTGTGATAGGATAACAGTTATAATGTGTAATAGACTAGATATAGTGTAAAATCCTATGAGTCGCATAGTTGAAATGTTTTCTTGGGTAAATTTCAGTTTGATCCCGTTTGATCGACTAGATAGGATAAATAATAACTACAATGAAGTTTAAACTGTGAAAGCGTTTTTGTTATTTTTGGTTTCGAACTCGTATCAATTATTCAAATATTTGCTAATATGTGAATATCACCCTTGTGATACCTTATCGGCCCTACTCTGTAATTGTCCTGCCCTTATTAGTGATTTGGTGAAATCCAGCTCCTTTGGCCATGCTTAGGGCCGGACAAACTTCTCAGTTTGCCAAATTAAGGCCGAAAAACTAAAGCCGATAAGTTAGTTGACAATTGAAATAAGGACCTGAGCTGAGACTGAAAACAACTAAGAGAAAGGGTTACAGTTAACCGAACAGGTTCCTATAGTTACTATAGTTACTATAGTTACTTTAGTTAACCGAACAGGTTGTACCTGTGAAAGTTTTCCAGAGAAGAGTAAGATCTTGTTCTGAGAGTGAACACTGAGGAGTATCCACACACTCCAGTAGAAGGTGTAGTTTCTTATAAAGTTTCTCGAAATGGTTGTTTGTCTTGATGTAGAGCTCACTTTGTACCAGCCAATCAGCGAACTGGTATTCCTCTTCAGATAACTGAAACGATTAGTGGGTCTCTATAGAATTAGCCCCTGGTAACTACACAATATTGGTACAACACTATATTTACGAAAAGGTACTCATTGGTTAGGGTTAGGGATAAGGGTAAGGTTAGGGACAGATTATAGTGCTGTCGAAATATAGTGCGGTAACCAAAGCCCCTTGCTTTGGATGAAACATTACTCGAAACTAACAATATTTAGAAACAGTTGCCGAGGTTGTGCCTGGAATTACCTTTTGTTGGGTTCTCTGTAGATCTAACACGCAGCCTGCCGTGCTGGACAAGCTTCCTGACTTTGGGTAGTCCACCGACAGGAACTTTGATAACATACCAGCATAAACCTGTGTAGAAGTTAAATGTAAAGAGCATATTAATATTATTAGATACTAGTGTAACCCGTGCCTACGACCGGGAGCCGGGACTTCACGTTCACTATCGCAGTTGAATTGCAAAAGTATAAACAGTGCAAAAGTTAAAACGGTGCAAAAGTATGAACTTGCTCAGTCGAAACCGGCAGATTTATTGGGATTATTAGTATACATATTTAGATGGTCAGTTCGAGTAATGTCAGCGGTGGAGACGGTGGTGACGCCAACTCCAACATATTTAACCCGAAGAAGAAATCATTTGTATCAACAACCATTGCATTAATGATTAGCTTCGCCACATTTAACATCCGTGGGCTCGGTGTTCAGCAAGACGATAGCCTACATAGTAAACGTGAGTTACTAGGATTAGACTGTGAAAAGTACAATGTCGACATCTGCGCTCTGCAGGAAACTAAAGTCACCGAATCAGACAGCCTTGTTTTGCGCAACGGTTTTAACTTGTTTCTGTTCGAGCAGTTGGACAGTCGCCATGGAGGCTTGGGTTTTATAATCAGTCCTCGCATGATGAACTATGTGGTTTGCTGGAAGTACATCAGTGACCGGGTATGCTATGTCGATATTTGCATCCCCTCACGTAGCGGTACACCCCTACGTTGCAGGGTAATCAATGCCTACTGTCCACATCAGGGGCTAGTCCGTAAAAATCCAGTTGTTTTGGATAACTTTTATGGGCAGCTAAGAGAGGCCAAGAATGTACCCTCTAATGTGGAGTTGCAATTTCTGGGTGACTTTAATTCAAAACTGGGTAAATTATCCCCTTCTGATATTGAACAGGGTTTTGGTAGATATATGGGGAAATACGGAATGGGAGTAAGGAACGAAAATGGTTCTAGATTACTGGATTTTATCTCAGAAAATAATCTGTTTGCTGTGAACACTAGTTTTATACAACCTAGCAGACGTGTTACATCATTTACTGGTTGGCGGAAGGATTGGTCGGCTGGTCGGTACAGTAAGAAGACACTGCCTGTATACTCTCAAATAGATTACATACTATGCCGAAATAGATCTAAGTGTCTTTTGACTCAATCAAGAACTTATGCTGGTACTAAAACATTTTCAGATCATAGACTTGTCATTGCTCGCATCAATTTCAGCAACATTCATCTTTGTTTCAAACCTAAACAACGTCGTGTTCCTTCTTATAATATATCAGAACTTGTAAGCAACAAAGATATGCAACATAAATATCACTTGGCCCTTGAAGGCAAGTTCTCAAACTTTGTGACCAGCAACGATCCAAATGCCGACCTTCAAAATCTTATGTCTCATATTCGTGATGCTGCCAATGTTTCCATCGGCCCAAAACCTAAACCTCGCTTGAAACATCACAGCAGTGATGACACTCTCAAAGAGCTTGTTGAAAAGCGTCACGATCTCCGACAGCTACTTAACAATAATCAATCTCTTGATCGAACTACATTGAGGTCATCCGTCAACCACCTCACTAATAGTATCCATAAAAGATTAGTTGAAGTGAGGTCTGCTCAAGCTGATCAGACCTATAGTGATATTACTAACACAAACGATTCAAGGAAAATGTTTGAAGCAGTAAGACATCTTCAGAAAAGTAAACCACCTAATAACTCGATTGGTGTTCATGATGAAAATGGCTGTTTGATTGCATCTGACGACATGAAAGCTTCTGTTGTTAGAGACTATCTCGAAAAACAGCTGACTCGCAATGAGCAACCTCTCGAGCCTTTTGAGGGTCTACCACGTGCTCTCAATGTCCCTTTTACTGGAGTTGAAATACATGCAGCCACCTCTAGCTTGAAAAATGGGAGGGCAAATGGTCCCGATGGAATACCCAACGAGCTTATTAAGTACTCTAATAGTACAGTCCATGAACATTATGCTGGAATCATAAACAGTTGTTTCGAGACACATATTTTCCCCACTTCCATTGGAGAGGCTACTATAACACCCTTACAGAAGCCTAAAAAACCTATTGGTCCCCTGAAGAATTTACGTCCACTCACCTTGTCCAATGCAGCCAGAAAAATTCTGTCTATGGCTACTCTTAAAAGGATAGAAGAAAAAGTGAACGCCTTCACTGGTCCATGGCAGTGTGCATATAAACGCGCTCGTTCTTGTGCTGATATTGTTTGGTGTCAGCGAGTTCTACTGTCAGTTGTCCAAAGGAAAAAATGGGAGTATCATCGCATGGGCATTGATATGTCTAGTGCGTTTGACACGATCAAACGCACTACGATTCTTGAACTCCTGAAACTGTGTGGCTGTACTGAGGATGAGCTGAGGATTGTCCGGTTGTTGTTGTCCAACACAAAGCTACGGGTGAAGGTAAATGGAGTTCTTTCAGCTGAGTTTTTAAGTCTCCTTGGAGCTTTCCAAGGTGACTGTCTATCCGGCTGTCTGTTCACCCTTGTCTTGGCTGGTGCTTTGAATGAACTTAGATGGACTATAACAATCAGTTTAGATAGGCCGATCCCCCCGATTACTATTGCTGGCCTTCCACTTGACACTGAATATGCTGATGATGTTGACTTCAATGATGAAGAGGAAGACAACTTGAGAGCTATTTTGCCCCAGGCAACAGCTATACTCGAGAAATGGAACCTCTTTGTCAATGAAGACAAAACGGACTTCACTCATGTTTATTTAGCTAGTACGGGTGAAGTCGACAGTGATGGAAAATTAGTGTCGGGGAATGAAGCATGGAGGAAAAGTATCACTCTAGGGTCCGTCTTGTGTAGCAAAGCTGATATTCAGCGTCGCATAAACCTGGGATATGCTGCATTTAACAATTACAAGAAGGCCTGGAGTGATAAACTGCCCCTAAACAAACGTCTAGTACTGTATAATGCTTTAGTCGTATCGGTTGGGCCGTCCCCAAAATATTCCTTGAAAAACTAGATGTTGTTCACCGCAGACATCTTCGCACTATTTTGAATATAAAGTACCCAGGAGTCATCTCCAACAAAAACATGTATAAACGCTGCAATGCTGAACCATTGTCAGACAAAGTGGCCCGTAGTCGGTGGAGAATGTTAGGACATGTTTTGCGGGGTCCTATTGACGGACCAGCGTTTTCTTCCCTCATTTTTGCCATCAATACACTGGACTTACCAGGGAGAAGAGGAAGACCCCAAAGCAATCTATTCTCGCTGATTGTGCATGATTTATGTAAAAGAAATCTTTATTTGAATAATATCTTTGACCTGCATTATCTCCGTAATTTGAGTTATGACAAGAGATATTGGCGGAAATTGCAATGAAGTTTTTAATTTTTAGTTTTTGTTTTAGGGAAAGATTAGACTTGGGCGTTGTTTTTTAACTATCCCTTGTTTAGAACTTTGATTTAATAAAATAATTGATATTGGTATAGATAGACAGGAAAAAAAAACATTAATTGATCTAGAATCGGTCTTAGAAGCTTGGACCGCGCTCTGTTATCTCTGAAGTAGTTAAAGTCAGCTCTCATTAGACTTCAAACCATCGCTTGATATCAACTACCTCAATTATAAGACGAAAAGTATGACAATAATAGTAGTAAAAAATAGCGAGTTAAGCTTACCATTACAGCGTTGCTATGACGACCAATATCAGCGTTGTACCGCAGCCCCATATTAACCTTGCCTTTCATCTTCTTGCGGTTAGGTTTCCTGGCGCTACTCAGTTCCCACCATTGGTGTTCACCCGTAGCTATCTGAGAGCTGAAAGGTAACGGTGCTTAACTGTAGAGGTAATGTTTACAAATCTAGAAGTCGATGAAGGAGCCCAGTTTTTTATTGAAATAATATGATTTATACGGTATGATTCACAACAGTCTAACTAAAACTGACTTAAGGTCGATCTCGACACGTCCCATGCACTTCTTCCCCTCGTTAACAACTTCCATGGTGGCCTGTGTCTTGGTTTCCCATACCGCTAAGATTAAGGAGTATCCTTTAGTCGTTTCCAAGGGTAGGGACAGAGTGACGTCCCACAGTGGACTTTGAGAACCGCACAGGGTCGACAACTGTAATATTGAGATTTTGAAGCTCATTGGGTGGGTGCTGATTCCATAATTCGGACGACCATGAGTTTGAAAATGACAATAATATAAGTTAATCAATGAATTGCATAGGTTGATTAAATGTTTCATACCACTGTGTTGCTCTCGTTACAAAGAAAGAAGTGAACTGGCTCGTATTGCTTTTTCAGTGTCATCGAGCAAAACGCTGAACTCTGCAATATTTAAGTGGTAAACATTTCTAGATGCTGTTAAAATCTGGCATATTTTCTTGAAATCGAGACCAAGATATCTGACTGAATTCGCAATCAGTCCGGTATCCTTTCGGTTCCAAAGAAGAAAGTGATTTTATAACAGAGGGTCGTTCTATTTACCTTAGGAGCCCTTTTGAGATTTGCTCGTTCAAGTAAAATCTGCAGTGAGTGAGCTGACTCGTTTCGTTCTCTCAACTGGAAATAGTGTATTTTGAAAAAAGGAAGTAGTCAGATTCAAATATACGGTAGAAATGAACAAAGACTATAAATAAAGATTGAGAAACACAAGAATCAAGATAGAAGCTTACCACGTGTATCAATTTGTCTGTTTCAAACTGGGATTTCTTGAAGACCAGTCTCACATACTCTATCAAATCTCTGGTTTCAAAGTGGTTGCTACCTAGCAAAGATGAATCTTTTAAACTTTGAAATTATCGCCTGTCTATTACGAGCATTACAAAATAATTAATAGCTAGCCTAGGCTTTCATTTAAACGACCAAAATTACAAATGTGACTTAAGTCTGCTTCACGACAAATAATGATAAAATAATAATAAAGCATTCTGAGATTTTTAAAAACGTAACAACAATTTAAAAAAGGGTTTTTACTTCTCCCGAGCCTGTTGATGATAGCGTTTAGACCAGCAATAAGTAAGTCAGGCTCACACACGGATTGAAACCGAGTTGCGATACTTCGGGTGGCAGATACAACATCCACCTGAACCATACAGAGATATCACTCCAGAGGAAAGAATAAAGTAGTGAATTGAACAATACTATGTACTAGTAAATAACCGATATAGTGGTATAAAGATGTTATCGCAACAGAAAAGCTGTAATAGGAATAGGATATCTGGAGGAAGCTTATGTACTGTAATTCCATGGAAATGACAAATGTAGTGATCAACAACTATAAAATGTTGTATTTTTTGCTTATTTCAAAAATAACAGAAAAAGTTTAAAACTTATCATTAAGTCGTTCAGAGCATTCCTTTAAGGAATTTCCTTACCTTCTTGACAGAGAAAGAATTCTGTCTAAGTTTTTCCAATACCAAGCCATTAAGATTATCTTCTTCTTTTTTGTTAAGGCGTACAGTCGCCCTTCGTAATTTCTCGAAATTATCATTCGTTAAGCTGAAACGAAATATTGGTTTTTCATTCTCAATTCACAAGTAGAAAATCATGCTGTTTAAAGATTTGCTATAGCTCGGTTAACCACAAACTAGTTTGTTATGGATCTTGGCTGAACTTTACTTTCGTGTTTTGCCTATGACCTCATATGCACAGTAAAGTACATATACTAATTACAACACTACAAATCCATTACATTTATTAATACTGCGTATTAAGTACTGGGATGAAAGTGTTTTAACCAGGTGTAACGTAGCCAGTCCACACCCTGGCTCCATAATATGAATAATTTGTTTCAATTCTGGATGAAAAGCTCGAATAAGCAAGACTCCAAAACAACCATTGAATTACCATGTGCCAGTGTGCCTGGATTAAAGCGCGCAGTTCGAATATTGATAACACACTAGATGACTTTTCGAGAAACTTTGTACAGCTACAATTGATTTGGTAATCGCGCGTTACATAAATTGCAAAGTTTCGCGCGCATTCTGGCCAGTCTCTAAGCGATCATTTTATTGATGTGGTCCCTAATTACATTACACATGGAAAGGAATGTTTGCAAAGATTGAATTTTAATGTTTGAAACGTTAGTAATACCTGCTTTAAAATTTTTCTGAAGACCGAACCATGATCAATGATCATTCATTATTCATATTTTATATTTTCCAACATGGACGAGTCAAGTAAGGTCACGATTACAATTTGACCGAAATTTTAATTAGGTAGAATGTTGGTAACTAGTTTCTATTCAGGGAATGCAAAAGACATTAGTTTTGACATCAACGATTAACATGTCGGCATTTAGAGACCACTTGAACACAACACTTAGCTCTTTTTAAGAAACTGAGTGTAGCATATTCATTATTCATAGTATATAGTGTAGGGACGTCAAACGAGTATTTCACTTCCTGTTACTCAGCCTACATCTATGAAACCCAAGTTTCGAAATTATCCCCTGCTTTCAGTAGATCCCAAGTTTAAACTGAAACCAGCTCAAAAAGGAAAGAATCAGTATTTTACTCGACCCTAAGCCCGTTTTGTTCCATATGAAACTTGACACTGCACTGTTAAATACCGTGATATCAGTGATAATTTACAGATCCGAGTAAGAAATAAGGTGTTTACTGTTTAATACTAGTTTACAGTTGTCACGTACTTGGATAATCTTCGCTCAGACTCATCGTGTATCTTTTGGAGAGAAGTCTCTGTTATCGAGTTGGCTGCGCTCCATCTCCTTCTTTTGACCGCCTGTTTTCGGTTTAACTGCGGCACGTAAAAAATGTAATTAGTACAGGAATTCCTTTTAAAAGCCCTTTAACGAACAAGTTAAAGGAATATTTTATTTATCAAAAGATGCAGTGCACATTTTATTACTTAATTAAATATACATACATTGTACAATGTGTTTGGTAATGATATTTCACGGTAATTGAGTGAAATAGAAACTCACGGTAATGGAGGGGAGATCCTGGATGTTGTCCGGTGCTAGGTCTGACTGACTTGTTAACACTGAACTGGACATGACTTGACCTGTGGACACTGATCTCGACATCTCGACATTGCTACAATCTAGAAGGAGACGGATTCTTTTTAAACTTTAAGAAAATTTTACAGAATTATGTAAAGATAAACATTGAGTGATATATATGAAATATGAAGTCGACAATTAAGCATGTACCATTTGTATCACATTAAGGAACAAGTGTACCCTAACCTTAACAAAATATAACGGTTTAATATGTGATGGAGAAGCATAGTTATCACATCACACGACTATTGTTTTAAAGTAAGCACGCAGCGAAACAACTTAAGTAAGAGGAGAAGAAATGAAACATAATATGCAAGTTTGTCCATCATATCAAACTTATATATACAGTACTCGGACGGATTCGCTTTCGAATTTGGGACCAGCCAAATTACAGTTCCAATTTCTTATCTTTATCATAAAGACCGAAACTTAGCTCATCGTATTTAGCGTGAATCACAAGGTGCAAAGCAACGCAATCCAGTTAAACAATTACTGTCATAATATTTGAAATCGTTAAATCTGAGAGAACTGGTTTTACAGAACAACATGTACGTAAAATTTGCAGTATAAGCGAATTCAAAGCCAGGGTCGTCAAAATGTACGAAAGCAGAATTTAACACCTTCGTCTACTGTTCAAAATGATCTAATAACCACCGAATAAGGTCATCGATCATGATTCCCGCTAAAAATTATGGCTATCTAGAAATTTGGAATTTGATATCAAACATAATCAATTTTAAAAATTTTCATATTTTCATACTGAAGATGCCTTATCAGACTTTATTTGGTTGGAAACGTGGGCGCTGAAATGATGACTCAGCACCTAAAATATGTGTCAACCCAAATTAACGTCCGTTAAAATTTTCGGTTACCACGCCCTGCACTCTGCAGTACATACAAAGAAAATTCTCGTTCATTCCGAAATTTTTGAGGATCATCGCTTTTTCCGATAAGGTACAAGTCGATCTTCGTCTCCATCCAGATTCAAGAGGTACGAACCACTCTCAAGGAATGTTCTATAACCTAGTTATATTCTCGAAGTACCTGACCGGTCCATTGTACAGTGATGTAAGGTTTGCAACCTTGGATTTGATTCAATGACTGGTAGCCGTGATGAGTGAATAAGGTTATATGCATGATTAATAGGATTATATTTATAATCTATATATATAGGTACTCACTTTAGCTTAAATGAAAACATTTCGGTGTCTTCGAAAAACTGCTTAATCTGTGACTGAACCTGCATGTTAATTTTAAGACTCGTAAATTGCCTCGGTATATAATTCTTAGAGTGTAAAGTTTTCTAGAATTTGTAACAATAGTGAAGTGGTCTGAGAATCTGTTTAAAAAGTTGGTGGCAATCACTGATGACCTTAAAATGTAACACAGTAAAATAAAGATGTATCGAGTAATTATTAGACATATGAATAGGAGTCTAGCAATACGATATTGGGGGCAGGGTCATTTCCAACAAATTAAAATCTACTTAAATCAGAATTACATGTTAAACAACGTGTACACTTATATTGGATATTGGACCAATTTGAAAACAATGAGCATGATATGACCTTCCTTTTGTAGTGCGTACCATGCCTTAATAAGGGCACCTGTTACTAGGTAAGTTATAGAACTCCTGACCCTACTAGTTTTACAACACAACACAACAATCTTGGGATCATCACAAAACACAATTGAGGTACTAAAAGCTAGATTACTGAAGATAACTTTGAAAAACAAAAAATCTTCAGAATACGAGGAGATATTTCAGAAGATCATAAATTGAAACTTTTCTGTCGTTTCCTTGACCAAAATTTCGCAGTTTTGACTGAAGTTTTCTTGAACGACCATTTTACAGGGTCACTGAGGATGGCACAAGACACGATTGAGGTGTACTCAAAGTTCTATTCTCAAAGAAAGCTTTGATAAACGGAAAATCATCAGTATATAAATAGAGATTTTGGAAGATTTTTGATGAGGAGCTTTTCTGCCGTCCCCTTGACCGAATTTTCGCGGTTTTAGCTGAAATTTTGACCAGTGACCAATCAGTGAGGTCGGTGAGAGTGACACAAGTTGCCATCAAGTCACTGGAAGCAGAATAGCCGGAGAAAATTCTGTCAAAAATTGTCAAGGTTAGCAACACAAAATTTCTTGGTGTAGTAATTGATGAAAAACTTAGCTGGGGCCCACATATAGAATTTTTTTTTAAAATTAGATCCACTACAGGAGCACTTAACAGGATTAAACATTCAGTTCCAGGGGAACACTACCAAAAAATATACTCTGCGTTATTAGAATCACATCTTGCAAGTACGGAATAAGTGTTTGGGGCTCAGCCCTCAAAGACCAACCAAACGACAAGCTGTTCATAACTCAGAAACGTTGTATAAGAATACTTTTTGGAGACCTCAATGCATATCTCGACAAACATGCTACTTGTGCACGAGCCAGACCTTATACAAAACAGAGGTTAGGAGCTGCTTTTTTCGAAAAAGAGCACACCAAGCCCATTTTTAATCGACTAAAAAGCTAAAATTGCTTACTGTTCAAAACTTGTACAAATACCACTGTATATCTGAGATATTTCGAATTATGAAATTTCGCACTCCATACTCGTTGTATTGTACTATAGACTCATCAAAACGTGATACAAGCAATGTCATAATCCTCCCAAGAAAAACCAACACGTTTCTTTACAATTTACATAGCCTCCAAATTGTGGTATAGCATACATAAACGGATTCTAAATGAGGATTGGGAAATCCTCACTACTTCTGTATCTTTGGTTAAATTAAGCTGTAAAACTATCATCCTAGGATCCCAATCCATCAACAATAATAATACTAGGACGTACCACAACTTTCACATCGTCCCTCACTCAGTCACAGACCAAACCAGTTCATCACTCACTCACCAAATTTCCGACCCAATATCTATTGAAGTGGCGAAGATTTTCTAGACAAATGACATATCGATATTATTGCTGCAGCAGATACAAATTCTAACATTATTATATTCTCAACCATTTGAACCATTACATTAACGAGGAAATTCAATCCTCAACTTAACTTTTACTGTTTTTAACTGATATGATGACATTAACTTTTAACTAATGTTGTCACATACTTTTTCTAAGTGTGGTGACTTGGGGTCCATAAATATAACAATACAAGCTGATAAACCAAAAAGAACAACTGGGGTAGGGAGGTAGCCCTGGTGGGTGCGTAAACTTTACGGTCTGCTCTCTCCAAGATCAGCCTGCTTCTCCATTTTACCGTGAAGCCTAATTTCTAGTTTTTATAAATACAATGAAAGTGCATGTTTACTAATCTTAATCTACTTAACAACTCAATAGTTCAAGTCACCATACCCGTAGTATATTCCTTGGTAATAGAATAACTTTAAAGTTTTTCAAATTGTTGCTATAATTGATTTAAATAAAAATTTGCTGTTTTCTTGAAATTTGTTGTTTTCTTAAAACTTTGATGCTTGAATGAAAATTTTGAATATGTCCTACTGGTAGGAAATATTCGAATTTCAGCTCTCTGCAACCCAAATTTCACTGTTTTGACTGAATTTTTCTTGATTGACCATCTTACAGGGTCACTGAGGATGGCACAAGACACGATTGAGGTGTACTCAAAGTTCTATTCCCAAAGAAAGCTTTGATAAACGGAAAATCATCAGTATATAAATAGAGATTTTGGAAGATTTTTGAAGAGGAGCCTTTCTGACGTCCCCTTGACCGAAATTTCACGGTTTTTACTGAACTTTTGACCAGTGACCATTGACCAATCAGTGAGGTCGGTGAGAGTGACACAAGTCACCATCAAGGTACTGGAAGCAATCAGACGCAGTATATCTGGAGAAAACTTTGATGCAATGAAAATTTTGAATATGTCCTACCGGTAGGACATATTCGAATTTCAGCTCTCTGCGACCCAAATTTCACTGTTTTGACTGAATTTTTCTTGATTGACCATCTTACAGGGTCACGTCACTGAGGATGGTACAAGACACGATTTAGATGTACTCAAAGTTCTATTCCCAAAACTTCTATCTAAATTTTTTTAAAGTTTTAGATGTTATAAAGGGGGGGGGGGGGGGTACCACTGTCCATTTTGTCCATTTTGTCTTTGTCTTTTTTTACATATTTTTGTGAAGGACAGTGTTTTGGGGACAAAATGGACAATACTAGGGACAAAAGGGACAAAAATTTTGGACAAATGAGACAAAAAATTAGACAAGCTCAAATGTAGAGAATGTATATATATTCTACTCGACATCAACAATTTAGATTTTCATGTCAGTGTTTTGCTGTACTTAGAATCAACTGAAACCACTGAAGGGACTGAAATAAGCAGAATTCATCAACGGCATCACATAAATAAATGTGTACACGGTTCAGTCAATATTTCATTAATCCCATTAATCAAGTGGTGATATCAAAAAAGTCATCATCTTATAATATCATAACGCTCATAGCGGCCAGAAGCAGATACCCAGACCCACACAATTACTTTTCCATTAACAATATGCCGACAATATCAAGCTAATGGGTATTCGCTTTTTCCTATGAAGTAGGAGAAAAAGCATGCCCGTCCTCTAATCAAGATTTTCTTATTCCTCCTCTTTTTCCTGAACATTTGTCTCGTTTGTCCCTGTCCATTTTGTCCATTTTGTCCATTTTTTCCATTTTGTTTATTTTGTCCCTGTCTTTTTGTCCATTTTGTCCTTTTTGTCCCCGTCTTTTTTGTCTTTTTTGTCTTTTTTGTCTTTTTTGTCCCTATTATCTTTTTTTGTCCCTTTTGTCCCTCTTGTCCCTTTTGTCCCTTTTGTCTTTGTCTTTTTTCAGTTTTTTTTGTGCAGGAATAAAATGGACAGTGGTTAAAAATAAGATTAAATTATTTGCAGATGATCTCAAGTTAGTTTGTAATGCAGCTAACCATGGAAGTGTATCTGATGATATTTTAGAACTCGAAAATTGGGAGAGTATTTGTCACTTAAACTTCAATCCTGCCAAGTGTAAAGTAGTTCATATTAATCTGAATAATAATCCTAACTTGAACTATATTGTAAATGGAGTAGAACTAGAAGTATCTGCACAGGAAAAAGATTTGGGGGTTATTACCCATAGCTCCTTGCTTTGGAATGAACAGATAAAAGCATGTATTTCTAAAGCAAATCGTATGATCTGCTGGATTGTAAGGAACTTAGTTATTAGAGAACAGGTTGTAATGATAGCTATTTATAAAGCTTTGATAAGACCTCATCTTGAGTATTGTGTCCAATTGTGGAATCCAGTTGCGGCTCATGGAAGTCGGGGGACTGTTTTGGAGCTGGAGAGCGTCCAGAGGCGGTTTACACGTCTTATTGATGAGGTGGGTACTCTTCCGTACAGCCGTAGACTGGATATTCTCAATTTGACAACGCTGGCAGAGCGGCGAATACGTGGGGACCTTGTTGAAGCTTTTAAAGTAACTAGTGGTTTGACTGAATATGGATCGGGTTTGTTCAGATTGAGCAGATCTGGTCTTAATCTTGTTTCAACCAATAGATGTAGTAAGAGTGTAACTAAAGTGAAGAATCTCCAGTCTTCTTTTCTTCCGGAGCGAGTCATTCCTTATTGGAACAAACTCCCTCCAGATGTCAAGAACTGCTCGACAGTTTTAAGCTTTAAAGTTAGATTGGAAGGATTTAAGAAAGAAATGATTTCTAAAATCAGTGTTCTTCAACCAGCATAACCATGCTGATCTTGATTGGACAAACAAAAATTTCGAATTTAAATTTTGACACCAAGTCTACCCTAGGGTCCACACATCCAAAATGATTATCTTGAACTGTACTTCCTACTGTACTTCATTACAGTATTAAGATAATATAAAGCAAATCATGTGAATATATGACTACGAAATAGATCTATAGACTTGTCCATAATATTTAATACCGTATTGATGGTTTTGAATTTTGTATATTGAATTTTAATGTGAAGCGTTTACTCTTCCCCCTCGGCAATTAATTAGAAAGTTAGATTAATGACAACAATTGCCAAATGACGTAGTAGATATAGATGTTCAATGTTGTAGAGTGATTTCAAGAGTAGTGGTCCACAGGGGCCCGAAAAAGCCGTACAGGCACTTGGGTCCTTATCCTTGTCACTAGTCCCAATTGGATTCACTTTACACAAAACATGAACGTTTGCAATTTAGACGTACAAATTGGCACGATATTTATTAGAAAGCAAACAGTATAAAATAATACGTGCGTGCGCGGCTTGAGCCGCGCCGCATAACAATTTATGCGTTTAGGGGCTGGAGTACGCGTGTTTACAAATTAATGAATTGTTGCATTGTAAATATTTAAAGTTGACGATATATTATGATTTAATAGTAAATTTTTCAAAGCTGGCTTTGGACTTAGGTAAAATTATAATTTATTTATTTGAAAGAAAAAACCACGGATAGTTTTAAATTTACATAGTCGTATAACTATAATCAAGTTAATCCTGTTTTCAAGAATGCGCGGCTTTGGCGGCCAGTTATTGACTTGTACATAAAATTGAATTTTAAATAGAATTGTGAATGTATTAAAATTTAAAACTTTCAAAACGGAGGCTTATAAATATTATTATATTATGATTGTAAAATAAAGGATAAAATTTTAAATTTGTTTCACTAAAATTTGTTTCACTTGAAATTGAAAATTAGCTGGGTGGCATTTTCCTTTGCCTTACTAACGTGTGTGAGCGCAGTGTAGTGAGAAAGTGTTTTTAACTTAGGATTATGATTTATGATTTTTGAACTATTACATTGATAAGATTTATTTTTGATAGGTACTTAATAAAGTTGATGAATTCCCCTCCCTATTCAAATTTTAAAAATATTTAGTGAAAATTGATTAACGAAGATCTAGATATTGATACATATTATAACCAACATTGCTTATCCTCTGCCTTTTTAACAAAGAGCAAATTTTCTTAATGCCTTCTCCCTGTCCTAAAACCAAAACTTCATCCTATTAAAGTAAAGGCCTGTTGTTACCACAAGCTATTATACAGTCCCTCTCAAAAACATGCCTCAACCTCCATCAAAAACAATTTTAGTTTTCAGTCCTTCTAGTTTCCAAAAATGTACCGAGCTAGTGTTCTGGTGTGCACAAAAGCCCCTAAGCCCGTGCATTCCTTGCCCCGCTAGCTGCCAGTCCTTGGCAAACTTCCAATAGCAAAGATCAACTAGTCATTTACAAATTGAGCACTGTACAATTTTAATTGTTTTAAATATTTGACTTTGTAAAATGAGCTAAAACATTGATTTTATTAGTTTCATTGATTTTATTAGTTTCATTGAGTGTAAATGATTTTTATTTTTGGAATGTTTCGAATGAAGTTTCAGGGAAAATTGAAGGACCCAGTTATTTAAGCAATAAGGAGAAACATAATGAATATCTTTGGTTCCATCCTTTTGTGGTAAAGAAGCGTTTTGTAAATCTTTATTCCACTGGGAAGTATTAATGAATTATTTATAGATAATGTATTTGATTTTATTAATTAATAAAATTGAATTTAATAAATTATTAATGTTGATGGAAAAATATATTTATTTAAATTATTTTTCTATTTAGTGCAATGATATTTTGTAGACACTTGTGATGATGTTATGTCATAATCTTTACTTACTTACTTACTTACTTTAAAGAAAGCTTTGATAAACAGAAAATCATCAGTATATATAAATAGAGATTTTGGAAGATTTTTGAAAAGGAGCTTTTCTGCCGTCCCCTTGACCGAAATTTCACTAACAATTTTACTCTGACAATTTTACTGACAACTTGCAATTTGACCAGTGACCAATCAGTGAGGTCGGTGAGATTGACACAAGTCGCCATCAAGGTACTGGAAGCAGTATATCTGGAGAAAACTTTGATGCAATGAAAATTTTAAATATGTTTTACCGATATCGATAGGACATATTCAAATTTTAGATTTTCGTGACCCAAATTTCACTGTTTTGGCTGAATTTTCTTGAATGACCATTTTACAGGGTCACCGAGGATGACACAAAACACAATTGAGGTACTCAAAGTTCTTTTTTTTTAAAGCTTTGATAAACAGAAGATCATCAAAATATAAAACTTTCGAAATTTTCCAAAACCGTCGACGAGTCCAACTCGGTGCGTGTTTTAATAAGTTAGGTTTTAAACTACAATGATTAGCCTGATCTTGTTTTCAGGTCATGAACAAGCGAAGTTTGTAATTGTGGCTCATTTGTCATTTATAACGTTAATTATTTTTACTGGGCGGCGCTCAGCCTGTCATTCCGCCGAATCTTTATTTGTTTATGAACATAATAGCCTGGGGTCCACAGGTAATGATTATTTCGATTGACAATGTCAACCCATCAAGATTGTTAATGATATTTTTTGATGCAAAGCAAGAATGATAGTTTGCGCGCGGCGCGTCGAAGTTCTCCAATTTGTAGCTCGATGCATTACTTGGGGACCTCAGGCTATTATGTTCATAAACACTAGAGATTCGGCGGAATGGCAAGCTGAGCGCCGCCCAGTAATGCGATGCACTATTGTCCATTGTTCATGGACTAGCCCGGCGCGCGCTATTTCCTTGCACTTGTCTCGGGCCATTTCGAGAAAAGGTGGCGCGCGCTACGAAGAAATTTAGACCATTCAAATTCGCGTTCGTCAAAATGCAACCACTTCGGTATATCGGCAAAATGCACCACTTTATTGGGTTGACGGATGTTACTCGTCTAAATTTCTTCGAAGTAGCGCGCGCTGGGATAGTCCATTAACAATTGAAAACTATTAATTAACTGGGCCACGCCGAGCTGCGAAGGATTTACATCGTGAAGACTGAAGCAAGTAAAGTGGCTCAATGCTCATTGTCAGCAGTTGGCTTGATTCACGAATTACATTTCCTTCTCCAGCTTCATGTACGTGCTTCACGCGCGAAAATCACTTTACAGTCGATCTTCGAGATTGTTCTCAAAATTAAAACTAACTTCATTCAAAGTATTTTCGGACGCTGATTCCGAATCACACCCCCCCCCCCCGAAAAACTGTCCCGATCACGTGATATGATATTTGACGGATGCTACTCGTCTAAATTTCTTCGACAGAAGAGTTCATCTGCATCACCAAGGCCAATCACGTAGTAGATTACCTGGGGAAGCTCCAGTGTAAGGTAATATGTATGTACTACGCCACTACGGCTTAATTAAGAGAGATAGAGATAGAGATTAGATAGATATATAATATAAAGAGAATAATTTTACAAAAATGACAGTACACACATGTGCTAGGTGGTGCATGTGTGTGAGTGTGTCACGAACTTTTCATACACATGCGCTTCCATCATCAATCATACATATACTACACTATAATTATTGAATACATTATGCCATACAATTCCATCCATGACCATCCCACATCTATCCATGGTAAATTTTAATGTAACTGTGCATGCACCACCCAGCTTACGTGTTAAAAGCATGGCACGATTATAAATATTAGTGTAGACACGACGAAGAAGCAGTTGTTTATGTTGTGCAGATCTGTGTTAACGTTACGTTAAGTAAACAAACATACACCCACATCACCTCTGATCACCGATGTTTTTTTAGCTAAATAAACATAGACCAGCTAACACCGTCTTTTCATCGGTGCATTCCAGCAGCAAACCATTAAACATTTGGTTATGTTTTGCCTTGTTCTATTGTAATACTATAAATTTTGACGAGTTATTATCTAGTTTCTAGGCCAGGTGGACCTTTAACTTAAATATTTCATCGAACTTGAAGCATGAAGGTTTCTTAAATAATCAAACCACAAACGAGCAATTTACTTGCAGTTTTAATAGGACGTGGGTAATATGCCAAATTTTTCGATTTGTTGTATATCGCCCAGATAAGATGCATGCGTCAATCGATAGGAAATCAGGAAATGTCTGTTCAAACTTGACAACAGAATCGACTTTCAATTTTCATGCTGAATATACCAGTTGGTCATGTTTTGCAGATGTAAGAGTTTAAACACCTCACATAGTACATACGATTAATGCGCTTTAAATTATCAATTATGACCTTAATTCTTACAAGCAGCAATTATCATGCATGCAGACAATCTGCTAACCTCAAATATAACTGCATAATGTCGCCAGGCAAAATTTAACTCTCAGATCATTTAAAAATGCACTTCATCCACAAGATGAGAATATAATTGTATAGCTCATCTCGAATAATTACTAGACCTCAGACTGCTATATACTAGGGAGGGCTGAGAAGCAGGAAGATGGGTATGTGTGATAACAAAACCAACCTCCTACTAATGGTAGTGAACGGAGTGACGGTGTTAGTGGGAATACTGGTCACTATTTGTGGGGTCCTGGGGATCCTCAACCAGGCTACTATCCAGGAGTACAGCGGCGGGTTTGTCAACATACTTATTATTTCTTGTTTGAACATGGCGTTTAAGCGTTATGTGCCCGATTATTTCCATCAATTTTGCTACTATTGAACAATGTACATTATTATGGACCCTACCGACCAACGATATGTTGAGAGAGAATTCAACGTTATCAGTATGCAGATTTCAGGTCATTGTACTCTAAGTAAAAAGACTGAGAGGTGTTATAAATTATGAGGGCCCCACCCTTCATTGCAAATCAGCTTCTTGGCACTACTAGTACAACAAGACCTATAGTCTACAGTTTAAACATTCTTGATTCTAAGCAAATGCTTACCTGGGGACCCCAGGCTATAATGTTCATAAAGATTCGGCGGAATGACAGGCTGAGCGCCGCCCAGTAAAGCAAATGCTAGATGTTTCACTTTCAGTGCACATGAAAGTGAAGCAACATGTACAGCCCCTGCCGAAAATCAATATTATGACAAACTGCAAAACTACAGGTCAGGCTTCTCCTACTGAAATTTTCGAAGCAGCCTGAGAGCCAGAATGCTATCGTCACCGGCACCACAGCACATGTTATTAAAACTCCCCCAAACAGCAACAAACTCTGTGGAGCTCTTCCCATGACCACCCCGGAAATTCACCCTTCTTCTCACACAGGTACAACATAGAACTGGTGATGTACGGAGTAGTAATTACAGGAGTTATTATTCTACTAGTAGGCGCTGTCGGCTGGTACGCTGGTCTAACAAGTAGCATCAAGGTGTGCAGGATATATTGTGCCCTCATCCTCATTATTATTCTGCTCCAGGCTGCCTTCGCTGTCGTTGGTAATTATCTTATTATTGCAATTATCATTCTTTAAAGAGGATATAGACGAATTTCCGCCAAAATCTTTTCCTATCAGAGTTTTCTTTGAATCAACGTCTTAACCATCGCTGAACGGATGATAAATGTCTAAATTTCAGAGTACCTACAAAAGGGAGATGTGGTAGAGGAAGTGGAAAGTTACATGAACCAGACCTTCAACGGGACTGCTTACAATGACATGACAAACGCCACTCAGCAGATAGTTGACCTTATTCAAGAGAAATTGGAGTGCTGCGGGTAAGGGAATTAAGTTACATTGACTATTTGTCAATCATAGAAATTAAACAAATTAACTACTTCGTGCTGTGCTTCCCTTAACTAACATAATATCAAGAACTAGGTTGAAACCAAGACATTGTAATCTGAAACACTAAATCACCTTCCTCTCCAGGTTGGAAAATTCGACTGACTGGAAGGGAGATCTGCCAGCCTCTTGCTGCTCCAGTGACCCTAACTCTAACTCTACCGAAGTGCTTGTTAAGTGTACCACTGAAACCGCCTACGCAGCTGGGTGCAGGGACGAAGCACTAGCCTTCGCTGATAAAGCTGTCATGTTCACATTTTATATCCTCTGCATAGGATTCTTCTTGGAGATCATGTGTATATTTGCTGCATGCTGGGTAGCCAGGGAGGCTAAAAGGTACTCCAAACTTAGTAGCCAGTAACTCCTAAACTGTTTGATATTGTCTAGTTATTGTGGCCAGTCTGAGTGGTCACGTTATTGGATATTTGGTATTTCTATTATTTACATTTACCCCTCCGTAAACATAGAATGAGCTAAATAGTAATACCCAAGGCCAACGCCCTTCCCCTCGGCTGATGCCGCAATATATAGACTAATATGAAGTGCACTGCTGCGAGGCGGCAGAGTATTTACTGCAGTGAAGCAACCGCCTTTTGCGGAACCGCTGCACTAAAAGTACCTAAATGAGACGATTATTTTAGGATTTTACTTGATTTGCAAAGGGAATTTAGTATTAGGGTTTATTTTAAATTGGGGATGTTTTAAAGCATCATTTAGTTACACTTACCTAAAATGTGTATTATTTCTCAATATCAGGGACCGAAAAGAAATTTCATAAATGACAGGTTTTAACTTAAAGTCAAATACTTCATACAATATCAAATGGAAATAAATAAAAGATATCCGTCGGTGAGCATCAAAATATCGCTACACAGCGACCAGCGAAGTGATAGAAATAAGATGTGAGCTCTAAGTATAAATGTTAAAATAATTAATAAAAGCAGAAAAATAAAGCTTCTCGCCTTATTATTCCTGTCTCTGATCGATGCCGGGAGGGCGAGGAGGTCGATTGGGTGGTCGCTGTCCCATGAAGGGTGGTCGAAATGGAGGTCGAGGACCTCCTCGGAAGTTGCCGTCCGGTCGCGGTCCCCACCCCATGGGAGGTGGTGGCATGCCTCTGGGCGGCATGGGCGGGAAGTTTGAACCTGGCGGCATAGGAGGCATCGGTGGCATGTTATGCGGGGGCCCGGGGCCTCCCTTGTCTCCACTAGGTGGTCCACCAGGAGGTACAGGTGGGAAGGATGGCATCATACCGCTCGGAGGTGGTGGCATCATTCCCATTGGTGGCATCGGTGGCATGCCAGGCCGCATGTTAGGAGCCATCGAAGGCAGATTTGGTGGCATATTAGGCGGCAGCATTCCAGGCATCATGGGCGGTGGCATCGGCATTCCATTCCTTACGGGTTCCTCAGTCTCTTCTGTGGCCGGTTTTTCAGGTGGAGCGTCAGCGAACATAGTATGAGGCTTATCAGCAAGAGACAGAGGGTTCTGAGCACAGAGAATACGCTCTGCTGCTGACCCGTGTCTCTCATTCTTACCATCTTTCTTAAACGCGTAACTAACACTAATCGACCTGTTACACAAATACTGTCCGTTCATCGCCTCGATAGCAGCGTCACTCGCCTCAAAGTTTGCAAAGTTTATAAAAGCGAACCCCTTGGAGTTTCCAGTCTCTGGATCTCTCATAACTTTAGGGGTCTGAAGAATAACACCGAAAGCACTGAAGGTATCGTAGAGAAGTTTCTCGTCTACTTCGGGGTCTAGGTTGCCGATGAACAAGTTCGCCCCGACGTCTAAACTCTTCTGATGGGCACTGGCCTGAGAGAAGGTATTTTAAGTCATAATGTTAAAATCAACTAAAAATTCCTATCCTATAATAAAAGAGAATAGAAGGAAAGTTTGCCATTTGGGGACGGCAAAACGGTTCGATTCCAACTTACCTTATTAACTCTGATAGGTTTTCCGAACATTTTGATCATGTTCATGATTTTGATGCTGTAGTCCGCATCGTCCTCTCCCATAAACTCCACAAAACCGTAACCTTGATGCTGCTGCGTAATACGATCTTTCGGCATATGTACGTTCACTGTGGATACCGTAATTATAATAGGGTAGACGTAAATATTGGGTCACAAATTAATATAATGTTTCCTGATTTCAATTAAGTATAGAAAAACTTCTGAACACAAGAATAAGAGACAAAATAAAAACGGATTAGCTTAGAGCGAGTGAACATGAATGTACAAAACATAGTCTCACCAACTGGTCCAGCCTCAAGAAACAGTTCCCATAGCAAAGTTTCGCTCACTTTCTCATCCAGCCCACCAACGTAGATTGTGGCGTCCTGGTTCCTTTCTGCTATTGGGCCTGCCGCCATGGCTAGTAGAAAGGGATGATTATGATATTATAAGTATTACTTCAACGATAATTATTTCACTTGCATTAGGTTTAGAAATTTATTCTCTGGTTAACAGATTTCAAATGTTTAATTGATTTGTAGTATGACAGTAAGGTATATAAGAAGTTATTTAATTTTGCTTGGGCTATTATATTGACTATTGAGGTTTAATGATGATATGGAATTTGAATTCTATATAAATTTACACTATGTGGTTGGGGCATTTTGCATAGTAAATATGGTTACTACTCCTATATATCATATTATTTGATTGGTATTCGATTTCTGAAATTATTTCTCTAGGAATATGATTATTATATCTCAATTTGGCTTTAGGTAGGGTGCCCCGCTAAAAGAACTGGATTCTTCCAGGAAGCATCCCGTGCACAGACCTTGGTCTACATATATAATATTAAATTATTAACCATTCATTCTGTATGTGCACGAAAATTTATTTCAATCAATCGTGATATGAACAACCAAGTTCAAATTTGCTATTAGATAGCGATTCATTAGAAATTTTGATTAAACGTTTTAATCCGCTGAAAATTATTGAAGCAATGAGTGGTCGAAACTCGAATGTAAAACCCAATAAAGTCTGGTAATTTATCAAGATCAGAACAAATTTATTAAACACTACAGTCGAAGAACTGTAACTGACTCTGTTTGAAAACTAAGTATCAAGTTCAAAACACTAAATCAAAGTATCAATTACGTCAATCTCTTCCAGAATTTTATCTCTTCCTAGGAAAAAGTCTGATAAATATCACCATTACAATAAATATCACCATGACAACGAATATCAGAGTCCAAACCCAGCACTTGCCACTGCTCTGGTTAAACTTTTCCAACTGAGCCGTCTCTTTACCAAGTTTAGCTGTGTTTCTATCCACAACGTCCTGTACACCGGATAAGTTCTGGTTATCTTGTTGTATGATGTCACGTGCTGCCACCGAGACTTGTTTTAGGTTCTGAGTCATCTTTAGCATTTGATCAGCTAGCTTTGATTGTCGCTGAAAATAGTAGAGGGGTTATTTTGAAAATAGTAGAGGGGTTATTTTGAATTCGCTTTAATTGACGCGTGTTCAAATGTAATTCAAAATTCAACGGACAGAAATGAGCAAGGTGAATGATGATTTTACTAGCTGAACCGATATATTATATCTGACCAAATGACCAATGCAATCTCCCACGCTTCAAGTTTTTTCTAACAGGTATATGGATTTAAGAGGGGATCGGGAGTTGTGATATCAAACTTAAAAGTTCAAAGTAAGGAAAACTGCCTCAAAGTGATCACGTTTTGTTTACTTCAGTCGGTCGAATCCTAATGTACATTTGTTCATAAGCGTTGAGTCAAGTATCTTTTTGTATCCACGCAGCAAGGTATTTACACAGACAATTTCCATTAATGTGCGTGTTTAAGACATAATGATAGAAATAGAGTATTATTGTGCAAAATATGTAGCTAAGCTGCGCGCGCGTATTTAAAAAAAACAGAAGTTTATTTTCATCGCAATCTATGCTTCGCGCCCTACGTTTAATACTGTCTTATAGCGTGACTGCCAATTTCGTCGAACCAAGTGATGAGACAAAGATAGTGACAAATCTGTGACCTCAGCATGGCAATGAAAGCCGAAAGGGAAACCTTTTGTTGTTAAATGTTTACATGCAATTGCATCATACCTCTTTGTGCTGCTTCACAACCTCAGAAACATCTTTTTCTGGTACATATTCTTCTCTAAAAGAAGTAGAAAGCGAAGTCTCAGCAGCAAATCCTGGGACCACTAATTTTTCAGGCGTTTTCAACCGTTGTTGTTCCTCCCTGAATAGAATATGTCAGAATCTCTTGATAGCAGGTCAGGACTTAATACGAAAAACAAGCATTTAAGTTTTGATAATGAATTTTTAAAATGTAAAAACCTACACTTTAGTACGACGGCGATGGATTAACTCCGAGATTTGGGACGGTCGCTCAACTTTCGGCTGGGATATATCAGCCATGACTTGTTCGAGTTCTTTCATAGACTTCTCGTAACTTACACGATCGTCAGCTGTCAATCCTGGCGTTTCTTCTGAAACACAGCTGTTTACAGCGCAGACCTTTAGCAAGGGTATAGGGTTTATTGAATTACTTTAGAATTATTCAACAGGCCACCTTAAAATTGATTGAATTTCAGCCTTATACACACGAAGAGAATATAATGTGTTAAATATGTTATTATATTTAATATATTCATTACTTAACCTCAAGACATGGTTATTATAACTCACTGAGCTGCAAGTGTAGTTTCTTCAGATGCTCATAATAATGTGGCTTTCTCCAACTACCATCCTCCAGCGCGCGGGTTCTCTCCAACAGTTGCACAAACTGCACCTCATTACGTGTCCTTACCGTCAGACCCATCTTCCTGGGCGTCCGGGGTGAAGTCTGGTATTTCTAGTCCTTTCTCTGCTAGCGCTTTCTGAGGAATATGTATTCTTCAGAACTAACCATACTAGGCGTGGGGTCAGCCCAAATATCGACTAATATCGACCGGTAGATATTAGTTGCCCATGGGCCTGACCCCACGCCTTATACTTACTCAGCACTGAAAATATTAACTATATTGATGTGTCGGGTTACCCAGTCCGGATCTGATTTCTGAAGGGGCGTCGACACTCGACAGTCACTTGACTCCTATCTTACATATCTTTGAAATCCTAACCTTGACACAAGCCTGGTAGTTCTTAAAGAGGTCGTCACACTCGTCACTGGGAATTCCTTTGAGGAACTTCTCGCTGTACCACGAGTTAAAGCAGGCGTCGTAATCGTGCTTTAGAGGAGTGCACTCATCTGATACGCTGTTCATAGCACGTGACACACTGTAACATTACAATTGCTAAGGTGGATAACGTTACCTGTATGTCAAATAATCATTGCTTTATGCTGTTTTTCTATTTATAGAACAGATTGTTAACAGATATTTAGTTTTTTATTGTGGTTTTATTTTTCTTTCAATGAGTAATTTTGTGTATTGTTTGACTGATTTTTTGTTGTTGTAGAAAAGCTGTATAGTAGAAAATGGACAACAGTAATATTTAAATATTGTAAAATGTCGAAGTAAAAATAGAATCAAATTTTGTATTTAGAAAAAATACAAGAGAAAAGGGATATAATAAGTTAACACCCGAAATGTTTAAATATTTAAACTGTGGGTCACATCAAATATT
Organism: Bolinopsis microptera; assembly: GCF_026151205.1. Taxonomy (NCBI): domain Eukaryota; kingdom Metazoa; phylum Ctenophora; class Tentaculata; order Lobata; family Bolinopsidae; genus Bolinopsis; species Bolinopsis microptera. The sequence continues at coordinate 15,204,508 of NC_087074.1, forward strand.
ACAAACAAGCCAACGAGGCAACTTTATACAACGATATTTCATGAAACTCAATTTTATCAACATCCAAAAGCGGATTATAACTAGCGAGACACAATTATATTATCGACCAATAAAAACAGCCAACTGTGATATGAGGCCTAATTTATATTTTAAATGAAAACCTGGTCACTATATCACGCCACAGCTGACGACTCCATTTTCTTCTGCAAAGCTGCGAACAAAGCTTTAACATTTCCAGTACCAAAACCCCTGGACCCCCTACGCTCTATGATCTCTAGGAACATCCCATCTTTTTCTAAAACACTTTCAGTAAAAACTTGCAGCAAGTAACCATCATCGTCCTTATCAACAATTATACTGTTCTCAAAAGCAAGTTTTGGATCAATATTTAAGTCTTGAAACTGAGCGAGTTTTTCTTCTAAAGTGTAATAAGAAAATGGCTGTTCAATGACCCTCACACCTTTTTCCCTCAGTTCGCGAACTGTTTTGAAAATGTCAGAAGATTTTAACCCAATATGTTGGACCCCTCCACCACTATTCGCAGTTAAAAATCTTTCAATCTGGTTGTACCCAAGAGTGTTTTGAGTGATTGGTTCAGAAAACGCAAATATAGGTAGACCACTCTCCCGGCCGCAGTTAACAAACATTTCCATGCCTGACCCATTTACAACAACTTTCATTGTGCCTGACTCTGAACCTGCCAACTTATAAGGATCTACATTCATCAGTTCAGCGTACCATTGAGCATGAAGTTTTGCTGTCTTCCGGTCACAACAAAACAAGAAGTGATCCATGTCACGTGACATTAAAGTCTCATTTTGTGTTTCTATACACTCCTGATACACACGATGACTTAGATTAGCAAAAGGAGATAAGATGTCAATAAACGGCACCCCAGGGTGATAAGCACAGTTTTCTCTTATCTCTGATGATTTGGTTTTCAGGTTGGTGACACTGTTTTTAAACGAAAGGAGATTGGGGCAGGTAAATGCGACGTTTGTGACACGGCTGACATCGGTGGGGTTATTTTTGAGGAAGATTTTGATGTTGTTAGATTTGAGCAGACAAGAATCCTTCTCCTCGTGAACAAGAGAAAAGGAGAAGTTTGAGGTGAAGATTTGTTTGGCTTTGGAGAAGTTCCTGCAGCCGATCTCAATGTGTTTCAGCAGCATGGTCACGTCCGTTTTATTGGAATGTGTGGAATGTGGTTGTAGTAGCCTTGTTATCAGTACTGTTACTTTTTATCAGTTATATTCTTTCCTCATAGTCACTCACCACCTTCAAAATATAATGTGTGGTTGAATTTTGTAAACGCTTGCTGTGCAACGTTAATATATATAATATGATATAAAAACTTCAATACTAAATAATTACATAATAACCACGTAATTTATAAATTTTTAAATTTCCAGGCGATTTTGAATGTCTGATGAATCTGAGAAATAATTATGAAATGAAATTTGGATTATTCAGTTTATTTACTAAAACAAGAGTTTGCTTTAGACAAAGTGAAACAAGTGAAGTAAGTGTGCCAATGAAATTATTAATAAACAATAAACATACTAAACAGATACCTGATACACATACATAAGATATTTCCAAAGTGAAACAACGCGATCGGGTTAACACACTAAAAGTTTCATGTCGAAGCAATCGTCAGTGTTTCAGAACGACTGCTTTAGTAAGAAACCTTCAGTTTATTAACCCGTTGTTACACTTTGTATCCAGCTTCCTCTGCGCCGGGTCGAGCACTTTAGTCACTGGATAAATCAAACCAAACATCATGTATAATACGTATACTTATATGGGTACACGATAAACAAACACATTACACACCAATATAAAATCTGAGTTCGGAAAAGAATTAACACGAATTGTATTTTCTGAGGAAAGATCTTGCAAACGAATATTTTCGTTTAAGACTAAGTAGAATAATAAAACTTATCTGCGATGAGAAAATTTTGGGAAAGTGGAAAAGGAACGCTTATCAACGGCTGACAAACTTAATTCAGTTTACAGAAAAAATAATTGAGACTGTGAAGGATCGGAAGAATCAGGTCAAGGGAGATTTATTTAGATAAGGCTGGTAATTGGTTGCAGTAACGCAATAGCGCAAATAAAATTAATCAAAATAATGTTAAAATACAGCCAAAAACAGCCTTTTAAGAATTGTAAAATGGTTTGTTAAAGGGTTGTTCACATATTATGTAAGCCAGCCTAGGCAGGAGGAGTGGGTTTGGGTGTGGCTACGCTAGTTCCAACACAATAGCTATCTGTTAAATAGCATACGGAGGGAGTGGGTATAAAATGGCCAAAATCTGGTTTACGTAATTTATGTGAACGATATTTTCCGAATGAGTTTATAAATTAAATAACATACACCAAATATTACCTCATATTGTACAGATAAGTATGAAATTTATATTCTACAAAATAATTTTAAACCTGCAAAAGGGGTATCAATGGGTCGCTGTGTTATTGTTTTGTAAAAGTAAAAAAGCATGCTGTTTATAAAATGATATAGATAACCACTAACTCTATCAGCTATGTACTGTATATCCCTACCAACTGTTTTCTAGCCAAATATTTAATCTACAATATTGTTTTTATTTCCAAGCTTTATGATCTTCTTCTTCTTTTAATAGGGTTTCCACATTTTGTCAACCCGTATAAAAATCTCTCCAGGATCACTGACCACACCATCGCCTCCAAGAGTCACTTGTTTACAGTCACAGTTCGCGAACGAGCAAAATTGATCTATTTCCATGAGTTGGGTAAGGAAACGTCCGTGAGATACGACAGCTATTCTGGTCTCCGGTCTGGAATTCAGAAATTCCTTGAATTCTTCCACGCGCTGTTCTAACTGAAAAGGTTTCAGTATAAGATATATATCTGATTACATACTTTATAATATGTACGGTACCTGGTCAAAGTGTGATTATTTTTAATTAAATAACAATGATCAGAGGTAAAACCAAGATGGAACAATTTCAAATATTCTCGCTGTCTCAAAATATCTGTGTAAGTTATGATGACAGCTAGAAAGACAGGAATTAAGATGAGTATAACATTAAGATGACAGTTAAGATGAGTATAACATTAAGATGGCAAGTACATTATGAAGGTGACAGATGAACTTTAAACTCTTGTCTGCAGATTGTGTGAGTATCTTGAAGTGTTCTCTTGGCCCGGCAGCTGAGCTTCCTGAGAATTACCACAGCTGTACATTCTACTTTATGATAAGCACCATATAATTATAGAGATCACCCAAGATTGATTATAATTTAAAAATTAACAAGACTTCTAATTTTCTCACCGGAGAAGGAGGCATTATAACAGGACGAAAAGCTGGCCTGGTCGGACAAAGTCTACTTCGAATAAAGTTTTGAAAACTGGGCACAGTAAGACTGTAAACAAAAAAGTTGGAAGCAACGTTGAGATACATGCAGCTTTTAGCTACCCGAGAGAAATATAGACCGCCTGCGCTTTCCCCCACGAATAGCAGCATCAACATGTTCAGACCATCTGGTAAAAAAGAGACACAGTACACAGTAGCTGTAAGGACAACAGTGGCAACGCCTTGCCAACGAACCTTGCTACGGGATTGCCTTGATACTCTTCTTGCATCGTGCAAGTGCTTCACCAAAATGATTGATACTAGAATCATCACAAAGGTCGGAAACAATACATACACTGCATAAATGGTCGGGATAAGCCAAACCCAAGTTTTGGAACTGAATTTATAAGAACACTTGTACCAATTACCATTTACATATACATCGTCTGAGTCTACCAGAAGGAGAATACAAACGGAACTGAAACTAAAAACCCATAGACCTGCGCAGAGAATATGGGCTTGATTTATTGACCACGATCGAGTTTTCATGGGGTACTTGAGTATCAGCCACTTGCCAACAATCATTGTACAAATTAGAATTATTGAGGCACAAGTTGCATAGGCGTCTATGTATGTGGTAATCCAGCACAGTACATTCCCGAAGACCCAAATATTTGCAATCAATGTGACAATTTGAGGAAGTATCACAGTAGTTGATATTATCAGATCACACATAGCAACGTGTTGAATGAACACCACAATGACTTTGTTCAGTTTAAAGGCCCGGTACTTGATTGAGGCTACAAGAATGGCTGTGTCCCCCAAAAGTGACGTCAGAAACATTAAGATCAGCCATCCAGCCCAAATAAAACGCTCAACATCATTTCTGATAACTCCGTTCTGGGTATCGTTTAAGATGTTGTCATGTAACATCTTGAGACGATCACTTTGGATTTAAAGCATTTAAAAATTTTAAAAGTACATATTGATTAAAATTTTTCGTTGTAAATCGTTGACGTTTTCAAAAATGCCTGTAAAATCTCCACAAAAGAGCAACTGATAAGAGATATGGTTAAACTATTCTGACTCTGATCTACAGCCTGATGTAAGTTATCTCACAGCATATTGGTATGATGATTGATGATGTGATTCTTCTAAAGCCGTGACTTGTAAGAGTGCAATCGTCACTTTGGGATCATTGGTATATTTATCTACTCACCAAAGAAATTTGGTGCCCTTTTACCAAAATTTATACCATGATCTGCATTTGCAAGATGGAATCATTGCTATACATTCATAAAGCTATACTTTTCAGAGTATTTCACCGAGAATTTACTAAGATTCAAGCCGTATTCAAGGTTGATGCTAGTCCGAGTATGAGTTCGTAATTGATGGTTCGTACTCCAGTTTTATGAATACCAAATCTGAGACTCATGAAAACTTAAGCATTTACTTGTCATTAATAACTTAAGTATTTACTTGTCACTAATTACTAAACAAATGCTTAGTTACGGGTGAAAGACATGACCAGAAATTGTTCCATATTTAAAAGTAATGTAAAAATGTATAAGAAATCGCTAACAATCCGTAAGTAAGATAAAACTAACATGTTCCTGTGACTCCTCCTCCGTCCACCATTCCTCTGACTCGACATGTGTAAAGTCGTGGTGAGGGAAGTCACGTGTCAGAACAGTTTTACTGCTCCCGTAATCACATCCTCCGTGTCCCATCTCTACAGAGTGGAATCAGTGTAATTTATTGCAGTTAATATATTGTTATGCAAATTAATAAAACTTGAAAATGGAAATATTCTTGGTTCTTCGACAAAATTCATTACATTTATAACTTGAAAATCTAGATTTTTACTTGAAAATCATTAGCGAACAAAGTAATTGAAATGTTGAAAGGATAAGTTACCAGTAGGGATAGGAGACACAAGTACAGGATACGGAGGCAGTTTACCGAACACGTGGTCAGTTGTCAACAGAGCTCGTCTCATTGGAGACGTTATTATCAGCTCTAGATCAAACTTACTCCTGTCCAAGTATAAAAAGAAGTTATATCTTTTAATTGTTAATAGTACTATGTTAACAGTATGCATTGAAGGGGTATCCTAGGAAGTTTCTTGAACTTCTAACAGGTAAGCCTCCTCATTTAACCCTCAATTTCCTATCATTCGGCTGAGTCGACCGAGGAGATCGCATAGATCCAATGGATCCTTAGCTACTCCCTATACTAGGTGACACTGGGATTTAAAAAGTAGGATATTATGAAGATTAATGGCTATTACTTAGTGGAGTTTATATTATATAAAACATATATCTCTCAAAGATAATACTCCATGAATTATTCTAAAAATCAATATTTCCGGATTTCCCGCAATCAGACAACGAATGAGTGTTAATATTCCATTTATAGATATATAATATGTATAACATTGTTTCTAAAAAGGACAATGAAATGATGAGGTTTAACATACTAACTCCAGGAGCTGTTTCTTAAGTTGTATGCCGAGGTTGGTTGCTTGTTTAACCCCCACCTCGTTCAGGGCCGGATCCCGCAGCGCTAGCCCCTCCTCCATCCTGTTCTCGTAAAACAACTTGTTGTGATCTCCCTGACCGTGTCTTATTAGCAGGACATCTTTCTTTATCTTACTCATCACGGATAATTTACCTGCTGTTGTTTTTAGTTATTGATTTGGGTGTTGTTATCGTTTGGTCTTCGTTTATTTAAACCAGGTTAAATCAAGAGGAAGTGCTTAAAACGTGATTTTGAGGCAGTTTCATAAATCAGAATAAACTTAATTTAAATTGTTGGAAATATCCTAAAAAAGCTTTCAGATAAAAGGACTAGCTCTTCCAAACTTTCAATGAAATGCAAGTTTTCAAGAACTATTAAGGGGACATATACAAAAAGCTTTTATGTCCCGAACAGGCTGTAACTTCATATTAAGAAAGTATACATTAAAACAATAAGATTTGATACATTCAAAATTATTTTTGAGGAACCGCACTTTCGAAAAAATAAATATTTTCTTTTCCGAAAGTTTTGAAAATTTTGAGAAGTCTGTCACTGTTATACCGATATTTCAGTCGTTTTTAACTTTTTTTGGCTGATTTTTTAACTGAACATTATTTACAATCCGTACAAGAAGCCCATCAAAGGATTTTATAATTAAAATATAGATGACGAAGTTACAAACCAAACAAGGTCGAGAGAAGCAAAATTGAAATTTTTGTAAAAATCAAAGTTGTATATTTTACCATTCACCCAGGTCATGAGATATCGCTTTAAAAATTCTTGTGAGTGTAGCTGATGATCATATCAAACTTTTTGGAACAGGATTTCTCTCAGTTTTGAGTTTTAAGGTATGAAATGTGGCCTCAAACGACTTAGTAAAATTCATCGTAAAAAAGGGCCAAACATGGCAGATTTAAGGCTTAAAATGCCTATAACTCAAACAGTATCCGTTTTTTTAAAATATTTTTTACAGAATCGTAATCAGCTTGAGAAGACGAATCTTTTAGTACCAAATAGATGATTTTAGAAGACAAATTGTCTTAAATAATTTTCCAGCTCGAACACAAGGGTCCCCGGCCCCCTTGTATAAATTTTGTACAAATTGTACCCTTTTTTTTATAAATTTGGTGTCTTTAACTATTATAAATTTGGTACTAAAAGATTTGTCTTACCAAGCTGATTACGATCCTGTAAAAATTATTTCAAAAAAACTGATACTTTTTGAGTTATAGGCATTTTAAGCCTTAAATCTGCCATGTTTGGCCCTTTTTTACGATGAATTTTACTAAGTCGTTTAGGCCACATTTCATACCTTAAAACTCAAAACTGAGAGAAATCCTGTTTCATAAAGTTGGATATGATTATCAGCTACACTCACAAGAATTTTTAAAGCGATATCTTATGACCTGGGTGAATGGTAAAATATACAACTTTGATTTTTACAAAAATTTCAATTTTGCTTCTCTCGACCTTGTTTGGTTTGTAACTTCTTCATCTATATTTTAATTATAAAATCCTTTAATGGGCTTCTTGTACGGATTGTAAATAATGTTCAGTTAAAAAATCAGCCAAAAAAGTTAAAAACGACTGAAATATCGGTATAACACTGACAGACTTCTCAAAATTTTCAAAACTTTCGAAAAAGAAAATATTTATTTTTTCGAAAGTGCGGTTCCTCAAAAATAATTTTTAATGTATCAAATCTTATTGTTTTAATGTATACTTTCTTAATATGAAGTTACAGCCTGTTCGGGACATAAAGCTTTTTGTATATGTCCCCTTAAGTTATGAAATGCTGGACCAGTTAAAGCAATAAACAAGAAAACTCGGCGAAATCCGCATTTAAAGAATAAAACTTGATACTTACATCATAATATAATATACATTATTCAAGTTTTATTTTTTATGCGGATTGTTTTGACTGAATTTGGTAGTTGGTGTACGGCTGTGTATAATATACCCCAACATTTACCCTCGAGACCTAAAACAGGTTATCTCAACCGACCCGGTTCATCGAAGTCAAAACGCTTTTAAAGAACTTGGTCACTGTCTTAATTATATTTCTTTACTATGAAAACCATTATGGTTCGCACTACAAGGAGGTACAAGACCTCAATACAATAAACTCTCAAATAGAATAAAGTTACATTTAGTATATCGATCATAACTTAAACTTTTAAAGAAGGTTAAACAAGTCTATACAAAGATACAATAAGGCGAAATTTATCAAAAATATGCATTAGTACAGTCAAATCCGTCTTTTTGTCGGACAAAATTCGCAACAAAGCGATTTTAACGGGATATGGTCGGGACAGGTCCCAGGATTCATTCCAGAGAGTTCCCAAAATCCTCGACTTCAGGAAAATCCACAGTTACCACTTTTTTACCACCTTTTTACCACTTTGGTTTTCCGCAAATAAGTCACGTTCTGAATATCCTAGAAGATTCTAGTTTAAAGCATTGTGTTAAGAAAACAAAGAAGAACAACTTTTTCTTTAACAACGTTTTCAAAAATAAATTATTTATTTAATTAATTAAATAATTAATAAATTTTAAAATATTTCAAAAATACATTTTCATGAAAAATGTTCACAATTACATTCCACGAATATTGAACTAATTTCTATGAAAATTTTGAAAATTTTCACTAACAATATTTTGAACTTGTAAAATTTACGAAATTTGAGAAGAAAAACCACTATTTACCACTTTTTACCACATTGAATCTCCGCTAAAAAAACGACTTCTGAATATCGTAGAAGGTTCTAGATTGAACCAATGTGTTCAAAATATAAAGAGAATCTGAAAAAAGTTTTATCTGACAACCTTTGGATTAGATAATTAATTAATTAGTTAATTCGATTATTAAACAAATATCCAAAAATTATAAAAATTATTTTTGATCAAAATATTTTAAAATTACATATCACGAATAATTAACAAATTTCCATTAAATTAATCGGGAAATCGAAGTAGTACTTTATATAACCATATATATACTAGATAACAGTCTAACTTATGAGTCCTCAGCTGGCACATTGCTGCAATTGTCCTGACATTTGAGGCAGGTTGATCCACAATGTATTCCTGCTTTTCTGCATGAACAAGCATTGCCACAACCTGACTTTAAACATTTGCAACTGATTTTTTGAATGAGCTTTTTCGGAGCTGTACTCATAAGAGTGGTCACTGGTACATGTGTCCCATTGTTCATCTTCCATCCCAGCTTATCGGATCTAGGTCATTCTCATCCCACACCTGCTGCTGATGGTAAACACGATAAGAATGTTGGCGGGAGCTGTTCGCACTTGATGTCTGCTGTTGAAGATTGCGACTTCTGTTCAAGAACTGAAAGTCTTGCTTCATCTAGTGATCTCGATTTTTATGAAATCAGCTATTCTTAACCAATACAATGTTTTAATTTACCAGGCAAATGAGGAGTTAGTTTCGGTGAATAGCTTTAAGAGGGCGAATGATCGACAATGTAAATTTGCATGGAATGAAATATGGAAAGGGTTGCTGTCCTCAGGTACTATTTAAACTATTTATCTTTTAAGTAAGTGCACTAACTTTTAAACTATGCCCAGCAAATTTGAAACGGATACGTACAGTCCTATTCTTTATCCTGACGCCTCTCATACCTTGTATAAATAAAGAAATCAACGCACCACAGGTTGGATCAACAACCCCTGGTCACTGAACGAAATTAAACGGCAGTACAACGGCATGACTGATTCAGCTCTGAGTGACGTCTTGTGTGTATTATTGCAGACAGTGACCATAGACCAGTTCCAAAGATTCATATCTAGCCTAGCGGTTAGAGCATCCGCCTTCTGCGCAGAGGTTCAGGGTTCGAATCCCAGTGTCACCTAGTCTAGGGAGTAGCTAAGGATCCATTGGATCTAAGGGATCTCAACGGTCGACTCAACCGAATGATAGGAAACTTAATTGAGGTTTAAATGAGGCGGGGCACCTGTTAAAAGTTCAAGCAACTAGGATACCCCTTCAGTGCATACTGTAAACATAGTGCTGTTAACTATTATATCGGCCAATGAAGAGGAGTTCGTTGTAACTGAGACAGGACCATCTTTAGTCCGCGAACACAGTTTAAACAAATGTCCATTCTGTAACGTAGAGATCGCACTAAATGATAAATCCTCAAACCGGATTACAGACAGGGTAAATTATTGTGCGGGGGAGGGGGGAGGTGGTATAGTACACATACGTTAGGCTCTTACTAAGTTCCTAATTCGCTCGCCCAAAAATTTCTCGTGACTTTCTCCGTAGCTTAGTGCACTAGATTCCCACTATCGGAATCGTTCTGAATAGCCGATCCTTACCAACTCCGTGGATCCGACTGGTGGTGTCTGATCCAGTGAAAGCGTGGCACAGAAATCGTGCAGAAAGCCCAATTACGGTATCCTAGCACCCTGTCACGTGATAAGCAATTAGGTAATCATTGATAACCCAATCAATTTCGCTAACGAGATAAACAAATTGCTTGATAACTTCGTCATTTTCAATCCGTTTCGCACATCGTTTTGCAGATGTTTTGATTTGCAGAGAGGCAGTTCTGTGGTCTAATCCAGTTGATGTTTCTGTAAGTCGAGAGATATGATGTGTAAATATTTATAAATAAGCTATAATAGTATCGTACAAATTTTGATATTTTACCGTTTATTCCATTTATCTGAATTTTTTAAATCTGTTATCTAATCTATGTGACGGTGTATGTTCTATTATTCAAGTAAATTCATTTTACGTCACGGCAAATATTTTTGATAAAAAGTATATTTTGAAATTTTTAAAAATTTAATTATTATTTAATTAATAAATCAATTAATTATCTAATCCAAAGGTTGTCAGATAAAAAGTTGTTCTCTTTTATATTTTGAACACATTGGTTCAATCTAGAACCTTCGACGACATTCAGAAGTCGTTTTATTAGCGGAGATTCAATGTGGTAAAAAGTGATAAATAGTGGTTATTCTTTACGAATTTCGAAAATTTTACAAGTCCAAAATATTGAAAGTGAAAATTTTTATAAAAATTAGTTCATTGCACGTGGAATGTAATTGTGAACATTTTTTATGAAAATATATTTTTGAAATATTTGAAATTTTATTAATTATTTAATTTATTAATTAAATAATTTATTTTTGAAAAAGTTGTTAAAGGAAAAGTTGTTCTTCTTTGTTTTCTAAACACAATGCTTTAAACTAGAATCTTCTAGGATATTCAGAACGTGACTTATTTGCAGAAAACCAAAGTGGTAAAAAGGTGGTAAAAAAGTGGTAATTGTGGATTTTCCTGAAGTCGAGGATTTTGGGAACTCTCTGGAATGATTCCTGGGACCTGTCCCGACCATATCCCGTTAAAATCGCTTTGTTGCGAATTTTGTCCGACAAAGGCTTAAATTAGGACGGATTTGACTGTACTACATATCAGAATTCGTAAAAATTATATCACTTTATGCTACAAGTAGCCCCGGACCTTAAAATAATGATGATTATGCCTAGAATCTAAAAAGCTAAAATCAGATTTCCCCAAACGATACATTTACTAATATCCAATGTATTTAATTATAAAATTTTAAAACACCTCAGTTCATGGTGAAAATTATATGGCCACAAAATCCTTGAGGCCGGAAGTGCTCATTGACAACTTGTCCAAAATTTCGTACCCAGACTTTCAACCATACATTTTACAAAACCCGAATCCCTTCTACAACATTTTTACCCTTAGGGATCGTTCACATATTACGTAATCAGTCGAGGGTGGAAGGGGGGGTTTCCAAATGATAACGCTAGTGTAATTTTGACACAATAGCTATGTGTAAAACTGATTACGGAGAGGGGTAATCAATTTGCCAAAAATTGATTACGTTATATGTGAACGACCCGTTAATAAAACCTCAGCATCAACAGAAAATCTGGGAAACGAAATTTTGGGCACACTCGGGTCGCGGGTTTAAAATGTCAATGAGCTTCCCGGACCCGCCTCAAGCATGACATGAAATCTGAATATATCACTTTTCGAGGGTCAGCAGGAGACTTCAGTAAGAAGATATTGCAGCCATAAAATTTCCTGAATCATGAAATGAATTATTACAAAAGGTTGTGGTGGCGGTATTAAAAAACAAATAACAAAGACATATAATAATTATTTACATAAAACTTCCATTCAGGTCAGCTGATTTCATCCTATTCTCTTTACTTAGCAAATGTTTCGTGAACCAATCCGGCAGAAAGTGACCTTCATGATCGTTTTTCCTGAACTCGATGGCGTGTCTTTCTGCACCACAATATTGAAGAGTGCCAGAACAGCCCTCGTCAACATGCTGGTTCAACCAATTCAGAACCCCACTGATCAGACCAAACATGGCACCTCCGTCCCAATCTGCTTTTAGGGGCACTTCCTTTACATTGTACTCCTCCATTGAGTGGACTAAACCTTCGTTATCTCGGAAACCGAATATCAAGGTTTTCACACCAGCAAGGTAGGATTGAAGCCAACCGAAGGAAGTCTTGTTTTTCACCTGTCGTTTGACGCAAGTTTTAATCTCGATGAGCTCGGTAGCATTGTCGGAGGAGTAATAGCGACACCGGTTGAGAAGTTTGCAGTGCTCAACCGAGCAGTCAGCACACCCTTGTAGAACTTTCTCGATCACAACATCGTCAGATTCCTCACGTTCCTGAACTCTAACAGCGTCCACCTCGGCTCCCAGCAGCACTTTGTATCTCCCGACATTGCTACGAACCATCCGGTAACTCCCGCTCATCTGCTCCTTTGATGACGTCACTGTATCCTCGAACTTCTTACCCCAGTACATGTACTTCCTGCACTGTGGATCCTTCTTTACGATGGACTTACACCGATCTTCTGGTGTGGGTTCATACATGTAGATCTTCCCGTTGTATTTACACACCTTGAACAGCCACGGAGTTTTGTAAAAATCGTATAAAGTGTGTCCAATGTATTTCAGAATACCACGTCTTGCAACAAAATCAACTGAGCTCAAATCGAAATCAGAGATGGTGATCCATTTCAAGAATCTCTGCCATAAAGGCAGAGAGCTGGCCAATCTGTTGCTGTCCATACCTTTCCTCTCATAATACTCCTCTAACCCCTCATTCAGATCGATGGGAAGGTTGATGTTAGATTCGAACCGGGGGAACATATCTGAACTACATGGTAGAACATTCCGTTCAATATCGGTTTGGAAACACCCAACCTCGTGAGGTTCGTAGCTGGTATAAGGGTAGCTGGAATATACTTTAGGGGATTTTATCCGGTAGTGGTTGACACCAGGATGACGTTCGTCTCGAGGAGGATTGGGCTGATGTTTCGCCTTCCCTCTTCGTTTCGCCATCCGGACGCGGAGCTAATACTGAAATTATCGGTTAGCTTTTCTTTTTTGAGTGTTTGTTCAAGCAAATGTTTGCAGGAAACTTTTAAAACAAATACGGGGAGAGGGGCCGGTGAGGGTGTCATCGTCATTTGGAATTTTTCGAATTTAGTTCTAAATGATGAATTGATAACCTTGATGGCGAAATTTCTATAATGGCAGAGAAATGTTTTGCCATTTTCGGATGGTAAAGGTTTAAATTTTCGAATTAAAGGTGAATGGTGATGACACCCCGCACATTTTGTTAATATAGTTTGCAACTTAAAGATTTGCAGTAGGATAGCACAAGCACGTACCACGTATTACGTGATATGTGCGAGGCAGCCTGGCATTGGCTTCTTAATTTTATAATTACACAATATCTTAGTTATTAAGGCATAGATAATGAATAAATTCAACGAGAACTTGATGTGCTCGATCACCAGTCTCCATGACTAAAATTAGAAGATTATCCTATTTTAAAAGATGCCATTAAACATCTGTCATGCAAACTTTGGAAATAAATTTATAATATTTGACTCTATCTAGAATAATCAGATTCAAAATCATATGGCTGCTATGATTGAGTTGATAAACATAAATATCTGATAGAAATTATTGCATTAATACAAAGTTTCAATCCGCATGACAGAATGAGAGAGAAAAAAGAAAATCGCAAATGTTGATCTGAAAAATAAATGAAAGAGCGACAGGCTGATTGAATAAATGTAAGACGCAAGTGCACACCAACCAAGCTACTCTATGTATCATAAAACAATGAAATTCAATAACGAAGTTACAGCTTGGTGATGATTGAATATTTTAAAATACACGTCATTTTAACACTTTAAAACTGGCGGGGCGGTGCTACATTATCTGCAGAGTAAAAAGCATTGCGAACATTCTGCTGTACATTCGAAATTATATTATATATTTAAAACTTATCTCTGAATATGATGAAAAGTAAATCAGATCTACCTCATAAACCTCACCACTGCTCCTCCGCCGCCTCCCACACTACATCATCAATATTCACCTCACCCAGACCATCGTCACTGAGATCAGACTCAGATGGCTCAGGTGAGTTTGGAACATTGCACACCACGATACTCATCCCATCCTCCATCACCTCCAGTTCACTGCACGCACGCGCCAGCCCCGCTATGTGCTCGTCCGACACACGATACTGATCCACACTGGGAAAGGTTTGAAGGTGAGCTATGGAGATGACTGATATCTCATCTCCCTCTAAATGATACTGGTCCATACCTAACCGTCTACACGTGTAAATCAGCTCGTTGGTCAGGTGGAAGTCAGGTGTGTGGGACTTGTCCGCTACAGGGTAATCTACTGAACTGATAACTTCGTACAGGTGGCTGGTGTTGGTCTCTGTGGATGAAGCTAGTTTTATAGCGAGTCTGGTGAATATGGCGCCCTGTGAGCAGTGCCCGACTGATATATTCTCTAAAGGTGGGTCTCCCACCCCGAATAGTTTATAGGTGTAATCATACTGAGATTGAACTCCATCACAATAAGCCAAAAACTCGTCCCGGGTCCACTCAAACTTGTGGTCCCAGTGTCGCATCTGACCAGGTTCAAACTCGAACAAAACATTAAAATCTGAGTTTGGAGTTGTGATGACCGCGTGTTTGGGTTTCAAACTGCCAAATAAATTATCTGAAAATGCGTTCACATCTTCTGCTTGTAGGTGTTCTATGAGTTCAATCGCACAAATACAATCCAAGTCGTGTAACCTGGAGTCGAATTCCAACACACTGCCACATAAAACTGAAATGTTCAATGGTTCGGCTCGTTTATTAAGATGATCGAACATGAGGGGTTTACAGCGGTGTTTGTGACAATTCAGCAAGCCCCGGTCAATGTCCACGGCAAATATCTGGTTAACGAAATCTAAATTCCTGAGATACTGAACGAAGGTGAGTTCTGCGGTGCCAAAGTCTGCAATGTTCCGAAACTGGCCCCTTTTACAGTGCTCAACGACCTGTGTTGGATCACGTGGTTAGTTTGCGTTTAACTCATTGGTACGTGGTTTTCTACTCATATGTAATTATGTATATGTACATAATATGAGAAGAAAATCAGGAGAGGTGCCAGCTCTTTACACCACGTAAAATATCCCGGGTGAAAGGTGACAACTAAACTTTAATAAGTTCAAAATTAATATCACATACATACGGAATACGGATGGGCCCCATACTAATCATGCTTACCAAAAGTTTGAATAATCTCAGCTTAACAAAATGTGGCTTACCGCAGCATATCTCTGAATGTAGAGAGGAGGTTCGAACTTGACGGAGTCACTGGACTCAACCTCCTGCTGCCCTTTTAACCGACAAGTTTTAATGTCTCTGAGAATGGGGTTTTTTCTTCCAGCCTGGTATTCGTCTTCATCCTCAGCATCTTTAAATCTGGGATCTTGCTTTATCACAAACATTGGAGGAGAGGAGAGGTGTTTTGGGGGTGTGTTGGGGTTCTTGTACTTTGTAGCTGATACTAGAGATTGTTATAAACATTATAGTGGTCCATAAGTTGGTTCGTTATCACCACACGGGCAACTTTGGGTACATAACTTATATAGTAATAATAAGGATAAAAGTAACTATTAACAAACTAATGCTATTCACATTAACTCGTAAAACTGCATATTGAGACTTGAACTTGTGCGTTATAGTTCTAGTTATTTTTAGAACTGAAGATAAGCTCTAGAGTAAAACAGGTTCCATAAACATCAATAAAAACAATATTATATTACTGAAACAAATCTCACTACTCTGAAAAATAAAAGTATTGAAATAAAACATTAAACATTGGCAAAATATACACACACGATAATAAAAGATCTGGCGATTAAGGGGGCCGGGGGGGGGGTCTTCATCAAAATTCTCTCGAAATTGATTTTATAGTTGTTTCTGATAGAGGGGAGTGATATCTATCAGCTGCTTTTGGTCCCATGGAAAAATATTGTTCCTGGCCAAAATTATCGCCAGTCAAAGGTCAGCGCTTATGTGTAATTGTATTGCGCAAGCGATTTTCAATCGCGCGCCCTGAAAATCGAGTCTAAAAATCTATCTTCTCCTACATTTTTTGAGCAATCACCCTGAAACTTTTAGGATATGTTCTATGGATCATTTAGAAGATATCTGTCGAGCCGAATTTTGAGATAGGCCTTAGAAGATTTTTTATTCAATTTTGAAAATCTTGGACCTCATTTTTTTACGATTTTTCCTTAAAAGTAAAACGTTATTAAATGAAAATGGTATATAATGAGTTGAAATTTAAAACTCCGCAATAAAATAATTTTAACAAACTAACGAGCATAATAAAATTTAATTTAATTTAAATTAAATTCATAATCACTTAAATTTATAATTACTTTCTAATTACCATATTGTCAGAAAACAAACCTTCCATAAGCTCACAACACTATTCACTAGCAAGAAACGCATAGAATCATATAATACCTAGTGACAAAGCTATAATTAGCTCTTCTTACCACTAATGATCATGTTTCAGATGTCAGATGTTGTAAAAGCTGTATCAAATGTCACATCCGAACAACGCCCCCTTCAAAAGTCGGCATCTTGCCAAGAACCGAGCATTTAATAAATATCAACGGCTCTGAAATCCCGAACTGGATCGGAATGAAGGAATTTCCTGTAAATTTCAGACTCATAATGCCACCAATGCCACAGCTCCGCCTCTTCCAGCCCCTCATACAACATCTTCCACCAGAAAGCGTACAAATCTTCTAGATTAAACAGTGGTTTATCGATCTTCTCTGCTTGTTGTCTAGTGGGCTTTCCTTCCCATTCCCAAACATACCCCAGCCTGGAAACCTCCGCAAAGTTATAACTCTTCATCGGGAAATACCGATCATTCCTAACATTGTAACCGTGGGAAAGTCTGACCCAACTTTCATTCTTGGTGAAGAAATACCACAAAAAACTCGTCACATCTTGACATTCGTACTGACGTCTATTTTTAAACTCCTTCAACAATCTGTTATAAGTATCAGTTTGAGGTTTAAGCCCGAACATTGTCCCACTGAAAGAGATATCCACCACACCTGGTGCTGACTGATAAGGAGAGGATATCTTCCCTAACTGTATCGTATCAAACAGGACTATCCAGAGATAGTATTGGGAATGTAGCGGTATCTAGATACACAATCTTGTCATATTGTGTTAGATTCCAGGCCCCTAAAATCACATGATCACTATTTAACCCAGCACAACTTAAGTCTGGTAGCTTTATGATTTTAAACCCTGCTTTTTGTAACGGGTCTGTAACACTATCGCTCGTATTGTGCAGCACTGCTAACTTCTCTGATACACACGACAGTTTACCAAGCACGTGACCTAGTACAACTGCCTGAACGACAGACACATCATCATCTCGAACTAACGTCAACCAGGCTGACTTACCACTGACTGAAACACTGACGGAGTTACTGACACTACATCGGGAGTTCTGGTAACTTGTTTGATACTTGTAGAGCTCGTACTCAGTCTCTGCGGCTAGGTTCCTCTCGAGTGACCCCCGCGGGTCATCCTCTGACAAGACGAGTTTTGATATGTGTGAGAGCTGGGTAAGACTATCACGTGACAGATAAGGGTTAATCACGTGCAGCAGAACAAGTGTGAAGAGGGTGAAGGTAAGGAGAAGCCAGAGACAACGAGATCTTAGCAGGTTTTGAAGCGAGGTGAGTAGTCCTCTGTTGTATTCGTGGGGTTTGCGTTTTCCCATTCTTTAAGCTAACAAAAGATTTAGATAATATCTACATTGTCATTACGTGCGTATATTAATACATTATATATATAGTATATAATATGTAATATGTATACAGCAATTCTGAGTTTTCTGCAAAAAATGAGTAAGATATCATGAACGAAGCAGTTAAACAAACACCAATTTAGGTAATACTATTTGCTCATAATACGGATCAAATTAAACAACAAAGAACACAAAAACTCTGAATTAACGGGGAAAAAAGGGGAGAGTTTGAAACATCACCAAAAGTTAACTTTATCAAACATTTTTCAGGGCGCACAAAAATCCTTCTAAACGAACTCGTAAGTAGACCCTGTAAAGTCTAGCTCAATCAGACTTATCTAACTTCTGAATAATTGAAGGGTGAAATATTCTAAATATAGAATCTAGAAAATACTCTTTCCACGAAATTGAGAAAAAAAAAACATATTAAAACCTTTACATTGAACACTGAGAAATCAAGATAAGGAAAAATTGAAATTAAGTAAGCTTTGAGTTTCTTAAATTCGTGTCCTCCTTATTTCATGTCATAAGTTATATCTCAGTCAGCACATTTCTCTTAAATGGGAATAACTACTCTTCAAAATTCAACCACCACGCTCAGCGCGGTCACAAATAAAACATTTAATTAGCAGATAAATCACTTCCAAACACCTGTGTAATTATTGCGATAATTAGTCACACAATGGCTGCTTAATAGCACAGTAAATCGTTCCTGTCCAAATACGTAACAAAAAGTCACAAAAAAGTTGCAAAATTACCACTACATTATTATATTATTGAAAGAAACTAAAAACAACATAGAAAAGACAAGGAAGTGTCGCAAGCCCAGCTGTCGCACCATTATTCAAAGCAATGGTTACTAATCCTATCTGGCGACATTACATTGACAACCGTTGACCAATGACCACTGTTGAGTGAGTTGACCACATCTCATTGACCACTGTTGGATGTTTGACATTCTCTTTCTCTACTGATGATGTTCGCGAAGGAACTTTGTACGGTAGCCAGGCAGTATCCTTCCTGACCGTTCAGATCACTGAACAAATATGTGGGCGTTAGGAGTGGACTATTGTTGTTAGGGTACACAAAGAAAACGGGTTTGTCAAGTATGCACATTCTTGTCATGGATATTCTTTCATACGACTCAAATATCAAAAAAACGATCAAAGATGAGCATCAGGATTGTGGCTGAACTAAATTGAGAAATTGCGAACGAAAGGTTCAAGATAATCATAATTGACAAAAGACACAGCTTTTGAACTAATACTTACTCTTCGTGTGTAGCGTCGTAGAGAAACTGTAGTTCTGATATCAGCTCCGGTGTAGCAGCCCGGGTGATGATGTAGATGGAGATAGGCATCATGTCATCTGCTCCCAAACAGCCGATCTCGTTAGCTTCCTCTTCACTTTTTCCTGTGGGGGATATTTGGGGTCATTGTCGAGGGATCACGTACCCAATATAATAATATGTACATATACCCAATATAAGATCGCGTATAACTATTAATTTAATTCCAACTCCAACTTGTGTAGAAATTATCTTTGTTGTAATTGTGATATGACCGTTCATTCCGTGCGCTTTAACATTCCAAGTGATTAAAATACTCTTTTTGAAAATTAGTACCACAGTTCAGGTAACACACAGACGTTCAAAGGAGTGCAATAAAACAAATAGTCACATACACTGTGCTAGTAAGCACAGTGTGTGTGTGTGTGTGTTAAGTGTTTAACCATGATAGTCTGTGCTCCCAAAAGATGACACAGTGTCTGAATCAGCCTCCGATGAGAATTGAACTCATGACCCCTGGTTTACAAGACCAGTGCTCTAACCACTGAGCTACGGAGGCGATGATTGTGAGAAATTGACTAAATATATATACATTTCCATTGCCCTGATCAGGCAATAAAATGTAATAGAGACCCATCGAACCATGCGTACCTCACAAAGTGTACTGTGTACCTCACAAAGTGTACCGTGTACCTCACAAAGTATACAATTTCAACAAAATGTGCCAATTCTATCTTATCATGCGATTCTGTGTACATCGACAGTAATGAGATTCTCACATTGATTGAAAAGATAATTTTAAGTTGAGTTGAAATGTTGATCTACTTTCATGCAGGTTAATATATTGATACACATATCTTAAACAATATTTTACAAGTGAACTTCGAAACAATAATTTTCAATACCCCTCCTAAAACACAAGAAAATATTTTCTAAATTCCCTCCATATGTATAGAACTTTTGCACAACATAACCGGGAGTGGTGAGAAGACAGCATACTGAGCTACAAACACTTGTTATAACTTTGCTCAGGGGAAGGTCTGAGATGACACTCTGTTCGTGAGGAACACAGTCCAAACACTGGGGGTCAAACCAGCAACCCGGTCGGGGGAATCAACGAGCGAAAGATGTGACGTTAACGTCACGGACGTGATGAAGGGGTTCCACCATTGAAAATGCATCCCGTCAGATTATCAGTGTGATATGCTAAAATCAACTCAATTCAGACTACTCTCGCACCACTCCCTTTTTATACAAGTTATAAGCACAATTTCATGACATACACAGATGAATTGTACAGAAAGCGGGTATGTTAGTGGATGTACAGAGTACCGTATGGTACCGTATATTACCGTACCTGATTGAAGGTAGAAGAGTTTGACACAGGAACAAATAGTTTCCAGGAAAGAAGTGAGGAGTTTGAACTTGGTGACAGGGGAATAAGTCTCAGGTATAGAGAGCAGAGAGTCTATTGCTGCTTGGTATGGTGCATCTCCTAGATAATACCTGGCATATCAAAGTGTTATCTTCAGCTTAAGTCGTGGACTATTTAAGGTATGCGTGACGTAATGGTACTAATAGAAAAGTTTCACAGCGTATTTTCGAAAGAACATTCGTATGAGCACCCATTAGATAAGTTGATGTTTGTATTCTAGATGAACGAGCAGCAAATATCAACGAAAATAAAGCATAATTTTTAACATACCTCTGTTTGATGTCGGGGAAGGTCCTAATATCATCCTGACCGTGTTTAGTGATATACTTTTTAAACACAATGATTTCATCCTCCTTTAAGAAGCTGAACGTTTCCAGGAGGGGAGCTAGGAAGGGGTTGTAGAAAGTATCAGAGAGCTTGATCTGCAGTAGTCTCACTCCTTCCTGTTAAATAGATGTTGTTACTGAAAGATGATTAAGTCAAAACGCAGTACTGCACAGTTGAAGAACTGATGGAGAGTTGTTCCCAATCCCGTATGCATGCATATTAATCAACTACTTGGAGTTGGCGCTTGACTGCGGTATTATCAAGAAGGACAGATCACCGACACTATCCAACGAACCCAAAAGTGATTTGTTGGCAAGTCGGTGTAAAACAAGCAACCCTGGCCTTGTAAGCCAATTTAAAGCCAATGAAGGACAGATGGTAAACTACTGGTTTAAGCTGTTACCTCGCAGTTGAACATAGGGTACAGGTTGTAAAGTATTGTAGTGAGATTTATAACAAATTCTGACATGTCTCCCGTTATCGCTTCTACTTCCGCCTCAATCCCGGGATAGAGGGACTCTTTTTCTGCTTTTGTAGATGCCATGTAGATCTGTGATGTTATTTATTAAAACTTAACTTTGATTTTTATCTAAAATAACTTAACTTTTTTGATTTAAGGTGTCAATCGGGAAAATGAAAAGGCAAGTATGTTGTAATTAATTGAGCCCATGTGAAATAAACCATTTGATTCAAGGAATATAACCATGTTATATAAAGTGGTGTTTAAACGAACAGATTTAAATTTTATGGGGGACCCAAATTAAATTGCTGATTACATCCCATTGCATTGTAAGGTTACGTGAAGTAAACCCCTAAATTAAACCGTTTTATTAAAAAATTATTTAAAATTTAAAAAAATAATTTTCTCCCTCTTGTTTTTAAAGCGGGTACTATTTAAGGATTGTAGAAAGTTGCGAATGAGGGCATTTTCCCCCACAAAAAAAGCTGTTGTTACTTTATTTCGGGGGTTGAAGAAATTTAAAAACATCGAAAAAAACCAACCTGATTTTTAAATTGGAAATGTCAGTAAACATGTTTAATAAAAAAAAGAATTCTTCCCCCCCCACCCCCCCCCCACCATTAAACCTACCAAATACTTAAAAGAATGTGGGTTTTTGATCATGGGTCAAAAGGGGGTCCAATTACACCGGCCATTTGAATAAAGGGAAGGCCGGTTTTTAAAAAACCCGGGGGGTTCATACACAAACCGGTTCAACAAAGCGGGTGGTCTAGGACGTGCACTGTTTTGGTTTGGTAAAAAAGTGGGGTTCACAACTTTTGAGGTTGATTTCTAAGCAATGGGTAGAAAGTGTGTGCCAGATGACGCAAAAGGGGTCGTGTCTTTTTTACTTTCACAAAAGCTTAATTTGTTAAACTATATTTTCAATTTAATAGTCCACAGGTGACTGATTTTTTAACAACGTGCTACAAAAGGAAAAATTTTCCCACAGAAAACTAATTGGTTTTATGCATAAATTAAATAAGGTGGACATAAATAAATTATAATTATATAATAGAGGGGGAAAAGGGGCTTATTTGGTTTAAAGATGGGGGGGGCCAAAATTATTGGGGATCTTTAACCAAGTAATTTTTTTGCAAAAAATTGTATTATATTTTATCAGGGGGGAAACAATTTTTATTACTTGAAAGGGAATGTTCCAGTGTTTCATGTATTAAATTAATTCTTAAGGAAGGGGTACTTAAATTAATAAATTTAACATTAATATTTATTTACAATAAAATACAAAAAAGGGTTGGTGCCCACATTAAATTGGGGCCGTGGGGGGCCAATAACAGTTTGAAAAAACACCCCACCAATATCATTGTTTTGCTAAAAGGCTAATTTCAACATCTCCTGGGGCTTACGTACCAGGTATTTAATTAACAATAAAAATGTTTTAAAAATCTTAACGTAGATAAATAGATTGGTTATTTAAAAACTTTGAGTTTATCTTAAAATATATTATTAAAACTTTGATTTATTTTAGATAAAAAAAAAGGTAAATTAAAACGTGATTTATTTAAAATAATAGTTAATTTGTAACTTGAATTTATTTAAAGATGTTAATTTAAAAACTTTGATTTATAAGGTTTAGGCGGGGTTGGGGACCGCGGCCTCACACCATGGGCCAAAATAAAAGGATTTGCCTCTCCCATGGGGCTTTCATTACTAAGGGGGTAACATGTTTGTTTCAGTGGGGACATTTTTTGCAACTCCGGGGGTTTGCGGATTCTTGTTACATTCCATGCTCCTTTTTACTTGGATATTCATTGGAAACAACTTTTAAACAAATTGTTGGCTTTCTCGCTTGTGGTACCCCCGTATTTGCCTGCAAAGGTAAGGGATAGGAAGGAGTTTTCATGCAAAATGGGCTACTGCAAATATGCCAAATGGGGGGGGAATTATAGAAATTTTTTTTGAAATTTGTTTTAAATTGAAAATGTTTATTCTTTTAGGAATAATGGCAATACATTTTAATCCAGTTGCAGGGGAGGGGGGCCGGTAGGGAGGGGTTGGAGGTTTGCCCTTTTTTAGCACTTCTCTGCATAGGGGAATTTTTTGGCTAACTTGGATTCCGGGGTTATAAAGGGTCCCAATTTGGGTACACTTCCCAAAATCCCACCCGGAGAGCCGCCAGGGTTGGGTCAGGCTGCTGTTACCAAAAACCCTTGTGGGGGGAGGCCACCACCCGCCCATTATTTTTGTCATATTAGGGGGCCAACGTATATGGGAAAATTTGTAATTCTTTTCAGTTTCTGAAGGGTCGTTTGAGGAGGGGGACCTTCAAAAAAAAACTTGGGTTTAAAAATGGGGTGACTGCAATGTAACAATGGGTTTATTTTTTTTTTTTCCCTTGGGGCCACTATTTTTTTTATGGAAATCTTTTCAAAAAAATTGTTACATAACAATATAACATTGTGGGGGGCCAAAAAAAATAATATTAACAAAATTTTACACTTAACTGAATTTATAGCGATTCTAATGGACAACGATGTATGTTTAATTTTTTCATAAGGGGGGGGGGAGAAACCAAGGTAAACAATACGCCAGTTTTAAAAAAATTGTAGTCGGAACATACCCACACCGGCACAAGCCTAGTTCCGAGGTTAAATGAAAAAATCCAATAATAATATTTATGTTGATTAAAAAATTCAATTGTCCAATCCAGTTTCCCCTTCTCGGGAGGGGGGCGGGGCCTTTTACGGATCTTTATGGTTTTCCCTTATTAAACATGGAACCTCGCTTTGAGGCTCCAATCCCCGTTTTTTCTGCTTAACTGTCAAGGAACAAAAAAAACTTATTATTTTCCTGCAATAGGGGCAAAGCTCATCTTGGCTCGGGCTCTTGGGATTCGGTCGGGGCTGTTTGTTACCCACTTGAGGGTCATTTTTTAAAAACCCCCTTTCCCCAACTTTCTTCTTAGTTTTTTCTCGGGCTATGCTCATACACTTTGCCGACTGATTTGAAAAGCCGCTGAGAAGGGTTGGAAAATACTTGATTAGTTTAACGGGCTGGTCCTCTCCATTTTTTTGATTCCCCCAGTTTTTTCTTCCCCTCCTATTTTACAGCAAAGAAATACGATTCGAGGGGGTTTCTCAATCCCTATGTTTTATTTTCTAGTTAACCTTTCAAGCCACTCTCCTTGTTTCCCCAGGATTTTCTTTCACTCTTTTTTTTCTGGTAAGGGGGGGGGGGGGACAAACCGTTATAGGATTGGACCAGATTTTGGGGACCTTTACAATTCCTCTTTCCTCGGAGGAGGGCCCCACGTTTCAGTGGCAGGCAGCCTTTCCATTTCTTTAGGTTTTGGCTAGCGCCTTTGCTGCATTTGGGGGGTGAATTTCTTCACCAAACTAAAAACACTGGGACGGACCAGGGGGGGGCTTTTGGAGTTTCGCTTTTCAAACTGGTCGTCTGTAAACAGAGGGTTCCAATTCTTGCACTTCTTCTATCTTCAATTGGGCAATTGTTCCCACTTGCAGGTTTTAATCCCCACAGTGTTTCTATCGCAAAATCCTTTTTCGGGGGGTTCCTTGCAGTTGGTTCGATTTTCAATCTTTGTTTAGGGGTTTTTGGTAGCTGGATAAAAACCCAACAAAGCGGGGGATAAACAAATTAACTGGTCGGTGGAATGGGGTCGATTTAAAAGGTTTCCCCCAAATTCCCCAATCCCCCACCACAGCGTTAAGCCTTGGTGAATCTGAGGCTTGGTTGAGGGCGTTTCTTTTCGGTAACAACATTTTGGTTTTTCTGGAACACCCTTTTGTTGGCCGGGGCTTGAACGCTTTTCACGGTTGAGTTACAGCATTTAATTGAGCCCCCCCACCCAAAAATTTCGTTTTCAGGCATAACCATTGATCTTGGAATTTTGGAGGTGTAGAGTTAATTCCAAAACGGCTAAATTTTTGTCAATTGTTTCAAAGATTTCTCCAAGTATTTGTTAACCCATTTGGGATGTACAATTGTTACAACGGCTGGGGGGGGGCCCAGTTTAATGATGTTACCACGGGAGTATTTAATTTTTTTATCTTGCTTTTTACCCACAAGTGAGGGGTGCTGTTTTAAAAACCGACGCCAAAAATTTGCAAATTAAAAAAAACTGGATAAGGGGGGGGGGGGTGGGGGGGCGTGAACCCAGTGGAAAAAAAGGTCAATGAAATGCCAAAAATTGGCTTATTTTTTTTTGGTTAAACAAAATAATAATAAGGCGTTTTGGGCCCCCATTTTATGGGGGACCATTTGTTTTATTACAATTACTTAATTTTAAACGGTTTATATTTGTTTTTCATTTGTTTTGGCCATCTAGTGCACCTGTAAAATAATTAAGCCTTCTTAATACTACGGACCTATTTTATATTTGAAAAATAATTAAACTATTTGTAACGGGAACCCTTCATAAAAATTCCCCCACACGGGATTCCCCTTCCCCATTTTCCATCCAATCTGCCCTTCCTAGCATTCACGCCTTTTTTCTCTTTGTTTCCCAGCCTTTCCAGTTTTCCTTTGCTCTGGCACTTTCTTAGGGGGCCAGCGGTCTTCTCCATGGCTTCCCGCCGCCAATTATTTTTCAGGTTTCCCTTCCCTCCTGAGGCCAACGGGCCAGTGTCTAAACCTTCCCCCACCGGGCGGCATTCACCCTCCCCTTGGGCATAGGGCCTGTTCTTCCTCGTAATTTTGCGCAGGCAAGCCAAAACGCATTTTTTTTCTGCCGGTGGCTTTGCTCCCATTTCTGGGGGGGGGGGGGGGGGAGGGGACTTTTATTTATAGGGAAACAAAAACGGGGGGGGGGGGGGGGGGGGGGGGGGGGGGACTGTTTTTCATTTGGTTACCCAACCAAGGGTTGGGTTACCCAAAGGGAGAAGGAAGGAAAGTAGGGTAGGCCTCCGGGGGTTATTTGATGGTTTGCCTTGGGTAAATGTTAATTTGTAGCTTGTGTTGGAAAGGGTTGAGGGGCCCAAAGTGCTTTGTTTAGGGGAAAGTTTCCGAGAAGGGGTACAACGTTTGTGGAGGGTTTGTCTTTTCCCTGGGGGGGGGGGGGAAGATGGGTTTGGGTTCCGGGGAGGAAAAAATATTTTATTGCTGCTTTGAAAGCTCGGACAAGGGGTTCCAACGTTTCAGCCTTGAGGATTGGTTGAATTTTCGTATAAGTTTGGTTTAAAAAGGTGGGTTGATCTTCCCATGATGGGGTGGCCTGGTGAATTTTCATTTGCCGGGGGGGTTATATTTTAGGCTGGGTGGAACATTCAGGGGTAATTAATGGAGTCCCAGGGAGGGGACCAAAGCAAAGTCAGGCGCCAACCCCATCTCCCCTCAGGGCTCCTGGACGGTGGTAGGTGGCTCAGTTGGTGGGGCCGCTTGGGAGGAGGTGGTGGAAGAGCCGGGCCTTGTGGGTAAAATTTTCTGAAGTAAGGTGGAGCTTCCAGCGGTATTGAGGGGGAATGGCGCCTTTGGGATTGAGGGTCAAACACTCAGGGAGGGGGCGTGCCTCTTTCTTTCAAAGGGGGGGGCCGCTTACCATTTTTATTGTGGCGTTTGCAAGGCGGGTAATACTCACTTTCAGTTTTCGAGGGGGCCAAGGGATCTAAAGTTTTCTCTGGTTCTTATTTCGGGTCACCACCAAATCAAAACACATTAAGAGGGGGGGGGGGGGGAACCGGGTTTAACTGAAAAATATTATCCATTCCATAATCATTCTTGAGGTAAATTAGGAAAAAAACAAATTCAGGGGTTCGAGGTGACAATTTTCCAAATGGTGAAGCTTTGCTAAACCAAAAAATGGGGAGTAATTATGTTATGATTTAAATTTAAATTTTTTTATTTCGGGAACGGCAGGGGGGGGACAGAAATTGCATACTTAATGGTTAATAATTAATCGACTGTGTTTTTTTTTATGAATAATCTTTGTTGACCAGTGTTCATTTGACACACTGTTTAACTTACCAATTACTATTTTAGATAAAAAAATGGATAAAAACTAAAAAAAAACCGTTTGTTGCCAATGGGGAATTATTTGGTTGCAGGAATTTCAATTGACAAATAAAACCAAAGGAATTTTTACTGTTGTAAATTTTTAGTGTGGACACCTTAATAATTTTAAAAAAAAGAAAAGGGATAAAATCAAGTGGGGACAAATTGGTAATAAAAAAACCCTTTACCAACCCTAGGGTCACAACCAGGAGATAAACAATTTTTTGTTGTGGCTAAGTTTGGTGGCCTTTAATGATAAAGCCTTTTTTCTGTAGGTTTTCCTTCATATTCAACACGGTCAAAGCATAGGCGAATTCTCTACCAGCTTCATTCAAAAAAACGGCTGTGGGAACTTTCCCGTCATTGCTTTACTGTCAAAGGGAGCTGTGTATGCTATGTTTTTATTTCGACCCTTTGTGCACGGGCCTAAGGAGCTTACCCCTGTCATTTCTGGCCCCCCACTTGCACAGGAGGAGATCAGGTTTTTAGGGGCATTTTGTGCATTTTTCATTAAATTTTTTCCCTATTGCAAAATTTTTGCCTTGGGCCTTTGTCTATAATAGGTTCTTACCCAACAACCGGGGGGACGAACCACCAACCCACAACACAAGGGAAGGAACCTCCCTCAGTATTTTACCAAAATTTTTCATTTATTGGGCATAGGTATCCCTATAATTAAATTATGGGTAGGTCCCCAGGAAAAAATGGGATAAAATCCACCATTTTTCATGGTTTAAAACTTTTGGGGGAAATGTTGAAAAAAAACTTTCCCACCTCTGTGGACCCATGGTTCAAAGGGAATAAAGCTCTGGGGAAAAATTTTAGGAATTGTCCCATTTATTGAAATACTGGAGGTGTTAGTTAACCATTCCCTTTAAAAACCAGTTAGTGTACCTTTTGGACAAATCTTTGGTTATTATCTTATTTTCTTGCCAAGAGCCCAAATTTTTTTGCGCCCCTGAAAATGGGCAAATGGAAAACCAATTTTTCTAAGGGGGGGGGAAGTTTAGGCCACCCCAATAAGTATAACTGCAATGGTTTTTAATCATAGCTCTCTTTCAATCGCTTATTAATAGGGTCTTACATAATTTTTATTAGCCACAAAAATATTGGGGAGGCTATAGTGCACACCACCATTAATTTGTATTTAAATTAAATCCATCCAGTAAAAAAAAAATAAGTTAATTGTGAAAATTTGGGAAAAAAATTTACCTCACTGGGTCTTTCTTATTATTTTTGTTAAACCAAAGTGTGTTTTTTTTTTATAACAAATATCTCTTCTTTTCCTCCTCCCTCTCCCCCCGCCGCCGTTGTCGTTTCCCCCCCGATCCCGGGATGTTGTTGTTGAGAAAGAGATGGTAATAAACCACTTTGTTTAACAATATAGGAAAGCCAGTGGGAGTATTTTTTTTTTCCAAATTTCAATTACTTTTATTTTTTTTTAACTTGGATTGATTTATTAATTAACATTTAATGTTGCTATGTCATAGTGGTTGTTTTGTTTGGCTTTAATAAAAATATTTGATTGACCCTTTTAAAAATTAAGCTTTGAAGAAGAGGGCTTAAGTATTAACCATCCAGTTAACGTATGGGTGGGGCATTACTCTTAGAAAACAATTGTTTTCTATTTGGCCCCATTCTGCGGCAAAAATAATTTGTGGCCTTGGCAGAATTTAGATTATTCCCAAGATAAAAAAAAGGGTACACAAATCTGGTTAAAAGGGAATGTACTTATTACACCTCAGGTATTAAAAAATTTATTTTATAAAATGGGGGAACATTCTTATATTTTACAGAGCTATTCTGGGAGGGGAGGGGACATGGGTTCCGAGGGTAGGGAGTTTTTTCAACATTCAACTAAATAACCATGAAAAATGTGATTTCCTTTTCTGGGACTTAAAATTAATTATTTATATGGATTACTTTATGCATGTAAATTTGTATTTGAAGGAGGTTTCTCTTGTGAGTTTGGTGTTGTCGGTTGTGTTAGGGGTTAACCTATTTATAGGGCAAGGCAAAAAAAATTCGAATTGGATTTTGAAATGAAAATGGCCTAACCTGGGAATCTTTTCTCTGTGTGGTCAGTTTTGGCTGGAAAAATTGGGGGGTGCACAGGGGTAAGCTTGGCGTGGGGGACAAAGTCGATATAAACATTAAAAAAACCCAGAGCTCTTAGACAGTAATGCATGGGGGGGGGGGGGGACGGATTACCCAGCGTTGGAATGAAGTTGGTAGGGGGAAGAAATTTTCGCTTGCTAATGGGGGGGGACCTTTGTGATATGAAGGGGAGTAACTAATTTCCAGGGGAGGGCTTTAAAAGGCCATTTACTAAGCCAACAAAACAAAATTTTTTATTTTCTTTGGTGAACTAGGTTGTGGTTGGTTTCCAATTGTCTTTGGATTTTTATCCTTTCTTTTAAATTATTAAGGTGTCTAAAATACAACAGTATTCTGTTGTCAATGAATCCTGCACCAAATATAAAAAATTTTCATAGGGGCAAAAGTGTTTAATCCATTTATTCATAAATTTTAGTATCTGTTTAAGGTTTGAAACAAAACAGTTTTGTCAATGGGACTCCTGCACAAAGATTAATTTTCAATTAAAAACACAGATCGAATATTTATTAACATTAAGTATGGCCAATCTGTTCCTTGTGCCGTTTGATAAAAAATTTTAATTTATAATACAATAAATTACTTCCCCATTTTTGTTAGCAAATAAGGGCTTTCCATTTTTGGCGAAAAAAAATTGTCTCGACCCTTGAATTGTTCTAAATAAAAACCCTCTAGATGATTTAATGATGGATAATATTATTCAAGTTTAAACGGGGTCCTTTCTAATGTTTGTTATGGGGTGACGATAAAGGACGATGAAAACTGTTAGATTTGCTGGCTTCTGATAGGTGTAATTTGACCGGCTGCAAAAGCCCACATTAAAAAATGGTAGCGGCTTGGAAAAGGGGGGGGAACAAGGTGGGGGGCCCCGCCTCCTGGGGGGGAGTTAACCACCAATCCCCCAAGCATAGGCAATTCCTTCAATATAACCTGCTTGAGATCACTTTCAGATTTTACCACAACGCTCTCCTCTCCAAGGGCAGGGGCCCACCCCATCTTGAGGGCTCCCTCGGTCCAAAGGGGAAAATGCTGGAGGGGAGATTGGTTGGGGGCCTGGACTTTTGCTGTATTCCATCCTGGGACTCATTACCTGAAGTTGTTCAAGGGCTGATTAAAAAAAATAACCCGGCAAGAATGACCCCAGGCCCAAAACCCATCAATGAGATCAAGGGCCCCCCCCCCACCTTTACCCAGCTATACGTAAATCACCATCTCAGGATCTTGGGAGCGTGGGGAATTTGATGTACCAGCTTCAAGGGCAAGCAATAATTTCCCGGGAACAAACCATTCCTTCCCCGGAAGAACAAACCCTCACCAATATATCGGTTTTACCCTTCGGGGTAACTTTGCCCTAAAAAAAACAACAGCCCCCAACTTGCCATTCCAAACTTTCAATACACAGCTACATTACAATTAAACCCAGCCCAACCCATTCCATCATTAAAACCAGGAAGCTTTCCTAACTTTCTCTTTCTCCTTTGGGGGTTACCCCAAAAACCCTTGGTGGGGTACCAATGAAAAAAACAGTCCCGTTGTATCTTGAATGGTCTTCCCCCGGGGATGGGGGAAGCAAGCCACGGCAGAAAAAATGCGTTGCTCTTGCTTTGGGCGCATTTGTTTACGAGAGAGACGGGGGCTGCCAAACAGGGGGGAGGGTGGAATGGCGGGCGGTGGAGGTTTTAGGACCTGGCCCGTTGCCTTCAGGAGGGGAGAACCTGAAAATAAATTTGCGCGGGAGCTGGGAGGGGAAGGTACGCTGGGGATTTAAGGGAAGTCAGAGCAAAATGGATAAAAAACTGAGGTGGAACCAACAGATGGAGCTGCGGGAGGCAGGAAGGGGCAGGGATGATGGGGGAAAATATGGGGGGAGGGGAAAACTTGTGGGGAAACAATTTTATGAGGTATCGATGTCACCATAGTTGTTTATATTTTTTAAAAATTAAAATAAGGGGGTCCGTGGTAAGAGGCTAAGTTTGTGACATTTGCACTAGATGGGGCAACCCATGATATTTAACCATTTTATTTAAATATTGTATAACATGGGGCTTTGTCTTTAATGCCCCAAAAGGGGCATGTTAATCGGTTTGTACCCAAATAATAAGCAGTTTTTCTGGGCAATTCATGTCCCTTCAGGTTTTCTTTATTTCAGGTTTTAATTGCATTGTGCGTGGGGGTCGGTTTAAATTAAACAACAAAAGCTCTTCCCCCCCGCTGTGTAGCCAGATAAATTACTCGGTGTTATATTAATACTAACAAAACTGGGGGGCCCTGGCGGGTTTCATTGGACAATTCAGGGTTTAAAAACAAAATACGTGGGAGGAAATTTGGGACAATGGATACAAATAGCGTTGTGGAAATACTCTAACAACTTTCAAATTCAGTGCAAATGTTATTGCTGATAAATAACAAGGGAATTTTTTTGGGTGGCTTCAGGATTTTATTTGCTTTACACACACATTTTAGTTTGCGTGTTGCAAAAACACAAAAATAGCGGGGCCCAGGTTGGTTTTTTCAGGGGGGGGAAAAAAAAAAAATCCAAGTTTTTTTATTGTGTGGTTAACGTAAAAAAAAGAAAAAACCCCGGCTTCAAAAACAAAAGGGGGCCCTTTTCAAGGATTCAACCTAAAAGGCTACGCTTGTTGTGATTGGTATTTGGGAACTTTTATCGAAAACATTCTCCGAACCCCCAAGGTTTTTTGTTCACCCCCGCTTGTTGTTTTTCAAAGGCTTTACCCATAACTTTTTAAAAGATGAAAAATCGGGGGGACCCAAATAAACTGAAGGTGGGGGGGGGGGAGAGGGGGGGGGGGGACCGAAAAAGGATGTGCAGAATCAGGTGGGAAATACCAACTGGTGAAATTAAAAAAAACTTTTGGCAAGGGGGTGGGGGGGGACTAAATTGGCTTGAGAAGAAAAAGGGAAAGTTTTGAAACCCCTCTGTTTTTTTTTTTCCTCCCAGGACGGGACCAGTGGGGAAAAAGCGGAAAAAAACTTTGTCCAAAATAGGGCATGGTCGTTCCCAGGTGTTTGAAAAGGGAATTTTCATTTTGCAGGGCCCCCCTAGGGCGGGCGTTGAGCCCTAAGGGAAAATATTGAAAAAAGCTGTTTTGCTTCTGATATAAAAAAAAAACGTTTGCCTTCCGAGAGGGAAAGGAGGATAGATAGTTCAATACTTTTTTGGTTTTCTTCTTTTACTGGTTTCTACCCCCAGGAAAAAATCAAAGGAGTGAAGGGAAAGTCTGGGAAAAAGGAGTGGGGGGGGGAGTTAGCTTGAAGGTTTCACTTTAGAAAAAACACAAGATGAGACAAAAAAACCCCCTTTCCGATTTCGTTTCTTTTGCTGTAGGGATGGGGGGCAGGGGGAATAAAAACCTGTATCCAAGATTGGAGGGTGGGGGGGGGGGGGGACCCCCCCCAGGGGCCACGTTTAAAAAAAAACCTATAAGGTTTCACCCTCATTTCAAGCGGGGCTTCTGGAATTTTTTTTTTTTTTTTCATGTTGGCGGGGGCAAAGGGGGGTTGATAGGCAAGGCGAGGGAAAATAAAAAACTAAAAAGGCAAAGAATGTGGGGAGGGGGGGTATTTGGGGGGAACTCAGGGTTTTTACCATTTTCAGCCCCCCGGGAACCGATTCAGCCGAAGGGGGCCAGGGAGGGGAGGCTGGGCCTTCAGGAAAAGGTTAGTTTCTTCGGAAGTTAAAGGCAAGGGGGGACAGACGGGGGGAATGTTTGGGGGGGGGGAGGGGGGGTAGCCTCAGCGGAGTTTGATTGTTATTAATAAAGGGGATATACCATACTGATCGCTTAAACGGCTTTCGGAGAGGGGGGGGTGGGACTGATGGGGATCATTGGAAGTTTTTTTTATCAACATTTTATTTATTTATTTTCTGGATTGAATTGTTTTTTTTGCATTTAACAGGGGGGGAGAACTAGGGGGCTGTTTGCGGGGTTGGTGGTTTTCCCGACTTTACCAAGATTTTTTTGACTTTTTGGGGCGTTTTTTTCTGGGGGTGTTTCCCTTTGAAATTTTTTTACATTTGGTTTTGAATCCACAAATTATTTTTCTGTCCTGTAGGGGGGGGAGGATCGGGGCCAACTCAGTTAAGATTTTGTTTTTTTAGGTGGTTGGGCGGGGGGGCCACAGTGTTAGTATCTTGTAATGTTAAAAAATTTTGAAAAGTAATTTTTCATAAAAAAAAATATGTTTGCCAAGGATAAAAATAAAAAAAAAAAAACATTTGTTTACATTTTGCAGGGGTGCATTATTAAAAAACCCCCCAAGGTTTGTGGAGTTTGTCCTCTAAAGGGATCCTTTCAGGAAAAAAACTTGGGAGATTTATTTTTTGAGCAAATTTCCCATATTTTACGTGGGCCTTAATATTTGGGGGGGAATAATTTTGGGGGGGCGTTTGGGGGGCCCCCCCCCCCCCACCTGGGTTGGGGGGGGGGGGGGGGGGAACTTTAAAAGGGCGGGGGGGGAACCCCAAACCCCCACCCCTGCGGGGCTTCTCGGGTGGGACTTTTGTGAGTTTTAACCAATTGGGGGACCTTTTTAAAAAATAATTTCCCCGAATTCAGTAGCAAAAAAAAAAATTTCTATTTTGCAGAAAAGGGAAGTGGCAATAAAAAAAAAAAAAAAAAACTCAAAAACCCCTTCCGGCCTTCCCCTATCTGGCTACTGGGGGGATTTTTTATAAAATATTGCAAAAGTTAAATTTTGTTCTAAAAGATAATTGGGAATTTTTTTAAAAAATTTTCAATAATTATTTTTTCCTTTATATTTCCATTGCATATTTGCTGTTTACAGCATTTGGCATTTTGGAAAAACCTTCCTCGTACCTTTTGTGGCTGGGGGGGCCCTAATTATTTTTGACTTGTACCCACACAAGCGAGAGCAACATTGGTACATAAGGTTTTTTTTTTCCTGTAATCCAGTAAAGAAAGCCCATGTTTCTTGATGTTGACTAAGGACTATCGCAAACACCGAGTGGAAAAATGTCACTTGGAAACTTTCCCCCCTGTTGTAGGAAGGGGCAAAATTGGATGTTTGCACTTCTTGGGCCGGGTGGGGAGGGGGCGGCGGGGGGGGCTAATAACGTGATATAATAATGCAATGGGGAAAATTATCTTAGTTTTAATGTATATGACTTCTAATGTTTAGTTCTTGGAAGGTTATGCGAAATAGTTTTCTTAGTGTTAAAGGGACGTTGTGCGTTTTAGGGAAATTATTTCAAGTTAAAAATTAAACTTTTATTTTAAATAAAAATGTTCACAGTTAAACAAAATTACACCATAATGTTTTTTTATCTACGGTTAAAGATTTTTTAAAAAACCCAGTATTTTGGGATTATTGAATATGTACGTATGCCAAATGTGAAGGTGAAAATTAGCTTAGCAAAATTTTTGATATTGTTGTGGTTTTCACTGGTTTGGGGGGGCCCCCAAACGGCCCCCATTTATTAATGTGGCAACCCTTGGTTTTTATTGTAAAAATTGTATATTTATGGTAAATTTTTATATTAAATTTACCCTTCTCCCGTTGGAATTAAGGGTTAATTTTTACATGGGGGGACCCCTACTTGATATAAACTTCCTTTAGGAAATACAATTGTTTCTGTGGATAAAATATTTTTTTAACATTTTTTGGCAAAAAATAAATATGTAAAATACCCATTTAAATTCGGCCGCACCATTCCTTTAACCAAAATAAAGCCATTTCCTCATTATTATAATAATAAGTATTATGTACTTTTATTAATTTGGAACCCCCATTTCTGTGGGGAAATTTCTTTTTTGTAAAGGGCCCACGTTGTAATCCACAGGGTCTGTGGAAATTAATTTTAAATTGGAAATAAAATTTTACATAACTCCACTTTGCTTTTTTGGAAGTAAGGGGAAAATTAAGGACGGTTTGGCCTTATCTGGGACCCACCAACCTTTATACCCTTTAAAATAATCACTTTCCAAAAAGGTGTGGGTGGACCCACTTTTTACCCAAAACAAAAAACAGTTTGGCCATCGGTTTGCCTTTAGGGGGGGGGGGGGGGTGGGACCGCTGGGTTGGGAATTCCGGGGTTGTTGGGGGTGGGGAACCGGTTTTATTTTTATAAAACCCGGGTCCTTCTTTTTTTTTCATAATGGTCCGGGTGTATGGGGATCCTTTTTTGGGGGGGGGGGGGGGGACATTTGGACCCCCCCCAACTTTTAGTATGTTTGTAGGGTTAGTGTGGGGGGAGAGGGTAAAGATTTTGTTATTAAAAAGACATGTTTATTTCTTACAATCCAATTTTTTAATTTTTCCACAGGTATGGTTTCGATTGTGGTAAAAATTTTCCCTTCATTTTCCCGATAAAAGTTAAACAAGGCTGTGGGGAAAATTTGGCTTCCAGTGTGCAACGTTTTGTCTACCAATCCCGTTATAAGTTAACCGCGGTAAATACCAAACGGAAGGTGTAGTAAAATTTTAAATTAAAAAATGTTTTAATTTAATGAAAAATATACGTTTAATTATGATGGGGGGTACTCCAAGGTCTGTACCACTTTTTTTGCATATGTTAATGTGTATTACCAGCAATTTTTGTTTTTGTCTAAAAATTTAATTCTCTTTTGCCGTTTAACACCTTGTATAAACATTTGGGTTGAAAATTGTCCTGTGATTAAAATGTTTATGTTTCCCCATACATTTGGCTCTTAAAAGTATTTAAAACCTATTTGGGGCCTTTTTTTTTCCAGTTTTCGGGAATTAAAACTTTCTTTTAAAAAAAAATTCAAAAGGTTAAAAGTTTTATAAAATAACATCAACAGGGGAATCCTACCCATGGGTATCTAACAAAATTGGGCAGAAAAAAAAGTGGGAGGGTCCCTCTCTTCCCGGGATTGGGAGGGGCGGGGGGAAGTTAGAACGTCGATAACGGGGAGGGAATTGTCAGTGAATAAATGTGTTATATAAGATCCTCCCAACTTAATCATTTTTTAAACTTTAACCCCAAAACTTGTTAACCCTCATGTTTCAACTGGCGGTAAGGTTAAAAAAAACCAGGTTTAAAAAAACAAAACAAAACCCAGTTAGGTTTCACCATACTGGTTCCTTCCGTTGGCCTTTTTTTTAAAAATGGGGCTTTAACAAAGGGCCCAGGGGTGCTTGTTTTTACACCCCGGGACTTGGCCCAAAAACCAAAATATTGTTCCATACCTTTTTGGGGGTTCGGTTGGGATTTAGTGTCGGTGGAGGGAAAATCTCGGGATGTCCTTTTCTTGAATTAATTTTTACCAGGGGCCCAGTTTCATAGCGGGCCCATAACCTGTCCAAACATGTAGCTTGGGGGAATTTTAAATTAATGTGCAATGCATTACGGGGTTTGGGATACAACTAAAAAAATACCCTTCTCTCCACTGCAAGGGTTCTTTTTCAAAAAAAACTGTGCAGTACTGTGGCGGGTTTTTTGGGATCGTAAATTTTCCATCTTTTTTCTGGGTAACCCCACCCCATGCTTTTATTTTTTACAAACAGGAAAGGGGGGGAGTGAAACAGGGACTTACTGCAAGGGATTTTTTTTCCAAAGTCTTCTTGATTTTTTAACTTTTCTACCAAAAAAAACCCCCCTTTTTCCTCGGGCTGTCCCCCTACCTTGGGAAACGTTCAGGCTTTATTTTTAATAGGGGGGGAGGGAATTGAAACTCCATTGTGGTTTTAAATAATAAAGGTTTTTTTTCAATTATCCCCCCCACTAAAAACCATAACGAGTCAGGGGATTTTGGTTATTTTAAGGGAGGGGAACTTTTCCCCCGAAAACCAATTCAAATCACAGAGGGAGGGTATTTGTTTAAAAAAATTTATGCTTTATTTTTTCGGGTTTTGGGAATTACTTTTGCTTTTGGGCTCGGTTTCAATTTCTTTGGGAATTTAAACAAAAAACCTTCAAAAATAACTTATTGCCTAAAGGGGGGTGCTTCTACCGAATGTGCTTTTCGGGGGAAAAAAAAAAAAAATTACGTGCTGTGAAAAATACTTTTTTTTTTTAGTTTACCAATTTATACGGGGTTTTCCCCCCCCCACGCCATTTACCTTACTAATCGTCCAACGCTTGGTTTAATATCTTAAGGCGGAAGTGAGAAAAAAACAACCTTTGGACTTTTTTGTATGGGTGCCCCAGGTATGATCTTTAGGGAGGATTTGGGCCACCCTTTACCAATATGGGGCAGCAAATTAAGGCTACCTGCTCCTCTTTATTTTTGTTTGTGTGACCCCTTGAGACCTTATTTTTTCTCCACCCCGGTTCACCCAAGTTTTTCAATACTCCTCCCCCACTTCTTTTCCTGAAACAAAAACTTATTTTGTTTGCCTGGGTTGTTCCAAATAAAAAAAAAAATAAAACAAATCTGTCTTGTTACCCCCTTTTCAATTCAGGTGACGGTAAATTCTATTTTGTTTTACGGGGTACCCATTTTACGGAGTTGTAACTTTTCGGTCCCATCCCAACTAAACATTACAACCCGGCTTTTTTCTGTGGTACCAATATTTTCATTCTGTGGGTAAAATGTGCTTTTGGGGGGGGAAAATTTGTTTAGCCTTTATAAAACTTGCGTATTTAAAAAAAGGGTGGTGAGGTGGTTGGTATGGGGCGAGGAGGGAAGTAGGTGTTTTTCTGGTTATTTGGAAGTTTGGATTTTTTTTTATGGGCATTTCCAACACTGATAATTTTCCTGGGGGCGGACGGGATAGGCATTTTTCATGGGGGTGGAAAAACCCCCTTTCAATCACGTCCCGTGTAGGACGCTTTTCCAACATAATAACGTCCCCAACATTCTTTTCGCTTTCGGTTGGATTTTCCCCGGGGGGACCGGGTTTTGGATGGTTTTTTGAAACCCCCCAGGTGTTTTGGGACTGTGTTTCCCTCACCGAAATAACACCAGGAAGGTTTGTCCAATTTTCTCAGGGGGGTAACCTTCCCTTGAAGGCCCAAAAATGTTATTAACAAAAGTGGGGAGTTTTGTTTCAGCTTTCAGTTGATGGCTGTCTTTGTCCTCAACCCCCACTCCGGGATTTATGTTTTTGTGCAAAAAAAGGTTTCTTGTTCTTTAACATTATGGGAGGGGGGGGAAAATGATAGGAAAATTTTTTATTTTCTTTCGGTGTTTTTAGGGAGGGGGTTAATTGGAAAAAATAATTTTTATGTGGTTTTTCGGTAAGTTGTTCACTTGTAAAAAAAATAATTGTTTTTAAAGGATATGTTGGTATTCAATAATATTAAACCTGGCATGGAAGTAGGATCAACATTATTTCAACTCATCTTTTAAAAAATTTATCTTTTTTTTCATAATTTTTTTCAATGTGGAGCAAATTCTTTCCATTTTTTTATTTATTTTTTGACAGTTCGGGGATTTGTTTATCAACAAGAAATTCCGGCCCCCCCTTTGAATTAAGGATAGGTAAATTTGGCACATTTGTTGGGGGGAAAAATTGTGGGATATACTTTGGTGAGGTTACACCCCAACTGGGTACCAACTTTGTGAGGGTTTTTTATAACCCCCCCCACCAGTTTTTTTGTTTCCAACTATGGAGGGGGGTGAAAGGGTTATACGGAATGGTTCCGGGATGGGGGGGGGGTCTTTCTTTATTTACATTTTTTAATATGCCTAGATCCCAGGGGGGGCCATAATGGGGGGGGGAAAAAAAAATGTTTTTAAATAATTTAAAATTTTTAGGTCAAAATTTTTCTCCCAACAAAAAATTTTCAATCGGGGGGGGCCCTCCGTAACAAAGCTTCAGGGTGGTTAGGGGAGGGGGGGGCATGGGTCTTGTTAAAACCAGGGTGGGGGTTCATTGGAGTGTCCCAAAAATTTCCATCGGAAAGGCTTTTAGGGGGAATTTTTTTTCAAGGGGGGGTGGGGGGTACACTGTTTGTTCAAATCTTTGTTTGGGGGCGGGGGGTGGCCACAAAAGTGGGGACTTCCAATGGTTATTAACCCCAACAAACCTTTAAACACACACAAACACACCCACTGTGCCTTAACTAGGCCCACCCAGTGGGTATGTGGGAGGGACTATTTGGGTTTTTATTGGGCCCACCCAACCTTCCTTTGGACCAAACGTCTGTGTGTTTTATCCATGAAAACTGGTTTGGTACTTTTAATTTTTCAAAATAAAGGGGGAGTGTGTGATTTTTTAATCACTTGGGAATTGGTTTAATAGCGGGGCGCAACGGGAATGGTACAAACGGTGTGCATAATTTCACCCAAATTTACCAAAAAACAACAAAGATTAAAAATTTCTTACATACCCAAAGTTGGGAGTTGTATGGTAAAAATTAATAATGAGGTAATGAGGCCGTAATCTTTATTAATGGGGTATATGTTATTACCCATAATTTGTTTATTATGGTGGGGTTAACGGTGATTGCCCCTCCAGGCGACGGGGACAATTGGACCCCCAACAAAATTATTTGTTTTCCCCCAACGGGAAAGAAAAAAGTGAAGGAGGAAGCTATATAAATTAGGGAGAATCGGGGGCTGTGTTTTGGGTGGCAGGGAGTGGGGTGCGGTGCCCAATTGATGGGCCCTATGGTCGCCAAAAATTTCTAAACCAATTGTTCACGTCACACACGGTGGCTTTTGCTACCCCCTACCGGATTAGGCTGTATCTGAGCTTCCCCGCGAATCTACAGGTTTTTAACTCTTTTCCGGGGGGGGGGGGGGGGGGGGGGGGGGGTGGGGGGGGGATGGGTGGAATCCCGGGCTTAACCCCCAAACACGAAAGGGGGAAGGGTTATGTAATAGTTTTCCAAAAAAAAGGCTGTTTTTGTTTTTCCGTTTGTCAATTTATTGGATTTATTCTTGAAAATCAACCTTTTTTTTCGTTCCGCATTTTTCTTCAACTTTTAAAGGGTTTGCCCAAGCCCACAAATTCACTTGGTTTTTTGGCCTCATCTTTTTGAAATTTTCCGGAGTTTTTTTGTATTGTTTGATTTTTATTGAGGGCGGGTCGTATGGGGGAAAGGGTGGGGAATTATTTACCCATTGGGGGGGGGGGGACCAAAAAGGGAAAATTGTGCATATTTTTCTACTTTGGGGACAAAAAAAAACCCCGTTTTTTCTTTGTTTTGTTAAACCCTTATAACCACAAACAATTAGGGTCCACTTTTTTTTTCCTAAAACGGGGGCCCCCCAACCATTTTTATTTTGGTTTCAGTTTGGGATTTTTTTCTTTTCTTGAAACGGGTCAGGAGGGTGGGGGGGATTGTAACTGCCTGGGGGTCTAACCCGTTACCAAAATAAGGTTTCCTTTCGGCGGATAAAAACATTTCATTTCAGGTAGAGAAAGGAGGGGGGAATGGTTCCAAAACATCCTAAAATAAACAAAAACAGTTGGGGGGGTCCATTTGGAGGGGTGATGGGTAGGGTTATTCAAAAAAAAAAAAAAACTTCAACTTGCAAAAACAGCTGGGGGTCCATTTTGGGTCAAAATTAAACGGGTTTTGTTTCAATTTGTGTAAATGGGGTCTTCCCCCCCCGCCCAGAATAAGGGGGGGGAAAAAAAAATTTAGTAAAAAACATTTTTGGGCTTTTTGGAAAGCATGGTTTAGGCCGGGGGAGTGGGGGGGAAACCGGGGAAACCCAGGGGTGGGCTTTGGCGACACTTTCCATTTGGGTGTTTCTTTTTTTTCTATGTTGGTATTTTTTAGGGGTTTTCTTTTCAATACAATATAAGAAATGTTTAGTCTGGGGTTAATTGTGCCCAACTTTTTTGTGGGGGGTGGGGGGGGGGTCTGTTTGGGGGGGGGGGAACTTTTTTTGTTACGTTTAATTTTGGACGTTTTTTTTTACTGGTAGCTTATTTTAAAATGGCTGGCCCCCCATTTTGTGTGGGGGGGGGGGGGGTTGGGGGGGGGGACTGAAATTTATTCCCACTAATTTTTACCACCCCAGGGGTGTTTGGAAGTTGATTTTTTTATCTTGCATAAATTACAAAATAGTTTTTTATTTGGGGGGGGGGGGGGGGGAACCCCCCCCGCCCCGGCTGAGTGCGTGGTGGTTGAAATTTTTTGGAAGAGTAGGTTAATTATCCCCACTTTTAAGGGAGGGGACAAAATGTGCTTGGGACTGGGAGATTTATAAACAACTTATTGGGGAGGGGACCATTGAAAATTAAAAAATTGGACATAAAGGGGGGGAGGGGGGGGGGGGGACACAATTTAAAGAAAAAAAAACTCAACAGCTTTTTTAACTTAATTTCAATTATTTTTCCTTACTCTTTGATTTTTGTTTTCTCGGTTGTTCAATTGGTCAAAAAAAAAGGTTTTTTATTATGGTTTTTTTTATTTTTTCCTCCGATTTGCCGGGTGGGAAAGGATGTTATTTTCTTAGATTTCTTCCGATATTTTTAGTATAATGTTTTTTTCACCCCTTCAATTATGTTCAGATAGGTTGATAGATTGTAAAGGGTTCTGATTGAGCTGGACTTTGTACAGGGGGGGTTTCTTTTATAACCTTACGAGTTTTACGTGTAGGAGAAAGGAGGATTTTTTGTCCGGGCGGCCCTTGGAAAAAAAAACAATAAACTGTGTCTGGGATAAAAGGTTAAAAAAACTTTTTGGGTGAATTTGTTTTCCACACTCGCCCCTTTTTTTTTCCCCGTTGAATGTCCAAGAGGGGGGGTTTTTCTGGTAGTTTCTTTTTTTGTTGGGTTTTTAAATTTTGTTTTGATCCGTGTTAATTATGGAACGCAAAAATTTCAGTATTTGAAAAACTTAAAAAGTTGGGTAGGTTTGTTTTAAAAAATACTGTTTGCCTTCGTTTTTTTTTTTTTGTTAATTATTTTCTGTGTAAACAAGTGAGTTCATTTTTTGCAGAAAACAAAAAACTCCAAGGTCTATTGGGGTACTTTGTATAAAATATTAAAAAAAACCTTATATTTATAAAAATTAAAAATAATAATTAAATGTTTTTATTAATATACGACCCAACATAATTTTGGGGGGGGGGGGACAAAGTAGGATAATTTTAATTCTAACTCTTTTTGTTTAGGGGGCTATTAAGTAAATGGGGGAGCGGGGAGGGTGGAAAAAAACGCCCCAAAAAAAACCCCCCCGGGAATTTATTTACAAAACAGAGGGGGTGGGGGGATACTCAACCCCTCGCTTTTGTCCAAATACAAAAAACCTGTTTGCTAAGATTCTATTTTCGGTTTATCACCTTCTGGGGTTTCGGCCTTTACCTTTCACCCCTCCTTCCCAATTTCAACCCCCACTTTCGTTTTCTGTCTATTCGGGCCCACGTGTATTAACCCCCTTAGTTCCTGTCAACCCCGTGGATAAGGGTTCTTTACCCCCAGCTTTCTCAACAACCAACATATCAAAACTCCGTTTTTTTGTTAAGGGGAGGGGGCGATTTGACCCCGCCGGGGGGGGGGCCCAACTCGGGAGGGAAAAACCTAGCCGCAAGGGGGGAGGCGGGACTTTGGAGTTTTTGTTTAACGTGGGGCTCTAACCAAGTGATTCCAAAACCCCAAAGTTTTACCACTAGAAACCGCCCGTTGGTAAGTAGTGGGTCAGGGTAAAAAAAAACTCCGGATCTCGAGGTTTAAGTTTTTAGTTTTTCCAAGTCCGTGGGCTTTTAAAGTTTCAGGCCTGGGGTGGGACGTTTTAGTTTTTTTTTTCGGGAGATGATGTTTGATTGTGGGTCTTGTTAGGTTTCAGGGGGGTGGGGGGGGCGCAGGTTTTTGGGTTTTTGTTTTACCTAGGGTTCCCCCCACCCCGTTGGCTGGGAAAACTGGGTACGTGGGGTTATTTCCTAGGAGAAGTTAGCAGTGGGCTGTCTGGGGCCCACACCAAATATTTTATCGAGCGTTAGGGTGTTTTTACAGGGGGTACCCGTTTCTTAACAAAAAAAGGCCAGGGTTTTAAAATGGTTTTTTTTGTTTTTTTTTTTAAAACATCCATATTAAAAGGCTAGCCAAGGGGACTTTAAAGTTGGTTTGCTGGGGGGGTTTAAATAGTGATCATTTGTGATTTTAGGGGGGGGCCTGGGGGGGAATCTAAAAATAACCACCCAATTATCGTAAACCAGGATTGGGTGTATCTTAGATCTCCGCGACATTTTCCCCCCCCAAATGTTTTTTTTGTTATTGTTACGATGTCTTTGTTTTAAGGGGATAGGGGGGGGCCTGTTTGAGTACCCGGGATTTTTGACAGTTAAGGGGAATAGGATAAACCCCCGTTATCCTTATTCTAG
Source organism: Bolinopsis microptera (assembly GCF_026151205.1). Lineage (NCBI taxonomy): Eukaryota > Metazoa > Ctenophora > Tentaculata > Lobata > Bolinopsidae > Bolinopsis > Bolinopsis microptera. Next base: position 15,248,408 of record NC_087074.1, read on the forward strand.
GGGTTCTGCACCCAAGGGTGTTTATGTGGGGTTGGATTGGATAATTCTCTTTTCAAGTGGGGGGACCCAATGTTTCCGGTGAGCGCCTTAAAAAAAAAAACTTTTCCAAAAACCTGATACCTTATAAAACACGATTTGGTTGAAAGGTAGGTTTTAAAACTGTAGGGATCGTTTGTTGGGACGTCACTTTATCGACATGGTCAAAAGATGGTGGGGGGGGGGGAAAAACGAGGTTATTTTTGTTTTTGGGTATTTCTTTTCTTCCCCCCAAAGGAAATGAAAGTTATGGGGGTCTAGGGGACTTTTTTTTTTCCCCACGGGTTTACCCCCCCCAATGGTTAGTGGGGGAAAAATAATGATCCGGTGATTTTCCCGATTCTTTGGAAAAAGGGGAGGGGTGTTTATAATAAAACTTTTTTGCGGGTGAGGGTTTTTGTCCCAGTGGGGCTGGGGGGTAATGGTTTTCGGGGTACATTGGGGAGGGGGAAAAAAACAGGCCCCCCACTAGGTGACCCCCAAAACAAAAGGGCAGAGGGGTGGGGGGAAATAAAGAACCGGACTTTTTTTAAAATGTAAACAAAAACACCCCACTGTTTTAATTTTATAGGAAAGGTGGCATTATGTTTCTACGGGCTTTTGGCCTTTTCTGGGTGGGAATGGATGTTGGTCTATGAGGGGCTGGGGGAAAGGAGGCCGGGGAGCTTTTGTGGCCTATGGGTTGGGTCATTTTAATTTTGAGGGTCTGAAAAAAATTTTACAGGGAAAAAAATTTCCTTGTTCATTTCCCGGGGAATCCCAGTTTTTTCGGGATTTCAGAACAAGGTCCCGGTGGAGAATGTATTAATTAATGGGCTCGGGCTTTACTTGGGGGCATGGGGAGAATTTTGGGCGGTACTTTTTTGATAGGGGGGGGGGGGGGGGGGGGCCGTTATTGATTTTTTTCGGGGGAATGTTGACCATTTGTTTTTTTTTAAACCAGCTTTTAACAAAAAAACTAAAAACATTGGAATCAATCTGAAAACCCAATGCTTCCAATTTAGTGGTAAGACAAGGGACCCTGCTTTTTTTTAAATTATAGCTTTGTTCCATAGGGGTATTTATTTATGGATTTTTCTATGGCGTTTTTGTCTTTGGCTAGGTGGGGAATCTAGTGTTTTTAGTTGAGGCTTTATTGGGGAAGGGGTTTGTTTTCTGGGGGAAACCACAATCATTGGTTATTTAGGGGAAGGGAAAAAAGGTATTTATAAATTTTTTAAACGTTTAAAAGGTTGAATTTATAGGAAATTTTTAAAGTTAAAAATTAAATTAAAAATATTTAATTATTTTTTTTTTTTGGCTTCGGTTTTTTTATTAGGTGTTGGGTTTTTTAAAAAAAAATATTATTTTGTTAATTTCGGGGGGGAGGTTTTTTTAAAATTTCCACAAACTTTTCAATTTTATTTATTGAACCCCATTTTTTCACTTAAATAACGTTTTTTGAACTTTTAAATCGGGGGGCAGATCTTTTTTTAATTTTTAATTTATTTCACCCGTGTTTGTTGTATATTTTTATGGTCCCACTTGTATTTAATGGTTTTATTTTTCAATAACGCTTTTTTATTTTTTTTTTGCAAGGGAGGGGGTAGTGGGAAGAATTGGGTTTTTTTCAAGTAAATTTAATATTTTTTGGTTTGTTTTATTGGATGAGTTTGTTTATATCGGGAAAAAACCTGGTTTTTTTTTATTCTTTTATGGGGCTTATATTCTTTCAGTTCTAAAAAAAATAAAAACTAGAAAAAATAAAACTAAAAAAACGGGCACCAAGTTTCCAAGGGGGTGGTTTTCTCCAATATGCCAGGTTTTACGGGTTTTAATTTAGTTGGAAATTTTGGGCATTTAGGTTTTTGTTTAATAGTTTACTTTTTATTCCTTTTTTTTACCTAATATGAAAAGTTTAATATGTACCCCCTAAAAAAGGTTTTTTTTGGGGGGGCCCGGTTTTGGTGGTGGGATAAAAACGACACACAAACTTAATTTGGGGGGACCCAACCTTTATTTAAATGGTTTTTATACACCCCCAATTCTTCTGAGTATTCCAGCTTTACCAAAGTACCAAGACAAAAATAACAAAAAAAACAAAACCCAAACCCCCAACCATACCCCCAAAAAAAACCCCCAAAAACCTTTTCTTCCCATTTCTCCTCCCAATGTTTTGTGGGATAAAAATAGCCAAGGAATTTTACCCAGGGGATTTTTAAAAGAATTTTGGGCTTTTTGGAGGGGATGTGGAAAATAGGGTGGGGGGGGTGGGGGGGGGGGGATGGGGTGGGGGGGGGGGGACGGCGAATTTTCCAGGAAGGGGCTGGGAAGAATAAAAACCCCCCCAACTTCTCAGGAGGGTGGGGGGGGGTGGGGGGGGTTGGGGGGGGGGGGGGGGGGGGGGACATTAAAAAATAAACTGAGGTTTCCGGTTTTTTTTAAATAAAAAGGGGGCCGCCAGGAGGTTTTTTTTGAGTTCCCAGTGGAGAACTTGGCCGTTCACAAAAAAGTTTCGAAAACCTCCTTCTCTGACTTTCCATAGGGGTGGGTGGGAGATATGCTTGCCGGTAAAGGCCACAATTCTTTGTTTTAAATGCTGAGATTATTTTCAAAAAACTTTTTGGTAAAAAGGCCCTTATGGGATTTAGGTTATGGGGGACCCCATTCGTTATTTTTTCCGTATGTTTAATGTTGGGAATATTAATATTTGAAAATACTTAGTTAAAAAGTGTTTTAGGGTTGTCACCTTTTTGTCCCAGCCCGGGGATATCTTTAACGTTTGGTGTTTGTTAACAGAGCCTTGGCTCCTCTCCGGGATTTTTTTTTGTCTTTTCCTCAATTAATTATGTAACATTATTACATAAAGTTTTTTTTTTACATTGGGGGAGTAGGGGGGGGAAAACCACTAATTTTTTTTTAACCCAAATGGAGTTAAGGTTAACAAAAATAAAAAAACGGCAACAACTAAAAACCCCCCACGTGATTTTCCCATAAAAACCCCAAACAGGGGTTCGTTTGAGCCACTGTACAAATAAAAAAAGGGGCCCCCAGGTTTTTCGGAACATTTGGCCCCAAGGGGGGGACCTTTTTGGCCCACCCGGCAAGAACTCCCAAACTTCGTTTTCAGTAATTCATCAGGAATTATAGGGGGAATTTCCCGTTAAACCAAGATTATTTGCCGGGTTTGGGGGACATTTAGGGGGGGGACCGGGGGGCTTGCTGGGATAATATGTACACCCAAACAAAAAAATAAAAAAAACACGCTGAGTAAACCCCCCTCTTGGTTTCCGGGATTCCATTTTCTTAATAAAACAAAATAAAAACGAGGCCGCCGAACCGTTGACAAACATTTCAGTTTTTATTCATTGTTTGGCAGTGGCAAGGTGTGTGTTGGGGAATTCGACTTCCAGTTTTTTTTTACCCCCCCAACGGACAACCCTTTGGGGATTTTGTATTTTGTGCGATTGGGTTGAAAAACTTCCATAGAAAACAAACCCCACCTTAACAAGCAAGGGAAAACGATTCTGGTTGGGAACCGCATTTTTCAGATAATTTTTTATTTTTCGGGGGGGGGGGGGCAGTTTGGAAAAAAACCCCAAAACACCCGCGGGGCAAAATCACAACTCCCAAAAACTCAGTTTTTTTAAAAATGTTTTTTGTTTTCGAGTTTTTTGATTACCTGGGTTTCCAGAATAAGGGGTCGGGGGGACCCCAACTTGGCGGGGTGACCCAAACAAGGTTGGGGGAAAAAGTTGGGGGGGGGAACACCCCGGGGGGGGGAGGTGTGGGAGACGGGGGGGGGGTGACGAGGGTTTTTTTTGGGCTTATTGTGGATTGGGGGGAAGTTTCCCAATCTTCCAGTCATGTATGATTTACCCCAACCTTATAAAACTTTTAGTTCGAGGGTGGGGAGGGGGGGGGGACCCCCCCAACCTTTAGGTGGGGTGAATATATTTTCCCAAGTTACGGGGGGGGGGGGCACTGGCTACACCAGGGGGGGGGCGGCCCATATTTTCGACCCAGGGGGGGAACCCCCTCCCCGCTATTATAAAAAAACATACCAAAACTCGCTTTTTCATTCCCAGATAGGAAAGGGGGTGGGGGGACCAAAACACCACCCCTAGGCCCACCTGGGGGTTACGAAAAGTTAAAAATAAGTTCAGTTTACGAATTTTTTTAACCACCTTGTTAGGTGGGGGGGGGACAAGACCCACAAACCCCAAACCTATGAACTTTCCCAAAAAACCCTGGAACCAACGAAAATAGGCTGATTTTTTACACGTTGTAAGACGGTTTAGGGGTTAATGGGGGGGGGGGGGGGGGGGGGGGGGGACCAGGTAATTTCATTTTTTTTAGGAGGGGAAGGGGGAACTTTTTGGAAGAGTATTTTCACGTTCCCCATCTCCCCCATAAGCTCACCTGTCACTAAAAACAAACACCCTGTTTTCTCCCAAGTTGTAGGTTATCATTTCATCGTGTAGTTTTTCGGGACGGGGGAACGTGGGGAAGCACAATAAGCGGGGAGGGGGGGCTGGCGAGGGGGGCACGGTGGGTGCCGTTTGGCCAAGTGAAACTTTGAGGTTTAGATGGGAGGGAGGGATGGCGGGATTGAGTAATCGTGGTTGTTTTTGGGTATTTGCCCCAATTGGTTTTCCAAACTTCAAAACCTGGAATAACGGGCCCATCTGGAGGGTCCTGGGCTTCTCAGGGTGGGGGACTCGATTGGTCCTTGGGTGAAGGTGGGGGGGAAATTTATTGGATTTTGATTGTAGTGGGTGGGGGAGGCGGCGGGGGAGGGGGCCAGTGGGTTTTTGGGAGGGTTTATTAATGAAAGGGGGAGGAATGTTTTCTGATTTTTAACTTTTTTTTTCATCACATAATTCAAGAAGGTTAAAAGGGGTGTTTTTAAATTATATAAATATTTTAATTTTTTCGGAAAAAATGTTTATTTAACCCAGCCAGGGAAAATTTGGGTTTCGGGGCAATGCTTTTTACTCCTTGGCAAAGAAGAAATGTTAAACGGGCAAACCGGCCCCCCCCGGGGGCCAGTTTTTTTAAAAGTGTCCTTTAAAAAAAAATAGGGGGACGTTTGGTATTTTTAAAAAAAATATTTCAATCACATCCAAAGGCTGTAAACTTTTCCGGTTTTTTTTATCTTATGGGGGGGGGGAAATTTTTCATTTGTTTTTTATTTGATTTAAACCAATTAGGGGCGTAGCTTAGGGGGTTTTGGGTTTGTTTGGCATACTTTTGCGGTCTTAACATTTTTATTTCATTTTTTCATGGGCCCTGGGGGTCGGCTCCTTTTTCTCATTTAATTTTTTTTTCAGGGATTCCAACGAAACATTTTTTGTCGGATTTTTCTTTTTTTTTTCCTTTTTTGCTCTCAATTTTTTCTGTCATTTTGGGGGGGCGGAATTTGGAAAAACCTTTGTAAGTAATTAATTGCAATTAATTTCTTTATTTCAGATATTTTTTAATGGGGGTTTATTTTTCAAATCCAATCCATAGCACTGCCATAATGATTTTGGATCTCCTTTGGGATTTTACATTTCTTAGAATTTTAAGAGTTTTTTTCATAATAAAATGTATTATTTTAAAAGTATTTTTTTCCCATAAGTTATTTGCCGCATGGGGGGTGGGGGGGGGGGACAAAGGGGAATGTTTTAATGGTGTGGGGGGGGGCAATCCTTTTTTTAAAAAAAAATAGGGATAAAATCTTTCTAAATTTTTTCTGTTAAGGGTTCATTTGGGGAGACTTTGGGTTTGAATCGAAAAAAAACGCAACATTTTTTTTCCAGTTCTCGGGTTTTTGAAATGTTTAATTCACTTATCCTTATTGCCTTGATAATAAAGGATAATTCTGTGGTGAATTATAAAAATTTAAGGAAAGCCCACTTAGGGGGGCCATGGGACCCTCGGCCCTCCGGGCCCACCATATCACGTAAATACGTATGGGTAGTGGGGCTTGTTTTATAATGGCGCATCCTTACTGCAAAATCTTTAAGTTTTTGCAAAACTTTAAGATTAAACAAAACAGGTGCGGGGGGGTTTTGTGGCGGGGTTGTGTTTTTTCATTCCAAACCATTTTTTCACCCTTGTTTAATTCGAAAAAAAAAAAATTATAAAAAATAAAATACCTTTGTACCCATTTCCGGAAAAAAATGGCCAAAAAAACATTTCTCTTTGCCCATATTTTTAGATAATTTATTTTTCGCCATTTCCAAAAGGGTTATTCCCAATTCTATCAATTTAGAAAAAAAAACTTTAATTCGAAAAAAATTACCCAAAATTGACCCCCGGGGATGGACCCAACCCCTCACCCGGGGGCCCCCCCTCTCCCGTAATTTTGTTTTAAAAGTTTTCCTGGCAAAAACCAACTTTGCCGGAAAAACCAATAAAAAAACCACTCCAAAAAAAAGAAAAAAAGGCTAAACCGGTAATTTTTCAGTATAGCTCCCGCGGGGTCTACCGGATGGGGGCCGCAAACCGGAGGACAATGAGGGGGGTAAAAGGGGCGAAAACCAATCAAAAAGCCCCCCACATTTTTTCCCTCCTTCGGAGGGGTAGAGGGGGGGGAGGGGGGACGGGAAACGTTCATTTATCTGGTTTGTTTTTTTCCAACCCCCACTACCGGGGATAACAACTTTTTCCCCCTAAAAAAAAGTTTATTTTTTCCAGCTTTACCCTTATACCCGCTTATGATCCCGGAACCTTCACGGAGTGTTTTGGGGTTCCGACAGGGGTTTCCAAAAACCGAAGTATTTTGAAAACGGGGGGGACTGTTTCTTTTTACCATGGTTAGTAGTTCAAGATTTTATTGGTATTCCCCCCGGAGTTTTACGAAATACTAAACATTCAAACAAAAACCTTTTTTTTTCCAATTGCGACTTCTTGGAATGAGGGGTGGGTTTTTTTAGCGGAAAGGGTTGGGATAGAGTATTATAGAGGGGGGAGGGGAAAAAAGGGTTATGGGGGGGGGGGGGGGGACCCCCAGCAACAAGATTGGGCCAGGGCCTTCCGATCTGGCCCCTTTTTATTAGGGCAGGAGGATTTTTTCTTGGGGGGAATAATGGGAATTTTCCCCCCACACCCATCTTCTTGATTTTTTGCCGGGATTTTTAGAGGCTCAGGGGTGGGATTTTTTTTTGTGCAAGGGGGGGACGTGGTTATTGCTGGAAATTTTTGTACCATTGGACACCCCCAAACTTTTATTACCGATTTTTTTTTTTGAACAAAAAAAAATAAATAACTCCGTTGGGCCCTGTTCAAAAGGGGTGTTGATTGAAACATAACCCACGGGGGGAATAAAAGGATCTAAAACCATGGTTATTTAGGAAAAAATATAACCCACACCAGAAAAAAAAGATGTCGGTTTTTGATTGTAAGAGGGTCCTTTCGGTTAAATGGGAAAGGGGGGAATTGTTCACCACAAGTTTTGCAGGGGGAGTACATGTTTATTTTAATGGGGTGTAATTTAAGAAGTTCCCGGGAGGGGGATTTACAGTAGGGGGGGGGGGGGGGGGGAACGGTCATCCAAGGGAGCAGGATGGTACAGGCGCGGGGAGTTTAACCGGGGGGGGGGATTGGTTTGTGTGCGTTAGCAAACTGTTGTTTTCGGGGGGGAGGATACAAAAAAAGTTTTATGCTATCTTCTGGGCTTGGGAGGGGCCGGAGGGTGGGGGGGGGGACGCCTGGGGGGTTTAGAGTTTCAGGGGAACGTTGGGAGGATAATTTCTATGTGGGACCGTTGTTGGGTGATTCGAAGGAAAAAAGGTTTCTACAAAAAGGGGGGTGTTTTTTTGGGGGGCTGGGGGACGCTGCCTCGGTTGTGTGACAGGGCAAACTGGGCAAAAAACTTTTCTTCAAAATACCCGGTCGCCCGGTTCGCCTTAATTACTCCTTTTTCCCGGGGGGACCACCAAAAAATTTGGTTTTTTTTAACCCGAGCTCATTTTCCGGGGTAGGATATTTAATATAAATCCTTTTGGCGTTTCTTTTTTCTAAAAAATAACCGGGGGGGGGGGGGGGGGGGTACCAGGGGGCTGGAACAAAATAAACAAATGGATCTTTTTTCCTTCGGGTTTTGGCCTTCCAAATTTCCTTACCCTTTTGTTGGCTGGTGGTTGGGAAAAAAACCCTTGGGGGGGGATATAATTTCGGTTTCCGGAGATTAAAAAATAAACGGTATAGGGTGTTTAGTTTTTTTCCCACTCATGGGGAGGGTGGGGAGTTTACAGGTTTAAAAAAAAGGGGGGAAGTGCCCCCTACAAAAAAGCCAGGATTGGGGGGGGGGGGGGACGGGAGGTATTGGGGGCCCCATGTTTTTTGGGTTTTTTCTGGATTCAGTAGGGGGTTTTCTTTTTGAAATTTGGGCGGTTTTTGAACCAAGGCATTGGGTTTGACTGACCGAGGGGGGCGGTTCTTGGCAAATTCTTTTTTTTTTCAATTTTTTGTGGGTATTTGCAGAATGGGAACACGCTAAGACCCCCCCAACCGCCATTTTTTCAGGGTACTTGGTTTCCCTTTTCAGTGAAAACAAAACGTATTGGTTTCATTGAATAGGTTACCGTTTTCTGGGGCCCGGAAGTTGGTTTTTCACCGAATAAACAACATCCCACCACACATTTATTTTGCTAAAAAGGTTAAAAAAGGGGGAGGTGAATTAGGGATGGTGGCAATAAATTCAAGTGGCTAAACCTTGAAAATGGGGGAAGGGTATTTATGTAACCCCAAAAAATTAAAGTTATTTAAACTTTTTAGGTTCTTTTTAGTTCTATTTATGGTTTTTTAATTTATTTTACCCGCCCCCCCCACCACCAAAAAAAACCTTTTTTGGTTATTTAAAAATTTTCCAGGTCTCCTTTTGTATTTTTTTTTCAGGAAAAAATTTTTTTATTTAGGGCTCTGGCCAAAATTAATTTCTTCTTTACCCTTGGGGGAAAAAAGTTTCTTTTTTCCTTAGTGGCTGGGGACTCGAAAAAGGTTTTTTGGGGATTATATTCGGATGTATTTTCATGGGTCATTTGCCTTTGGAGGCCGGGGGTTCCGGAAGGGCTTCTTCCCATTGGAACATTTTTAAAAAAACCCGCCGGGGGGGACCCCGGCGGGAGTGTGTCCCCAAAATTTTCGTTTTCCCCCAGAATTTTTGCTGTTGCTGCTGAGGGTTTTTTAGTTTACACTAACCGGGGTTTTCGTTTCCCACATATTTTAAACAAACGTAATGAATTTTTTGGGGGCGTCAAAATTTGGATTTAACCCTGTCCCCGTATCAGTTTTTTTTAACCCCCCCCACCAATAAAGATTATTGTGTCAAAATTACCAAACTTAGGCCGTTTTTATTCATTTTTTGAAAAACCCCCCCCTTTCCAACCCTCGGGTGACTTGGGATTTACGTCCAATTATGGTGGGGGAACGGATCCCCCTAAAGGGTTTAAATCAAAAATTGTTTGTAGGAACGGGGGATTTCCGGGGGTTTTTTGTAAAAATATGTTATGGGTTTGGGGTAAGGGTTCTTGGGGTATACGGAAAAAAAAATTTTTGGAGGGGGGGAACCCCAAAAACAGTTGTTTCCAATTGGAAAGGCACTTTTCCCGGGCCTCCCCAAGGATTTTTTTGTGGTTGGAGGGGCCAATATAATTTTTCCCCCACCATGGGGAAACCTTGGGAGGGGGGTGTTTTTAAAAAATTTTTATTTTAAATTAAAAAAAATTTAACAATTTATGGGTGAATTGATTTTAGTTTAAAATGTTTATCGTTTTTTGGGGGTAAAATTCTGATTTATTAGCTTTTTTTAGAATTTCTAGGCATTGATTTCATTCATTTGTTTTAAGGGATTTTACCGGGGGCTTACTTTGTTAGCATAAAAGTTGATATACAAAATTTTTTTTTCGGAATTCTGATTGGATATTGCCTGGTAGTTTGGCCATATAATTTTCACCATGAACTGAGGTGTTTTAAAATTTTATAATTAAATACATTGGATATTAGTAAATGTATCGTTTGGGGAAATCTGATTTTAGCTTTTTAGATTCTAGGCATAATCATCATTATTTTAAGGTCCGGGGCTACTTGTAGCATAAAGTGATATAATTTTTTCGAATTCTGATATGCATATTTTTGATAAATTTCGCCTTATTGTATCTTTGTATAGACTTGTTTAACCTTCTTTAAAAGTTTAAGTTATGATCGATATACTAAATGTAACTTTATTCTATTTGAGAGTTTATTGTATTGAGGACTTGTACCTCCTTGTAGTGCGAACCATAATGGTTTTCATAGTAAAGAAATATTATTAAGACAGTGACCAAGTCCTTTTAAAGCGTTTTGACTTCGATGAACCGGGTCGGTTGAGATAACCTGTTTTAGGTCTCGAGGGTAAATGTTGGGGTATATTATACACAGCCGTACACCAACTACCAAATTCAGTCAAAACAATCCGCATAAAAAATAAAACTTGAATAATGTATATTATATTATGATGTATCTATCAAGTTTTATTCTTTAAATGCGGATTTCGCCGAGTTTTCTTGTTTATTGCTTTAACTGGTCCAGCATTTCATAACTTAATAGTTCTTGAAAACCTGCATTTCATTGAAAGTTTGGAAGAGCTAGTCCTTTTATCTGAAAGCTTTTTTAGGATATTTCCAACAATTTAAATTAAGTTTCTTCTGATTTATGAAACTGCCTCAAAATCACTTCCTCTTGATTTAACCTGGTTTAAATAAACGAAGACCAAACGATAACAACACCCAAATCAATAACTAAAAACAACAGCAGGTAAATTATCCGTGATGAGTAAGATAAAGAAAGATGTCCTGCTAATAAGACACGGTCAGGGAGATCACAACAAGTTGTTCTACGAGAACAGGATGGAGGAGGGGCTAGCGCTGCGGGATCCGGCCCTGAACGAGGTGGGGGTTAAACAGGCAACCAACCTCGGCATACAACTTAAGGAACAGCTCCTGGAGTTAGTATGTTAAACCTCATCATTTCATTGTCCTTTTTAGAAACAATGTTATACATATATATCTATAAATGGAATATTAACACTCATTCGTTGTCTGATTGCGGGAAATCCGGAAATATTGATTTTTAGAATAATTCATGGAGTATTATCTTTGAGAGATATATGTTTTATATAATATAAACTCCACTAAGTAATAGCCATTAATCTTCATAATATCCTACTTTTTAAATCCCAGTGTCACCTAGTATAGGGAGTAGCTAAGGATCCATTGGATCTATGCGATCTCCTCGGTCGACTCAGCCGAATGATAGGAAATTGAGGGTTAAATGAGGAGGGGTACCTGTTAGAAGTTCAAGAAACTTCCTAGGATACCCCTTCAATGCATACTGTTAACATAGTACTATTAACAATTAAAAGATATAACTTCTTTTTATACTTGGACAGGAGTAAGTTTGATCTAGAGCTGATAATAACGTCTCCAATGAGACGAGCTCTGTTGACAACTGATTACGTGTTCGGTAAACTGCCTCCGTATCCTGTACTTGTGTCTCCTATCCCTACTGGTAACTAATCCTTTCAACATTTCAATTACTTTGTTCGCTAATGATTTTCAAGTAAAAATCTAGATTTTCAAGTTATAAATGTAATGAATTTTGTCGAAGAACCAAGAATATTTCCATTTTCAAGTTTTATTAATTTGCATAACAATATATTAACTGCAATAAATTACACTGATTCCACTCTGTAGAGATGGGACACGGAGGATGTGATTACGGGAGCAGTAAAACTGTTCTGACACGTGACTTCCCTCACCACGACTTTACACATGTCGAGTCAGAGGAATGGTGGACGGAGGAGGAGTCGCAGGAACATGTTAGTTTTATCTTACTTACGGATTGTTAGCGATTTCTTATACATTTTTACATTACTTTTAAATATGGAACAATTTCTGGTCATGTCTTTCACCCGTAACTAAGCATTTGTTTAGTAATTAGTGACAAGTAAATACTTAAGTTATTAATGACAAGTAAATGCTTAAGTTTTCATGAGTCTCAGATTTGGTATTCATAAAACTGGAGTACGAACCATCAATTACGAACTCATACTCGGACTAGCATCAACCTTGAATACGGCTTGAATCTTAGTAAATTCTCGGTGAAATACTCTGAAAAGTATAGCTTTATGAATGTATAGCAATGATTCCATCTTGCAAATGCAGATCATGGTATAAATTTTGGTAAAAGGGCACCAAATTTCTTTGGTGAGTAGATAAATATACCAATGATCCCAAAGTGACGATTGCACTCTTACAAGTCACGGCTTTAGAAGAATCACATCATCAATCATCATACCAATATGCTGTGAGATAACTTACATCAGGCTGTAGATCAGAGTCAGAATAGTTTAACCATATCTCTTATCAGTTGCTCTTTTGTGGAGATTTTACAGGCATTTTTGAAAACGTCAACGATTTACAACGAAAAATTTTAATCAATATGTACTTTTAAAATTTTTAAATGCTTTAAATCCAAAGTGATCGTCTCAAGATGTTACATGACAACATCTTAAACGATACCCAGAACGGAGTTATCAGAAATGATGTTGAGCGTTTTATTTGGGCTGGATGGCTGATCTTAATGTTTCTGACGTCACTTTTGGGGGACACAGCCATTCTTGTAGCCTCAATCAAGTACCGGGCCTTTAAACTGAACAAAGTCATTGTGGTGGTCATTCAACACGTTGCTACGTGTGATCTGATAATATCAACTACTGTGATACTTCCTCAAATTGTCACATTGATTGCAAATATTTGGGTCTTCGGGAATGTACTGTGCTGGATTACCACATACATAGACGCCTATGCAACTTGTGCCTCAATAATTCTAATTTGTACAATGATTGTTGGCAAGTGGCTGATACTCAAGTACCCCATGAAAACTCGATCGTGGTCAATAAATCAAGCCCATATTCTCTGCGCAGGTCTATGGGTTTTTAGTTTCAGTTCCGTTTGTATTCTCCTTCTGGTAGATTCAGACGATGTATATGTAAATGGTAATTGGTACAAGTGTTCTTATAAATTCAGTTCCAAAACTTGGGTTTGGCTTATCCCGACCATTTATGCAGTGTATACATATTGTTTCCGACCTTTGTGATGATTTTAGTATCAATCATTTTGGTGAAGCACTTGCACGATGCAAGAAGAGTGTCAAGGCAATCCCGTAGCAAGGTTCGTTGGCAAGGTGTTGCCACTGTTGTCCTTACAGCTACTGTGTACTGTGTCTCTTTTTTACCAGATGGTCTGAACATGTTGATGCTGCTATTCGTGGGGGAGAGCGCAGGCGGTCTATATTTCTCTCGGGTAGCTAAAAGCTGCATGTATCTCAACGTTGCTTCCAACTTTTTTGTTTACAGTCTTACTGTGCCCAGTTTTCAAAACTTTATTCGAAGTAGACTTTGTCCGACCAGGCCAGCTTTTCGTCCTGTTATAATGCTTCCTTCTCCGGTGAGAAAATTAGAAGTCTTGTTAATTTTTAAATTATAATCAATCTTGGATGATCTCTATAATTATATGGTGCTTATCATAAAGTAGAATGTACAGCTGTGGTAATTCTCAGGAAGCTCAGCTGCCGGGCCAAGAGAACACTTCAAGATACTCACACAATCTGCAGACAAGAGTTTAAAGTTCATCTGTTAACTTCATAATGTACTTGCCATCTTAATGTTATACTCATCTTAACTGTCATCTTAATGTTATACTCATCTTAATTCCTGTCTTTCTAGCTGTCATCATAACTTACACAGATATTTTGAGACAGCGAGAATATTTGAAATTGTTCCATCTTGGTTTTACCTCTGGCTCTGATCATTGTTATTTAATTAAAAATAATCACACTTTTACCAGGTACCGTACATATTATAAAGTATGTAATCAGATATATATCTTATACTGAAACCTTTTCAGTTAGAACAGCGCGTGGAAGAATTCAAGGAATTTCTGAATTCCAGACCGGAGACCAGAATAGCTGTCGTGTCTCACGGACGTTTCCTTACCCAACTCATGGAAATAGATCAATTTTGCTCGTTCGCGAACTGTGACTGTAAACAAGTGACTCTTGGAGGCGATGGTGTGGTCAGTGATCCTGGAGAGATTTTTATACGGGTTGACAAAATGTGGAAACCCTATTAAAAGAAGAAGAAGATCATAAAGCTTGGAAATAAAAACAATATTGTAGATTAAATATTTGGCTAGAAAACAATTGGTAGGGATATACAGTACATAGCTGATAGAGTTAGTGGTTATCTATATCATTTTATAAACAGCATGCTTTTTTACTTTTACAAAACAATAACACAGCGACCCATTGATACCTGCCTTTTGCAGGTTTAAAATTATTTTGTAGAATATAAATTTCATACTTATCTGTACAATATGAGGTAATATTTGGTGTATGTTATTTAATTTATAAACTCATTCGGAAAATATCGTTCACATAAATTACGTAAACCAGATTTTGGCCATTTTATACCCACTCCCTCCGTATGCTATTTAACAGATAGCTATTGTGTTGGAACTAGCGTAGCCACACCCAAACCCACTCCTCCTGCCTAGGCTGGCTTACATAATATGTGAACGACCCTTTAACAAACCATTTTACAATTCTTAAAAGGCTGTTTTTGGCTGTATTTTAACATTATTTTGATTAATTTTATTTGCGCTATTGCGTTACTGCAACCAATTACCAGCCTTATCTAAATAAATCTCCCTTGACATGATTCTTCCTATCCTTCACAGTCTCAATTATTTTTTCTGAACTGAATTAAATTTGTCAGCCGTTGATAAGCATTCCTTTTCCACTTTCCCAAAATTTTCTCATTGCAGATAAGTTTTATTATTCTACTTAGTCTTAAACGAAAATATTCGTTAGCAAGATCTTTCCTCAGAAAATATAATTCGTGTTAATTCTTTTCCGAACTCAGATTTTATATTGGTGTGTAATGTGTTTATTTATCGTGTACCCATATAATTATACGTATTATACATGATGTTTGGTTTGATTTATCCAGTGACTAATGTGCTCGACCCGGCGCAGAGGAAGCTGGATACAAAGTGTAACAACGGTTTAATAAACTGAAGGTTTCTTACTAAAGCAGTCGTTCTGAAACACGGACGATTGCTTCGACATGAAACTTTTAGTGTGTTAACCCGATCGCGTTGTTTCACTTTGGAAATATCTTATGTATGTGTATCAGGTATGTATCTGTTTAGTATGTTTATTGTTTATTAATAATTTCATTGGCACACTTACTTCACTTGTTTCACTTTGTCTAACGCAAACTCTTGTTTTAGTAAATAAACTGAATAATGCAAATTTCATTTCATAATTATTTCTCAGATTCATCAGACATTCAAAATCGCCTGGAAATTTAAAAATTTATAAATTATGTGGTTATTATTTAATTATTTAGTATTGAAGTTGTTATATCATATATATACTTAACGTTGCACAGCAAGCTTTTACAAAATTCAACCACACATTATATTTTGAAGGTGGTGAGTGACTATGAGGAAAGAATATAACTGATAAAAAGTAACAGTACTGATAACAAGGCTACTACAACCACATTCCACACATTCCAATAAAACGGACGTGACCACTGACCATGCTGCTGAAACACATTGAGATCGGCTGCAGGAACTTCTCCAAAGCCAAACAAATCTTCACCTCAAACTTCTCCTTTTCTCTTGTTCACGAGGAGAAGGATTCTTGTCTGCTCAAATCTAACAACATCAAACTCTTCCTCAAAAATAACCCCACCGATGTCAGCCGTGTCACAAACGTCGCATTTACCTGCCCCAATCTCCTTTCGTTTAAAAACAGTGTCACCAACCTGAAAACCAAATCATCAGAGATAAGAGAAAACTGTGCTTATCACCCTGGGGTGCCGTTTATTGACATCTTATCTCCTTTTGCTAATCTAAGTCATCGTGTGTATCAGAAGTGTATAGAAACACAAAATGAGACTTTAATGTCACGTGACATGGATCACTTCTTGTTCTGTTGTGACCGGAAGACAGCAAAACTTCATGCTCAATGGTACGCTGAACTGATGAATGTAGATCCTTATAAGTTGGCAGGTTCAGAGTCAGGCACAATGAAAGTTGTTGTAAATGGGTCAGGCATGGAAATGTTTGTTAACTGTGGCCGGGAGAGTGGTCTACCTATATTTGCGTTTTCTGAACCAATCACTCAAAACACTCTTGGGTACAACCAGATTGAGAGATTTTTAACTGCGAATAGTGGCGGAGGGGTCCAACATATTGGGTTAAAATCTTCTGACATTTTCAAAACAGTTCGCGAACTGAGGGGAAAAGGTGTAAGGGTCATTGAACAGCCATTTTCTTACTACACTTTAGAAGAAAAACTCGCTCAGTTTCAAGACTTAGATATTGATCCAAAACTTGCTTTTGAGAACAGTATAATAGTTGATAAGGACGATGATGGTTACTTGCTGCAAGTTTTTACTGAAAGTGTTTTAGAAAAAGATGGGATGTTCCTAGAGATCATAGAGCGTAGGGGGTCCAGGGGTTTTGGTACGGGAAATGTTAAGGCTTTGTTCGCAGCTTTGCAGAAGAAAATGGAGTCGTCAGCTGTGTCGTGATGTAGTGACCAGGTTTTGATTTAAAATATAAATTAGGCCTCATATCACAGTTAGCTGTTTTTATTGCTCGATAATAAAATTGTGTCTCGCTAGTTATAATCCGTTTTTGGATCTTGATAAGATTTAGTTTCATGAAATATCGTTGTATAAAGTTGCCTTGTTTGTAATGTTTGATGTGACCCACAGTTTAAATATTTAAACATTTCGGGTGTTAACTTATTATATCCCTTTTCTCTTGTATTTTTTCTAAATACAAAATTTGATTCTATTTTTACCTCGACATTTTACAATATTTAAATATTACTGTTGTCCATTTTATACTATACAGCTTTTCTATAACAACAAAAAATCAGTCAAACAATACAAACAATTACTCATTGAAAGAAATTAAAACCACAATAAAAAACTAAATATCTACAATCTGTTCTATAAATAGAAAAACAGCATTAAACAATGATTATTTGACATACAGGTAACGTTATCCACCTTAGCAATTGTAATGTTACAGTGTGTCACGTGCTATGAACAGCGTATCAGATGAGTGCACTCCTCTAAAGCACGATTACGACGCCTGCTTTAACTCGTGGTACAGCGAGAAGTTCCTCAAGGGAATCCCCAGTGACGAGTGTGACGACCTCTTTAAGAACTACCAGGCTTGTGTCAAGGTTAGGATTTCAAAGATATGTAAGATAGGAGTAGAGTGACTGTCGAGTGTCGACGCCCCTTCAGAAATCAGATCCAGACTGGGTAACCCGACACATCAATATAGTTAATATTTTCAGTGCTGAGCAGAGGCGGCTATTGAGGGCGTCCAGGTGTCCGTGGACGCCTTTAAATTATTATCTGGTGGCTGGTGCTTAAAATAGAAATAGTAATTAGTAATAGTGTTAGGAAATAACAAATCGCAATATAAAGGTCTTCGTTAAATACTATCATACGTTTTAATGTAAGCGCACGCATGATCTTCGTGAAATTTTGTGTTGTAGGGAGTCCAATCCTACCTCTGGACTACTCAGCCGCGCAGTTTTAACACATAGTTAATTGTAAAAGTTACAAATCACATCGTGCGCATCCCACTACAGGTAATCTATTATGATTTGCCTCGATTTGGGGGTCCAGGACCCTTTGAACTATTGACTGTTGTGATACAGCGCGGCTGAGATCGTACACGTGTGGTGTCCTGTTTCACCCATGTTTTAAGTTTTTGTTTTTGTTTGCTGTCGCCTGTAAAGTGTTACACATTACATTTACAAGGCCCTGTGTGTAATGTAATCGGTAGTTTGGAGGGATCAGCTTGAGCCGGCTCCCAAGCCCCCCTCCCCCCAGTCCATCGATTGGACCCCCAACAAAACTGCCAGCCAGCTCCCACGAGCCGCCTCTGGTGCTGAGTAAGTATAAGGCGTGGGGTCAGGTCCATGGGCAACTAATATCTACCGGTCGATATTAGTCGATATTTGGGCTGACCCCACGCCTAGTATAGTTAGTTCTGAAGAATACATATTCCTCAGAAAGCGCTAGCAGAGAAAGGACTAGAAATACCAGACTTCACCCCGGACGCCCAGGAAGATGGGTCTGACGGTAAGGACACGTAATGAGGTGCAGTTTGTGCAACTGTTGGAGAGAACCCGCGCGCTGGAGGATGGTAGTTGGAGAAAACCACATTATTATGAGCATCTGAAGAAACTACACTTGCAGCTCAGTGAGTACTGTCTTGAATCTTGAGGTTTAAGTAATGAATATATTAATTAATATAATAACATATTTAACACATTATATTCTCTTCGTGTGTATAAGGCTGAAATTCAATCAATTTTAAGGTGGCCCGTTGAATAATTCTAAAGTAATTCAATAAACCCTATACCCTTGCTAAAGGTCTTCGCTGTAAACAGCTGTGTTTCAGAAGAAACGCCAGGATTGACAGCTGACGATCGTGTAAGTTACGAGAAGTCTATGAAAGAACTCGAACAAGTCATGGCTGATATATCCCAGACGAAAGTTGAGCGACCGTCCCAAATCTCGGAGTTAATCCATCGCCGTCGTACTAAAGTGTAGGTTTTTACATTTAAAAAATTCCTTATCAAAACTTAAATGCTTGTTTTTCGTATTCAGTCCTGACCTGCTATCAAGAGATTCTGACATATTCTATTCAGTGGCGTAACGTTGCCTGTTGGCGCCCCCCTGCCGAAAATGCGCCCCCTGTTGGCGCCCCCTCCCTTTTTGGTGCCCCTCCCTAAAATTGAACAAATTAGGTGATTTTAGAGGATACGCCGGTAAAATCTCTAAAAAAGTGTGTATCTAGAGCAAAACGCGCAGTTTTGCTAGTACTTCAGTTAAGTTTTCGAAATTGTCCCACATTCAAACGACGATTTGGCGCCCCCCTAAGACGGCGCCCCCCTGCACTGCGGGGTCAGCAGGGCCCTTCGTTACGCCACTGATTCTATTCAGGGAGGAACAACAACGGTTGAAAACGCCTGAAAAATTAGTGGTCCCAGCATTTGCTGCTGAGACTTCGCTTTCTACTCCTTTTAGAGAAGAATATGTACCAGAAAAAGATGTTTCTGAGGTTGTGAAGCAGCACAAAGAGGTATGATGCAATTGCATGTGAACATTTAACAACAAAAGATTTCTCTTTCGGCTTTCATTGCCATTCTGAGGTCACAGATATGTCACTATCTTTGTCTCATCACTTGTTTCGACGAAAGTGGCAGTCACGCTGTAAGACAGTATTAAACGTAGGGCGCGAAGCATAGATTGCGATGAAAATAAACTTCTGTTTTTTTTAAATACGCGCGCGCGCGCAGCTTAGCTACATATTTTGCACAATAATACTCTATTTCTATCATTATGTCTTTAACACGCACATTTATAGAAATTGTCTGTGTAAATACCTTGCTGCGTGGATACAAAAAGATACTTGACTCAACGCTTATGAACAAATGTACATTAGAATTCGACCGACTGAAGTAAACAAAACGTGATCACTTTGAGGCAGTTTTCCTTACTTTGAACTATTAAGTTTGATATCACAACTCCTGATCCCCTCTTAAATCCATATACCTGTTAGAAAAAACTTGAAGCGTGGGAGATTGCATTGGTCATTTGGTCAGATATAATATATCGGTTCAGCTAGTAAAATCATCATTCACCTTGCTCATTTCTGTCCGTTGAATTTTGAATTTCATTTGAACACGCGTCAATTAAAGCGAATTCAAAATAACCCCTCTACTATTTTCAGCGACAATCAAAGCTAGCTGATCAAATGCTAAAGATGACTCAGAACCTAAAACAAGTCTCGGTGGCAGCACGTGACATCATACAACAAGATAACCAGAACTTATCCGGTGTACAGGACGTTGTGGATCGAAACACAGCTAAACTTGGTAAAGAGACGGCTCAGTTGGAAAAGTTTAACCAGAGCAGTGGCAAGTGCTGGGTTTGGACTCTGATATTTGTTGTCATGGTGATATTTGTTGTAATGGTGATATTTATCAGACTTTTTCCTAGGAAGAGATAAAATTCTGGAAGAGATTGACGTAATTGATGCTTTGATTTAGTGTTTTGATCTTGATACTTAGTTTTCAAACAGAGTCAGTTACAGTTCTTCGACTGTAGTGTTTAATAAATTTGTTCTGATCTTGATAAATTACCAGACTTTATTGGGTTTTACATTCGAGTTTCGACCACTCATTGCTTCAATAATTTTCAGCGGATTAAAAAGTTTAGTCAAAATTTCTAATGAATCGCTATCTTATAGCAAATTTGAACTTGGTTGTTCATATCACGATTATCGTTGAAGTAATACTTATAATATCATAATCATCCCTTTCTACTAGCCATGGCGGCAGGCCCAATAGCAGAAAGGAACCAGGACGCCACAATCTACGTTGGTGGGCTGGATGAGAAAGTGAGCGAAACTTTGCTATGGGAACTGTTTCTCGAGGCTGGACCAGTTGGTGAGACATTCATGTTCACTCGCTTTGAGCTAATCCGTTTTTATTTTGTCTCTTATTCTTGTGTTCAGAAGTTTTTCTATACTTAATTGAGATCAGGAAACATTATATTAATTTGAGACCCAATATTTACGTGTTCCCTATTATAATTACGGTATCCACAGTGAACGTACATATGCCGAAAGATCGTATTACGCAGCAGCATCAAGGTTACGGTTTTGTGGAGTTTATGGGAGAGGACGATGCGGACTACAGCATCAAAATCATGAACATGATCAAAATGTTCGGAAAACCTATCAGAGTTAATAAGGTAAGTTGGAATCGAACCGTTTTGCCGTCCCCAAATGGCAAACTTTCCTTCTATTCTATTTTATTATAGGATAGGAATTTTTAGTTAA
Source organism: Bolinopsis microptera (assembly GCF_026151205.1). NCBI lineage: Eukaryota > Metazoa > Ctenophora > Tentaculata > Lobata > Bolinopsidae > Bolinopsis > Bolinopsis microptera. The sequence goes on from NC_087074.1 coordinate 15,269,404, forward strand.
TTTTAACATTATGACTTATAATACCTTCTCTCAGGCCAGTGCCCATCAGAAGAGTTTAGACGTCGGGGCGAACTTGTTCATCGGCAACCTGGACCCCGAAGTAGACGAGAAACTTCTCTACGATACATTCAGTGCTTTCGGTGTTATTCTTCAGACCCCTAAAGTTATGAGGGATCCAGAGACTGGAAACTCCAAGGGGTTCGCTTTTATAAACTTTGCAAACTTTGAGGCGAGTGACGCTGCTATCGAGGCGATGAACGGACAGTATTTGTGTAACAGGTCGATTAGTGTTAGTTACGCGTTTAAGAAAGATGGTAAGAATGAGAGACACGGGTCAGCAGCAGAGCGTATTCTCTGTGCTCAGAACCCTCTGTCTCTTGCTGATAAGCCTCATACTATGTTCGCTGACGCTCCACCTGAAAAACCTGCCACAGAAGAGACTGAGGAACCCGTAAGGAATGGAATGCCGATGCCACCGCCCATGATGCCTGGAATGCTGCCGCCTAATATGCCACCAAATCTGCCTTCGATGGCTCCTAACATGCGGCCTGGCATGCCACCGATGCCACCAATGGGAATGATGCCACCACCTCCGAGCGGTATGATGCCATCCTTCCCACCTGTACCTCCTGGTGGACCACCTAGTGGAGACAAGGGAGGCCCCGGGCCCCCGCATAACATGCCACCGATGCCTCCTATGCCGCCAGGTTCAAACTTCCCGCCCATGCCGCCCAGAGGCATGCCACCACCTCCCATGGGATGGGGACCGCGACCGGACGGCAACTTCCGAGGAGGTCCTCGACCTCCATTTCGACCACCCTTCATGGGACAGCGACCACCCAATCGACCTCCTCGCCCTCCCGGCATCGATCAGAGACAGGAATAATAAGGCGAGAAGCTTTATTTTTCTGCTTTTATTAATTATTTTAACATTTATACTTAGAGCTCACATCTTATTTCTATCACTTCGCTGGTCGCTGTGTAGCGATATTTTGATGCTCACCGACGGATATCTTTTATTTATTTCCATTTGATATTGTATGAAGTATTTGACTTTAAGTTAAAACCTGTCATTTATGAAATTTCTTTTCGGTCCACGTCCCTGATGGGGGGTATACAACGGTCATTAATGTCAGTATTATAGAATTTTGCTGAAATATTCATATACATTAATGCACATTAATGCCCATTTATGCCCATTAATGCCCATTAATGCACATTAATGCCCATATTTAATAGAAAAATGGGCAAAAATGGGGGAAAAAGTATGGGCATTAATGGCAGTATTATAGAATTTTGCTGAAATATACATATACATTAATGCACATTAATGCCCATTTATGCCCATTTATGCCCATTAATGCACATTAATGACTGTTGTATCTCCCCTCCCTGATACTGAGAAATAATACACATTTTAGGTAAGTGTAACTAAATGATGCTTTAAAACATCCCCAATTTAAAATAAACCCTAATACTAAATTCCCTTTGCAAATCAAGTAAAATCCTAAAATAATCGTCTCATTAAGGGACTTTTAGTGCAGCGGTTCCGCAAAAGGCGGTTGCTTCACTGCAGTAAATACTCTGCCGCCTCGCAGCAGTGCACTTCATATTAGTCTATATATTGCGGCATCAGCCGAGGGGAAGGGCGTTGGCCTTGGGTATTTACTATTTAGCTCATTCTATGTTTACGGAGGGGTAAATGTAAATAGTAGAAATACCAAATATTCAATAACGTAACCACTCAGACTGGCCACAATAACTAGACAATATCAAACAGTTTAGGAGTTACTGGCTACTAAGTTTGGAGTACCTTTTAGCCTCCCTGGCTACCCAGCATGCAGCAAATATACACATGATCTCCAAGAAGAATCCTATGCAGAGGATATAGAATGTGAACATGACAGCTTTATCAGCGAAGGCTAGTGCTTCGTCCCTGCACCCAGCTGCGTAGGCGGTTTCAGTGGTACACTTAACAAGCACTTCGGTAGAGTTAGAGTTAGGGTCACTGGAGCAGCAGGAGGCTGGCAGATCTCCCTTCCAGTCAGTCGAATTTTCCAACCTGGAGAGGAAGGTGATTTAGTGTTTCAGATTATAATGTCTTGGTTTCAACCTAGTTCTTGATATTATGTTAGTTAAGGGAAGCACAGCACGAAGTATTTAATTTGTTTAATTTCTATGATTGACAAATTGTCAATGTAACTTAATTCCCTTACCCGCAGCACTCCAATTTCTCTTGAATAAGGTCAACTATCTGCTGAGTGGCGTTTGTCATGTCATTGTAAGCAGTCCCGTTGAAGGTCTGGTTCATGTAACTGTCCACTTCCTCTACCACATCTCCCTTTTGTAGGTACTCTAAAATTTAGACATTTATCATCCGCTTCAGCGATGGTTAAGACGTTGATTCAAAGGAAACTCTGATAGGAAAAGATTTTGGCGGAATTTCGTCTATATCCTCTTTAAAGAATGATAATTGCAATAATAAGATAATTACCAACGACAGCGAAGGCAGCCTGGAGCAGAATAATAATGAGGATGAGAACACAATATATCCTGCACACCTTGATGCTACTTGTTAGACCAGCGTACCAGCCGACAGCACCTACTAGTAGAATAATAACTCCTGTAATTACTACTCCGTACATCACCAGTTCTATGTTGTACCTGTGTGGGAAGAAGGGTGAACTTGGGGTGAAGTTCCGGGGATGTCATGGGGAGAGCTCCACAGAGTTTGTTGCTGTTTGGGGGAGTTTTAATAACATGTGCTGTGGTGCCGGTGACGATAGCATTCTGGCTCTCAGGCTGCTTCGAAAATTTCAGTAGGAGAAGCCTGACCTGTAGTTTTGCAGTTTGTCATAATATTGATTTTCGGCAGGGGCTGTACATGTTGCTTCACTTTCATGTGCACTGAAAGTGAAACATCTAGCATTTGCTTTACTGGGCGGCGCTCAGCCTGTCATTCCGCCGAATCTTTATGAACATTATAGCCTGGGGTCCCCAGGTAAGCATTTGCTTAGAATCAAGAATGTTCAAACTGTAGACTATAGGTCTTGTTGTACTAGTAGTGCCAAGAAGCTGATTTGCAATGAAGGGTGGGGCCCTCATAATTTATAACACCTCTCAGTCTTTTTACTTAGAGTACAATGACCTGAAATCTGCATACTGATAACGTTGAATTCTCTCTCAACATATCGTTGGTCGGTAGGGTCCATAATAATGTACATTGTTCAATAGTAGCAAAATTGATGGAAATAATCGGGCACATAACGCTTAAACGCCATGTTCAAACAAGAAATAATAAGTATGTTGACAAACCCGCCGCTGTACTCCTGGATAGTAGCCTGGTTGAGGATCCCCAGGACCCCACAAATAGTGACCAGTATTCCCACTAACACCGTCACTCCGTTCACTACCATTAGTAGGAGGTTCGTTTTGTTATCACACATACCCATCTTTCTGCTTCTCAACCCTCCTTAATATTATTTAGTCTGTTAGCACTGAGGTCTAGCAATTATTCGAGATGAGCTATACAATTATATTGTCATCTTGTGGATGAAGTGCATTTTTAAATGATCTGAGAGTTAAATTTTGCCTGGCGACATTATGCAGTTATATTTGAGGTTAGCAGATTGTCTGCATGCATGATAATTGCTGCTTGTAAGAATTAAGGTTATAATTGATAATTTAAAGCGCATTAATCGTATGTACTATGTGAGGTGTTTAAACTCTTACATCTGCAAAACATGATCAACTCAGTTGATCATCAACTGGTACATTCAGCATGACAATTGAAAGTCGAATCTGTTATCAAGTTTGAACAGACGTTTCCTATCGATTGACGCATGCATCTTATCTGAGCGATACAACAAATTGAAAAGTTTGGCATATTACCCACGTCCTATCAAAACTGCAAGTAAATTACTCGTTGGATCATCTAAGAAACCTTCATGCTTCAAGTTCAATGAAATATTTAATTTTAAATGAAAGGTCCACCTGGAAACTAGCTAATAACTCGTCAACATTAGTATTACAATGGAAGGCAAAACATAACCAGATGTTTAATGGTTTGCTGCTGAAATGCACCGATGAAAAGACGGCGTTTGCTGGTCTATGTTTATTTAGCTAAAACAACATCGGTGATCGGAGGTGATGTGGGTGTATGTTTGTTTACTTAACGTAACGTTAACACAGATCTGCACAACATAAACAACTGCCTCTTCGTCGTGTCTACACTAATATTTATAATTGTGCCATGCGCTTTTAACACGTAAGCTGGGTGCTGCATGCACGGTTACATTAAAATTTACCAATGTGGATCACTGGATAGATGTGGGATGGTGATGGATGGAATTGTATGGCATAATATATTCAATAATTATAGTGTAGTATATGTATGAATATGATTGATGATGGAAGCGCATGTGTATGAAAAGTTCGTAACACATGCACCACCTGGCACATGTACGTTTGTTATACTGTCATTTTTGTAAAATTATTCTCTTATATCTAATCTCCATCTCTCTTAAGCCGTAGTACGTACATATTACATTGCATGGAGCTTCCCCAGGTAATCTACTACGTGATGAACTCTTCTGTCAAAGAAATTTAGACGAGTAACATCCGTCAATCATATCACGTGATCGGGACAGTTTTTCACCAATATCTCATCAGGGGAGCATTTTAACTCGGGGGGGGGGGGGGGGGGGGTATCATCCGTCAAGCCCGGCGCGCGCTATTTCGTAGCACTTGCCTCGGGCCATTTCGAGAAAAAGTGGCGCGCGCTACTTCTTGTAGGTTTATAACCTACCAGGACGCGCGCCGAGTCCAACCTTTCCCGCTCATTGGACCAGGTGAGCTTGCATGCTTGTGAATGTAGGTGTAAGTACAGCTAAACTTTAGTTTATCCCTAATTATATTAACCCCTATACACTGTGACTATGCACTATAGAAACCTGAAAAGTGGTGACTGCATACTGAAGGGAGAAGTGCCACGACTACCTGCGCTACATAGACGCTGTTGTCAGCACTGCACGCGCGCGCACGATCCTTCCCATCGGGGTTCGTGGATACACTCCTGCGCGCAGTGTCGTGACCTCCCTTCGTCGTAATTAGCTTGTATTCAGATTGAACAATTTTGAAGTCAAATAAATGTGGTTTCTTTTAGACTTAAATAAACAATATGGATGTAGTCCGAAAGTAATTTGTCTACTAAATAACATTTTGAAATTATGAACAAAATTGGCGAAAATTTGCCGTAGATGTGACCAAAAAACTACGCGCAGAACTAAATATTTCTTCATAAACGCGTGAAAATTTTTGAGTTTAACATTGAATATTTTAGCTTAGTTATTGTAATACTTAATTTTCAAGTCTCTATCCGATAACTAAATATTTTATCTTTACGACAGTATAAAATTTGTTTGTATATTTGCTAAATTAAAAAAACAGTAGCAATAGAAACGTCGAAGGTCTTGCGCTTATTTCAGTCCCAAAATATACCCTAATCATTGATTTCATAAAAATCACTGAAAGTGATGTCTACAGGCATATTTAGCCCTAACACCTTCGCAAATCATTTAGCAAGGGTTCATAGTCAGTTTTTAAGATCAACTTCAATATCATTGTCAAAACAGTGAAAGACATAATACTAAAAGTAAATCATAAATGAGTGGTTTCTCTTTCTCTTTCATTTTAACACATCATGCATTAGTAGAAGCAATCCGAGATCTTTATTCATCATTGAAGATGTAGAACATAGAATAATTGGTCCTCTTTAGTGTCTGATTACCTATACTCCTGAAAATATATTAGGGATATTATCAATTATGTAAAAAGAAAACAATATTGAATATGTGTACAGCATGAAACATTGATAGCTTATGTTTTTGAAAGCTCGCTTATTCGTTTAAGCGATCAAATAGTCAGTGTGCTCAGTGCAGTGCACAGTGGAGAACAGTTTAAGGCACCGGAAATGTTCCAAATAAATCCTCTGTCTACTATCAGACCACACACTCCACTATGCACTACAATGTATTGTATATCAATGGCAGTTGAAATGTGTTCCCGCCATTTTAAAATCAAAAATGTGCGCAGCATCTTACGGGACATGCGCCGTGACCAACGGTCACGGCGCAATGGTTATGCGCCGTGACCATGGTCACGGCGCATACACATTGCGTTTAAGTTTTTGTATAAATGTCCAGCTTCTCTGTGAAATTTGGTTGACTCGACTAATTTAAAAATGTAATACTCTTTGTTTCATTCTAGTTTAATAGTATTTCTATTATGGTCGGAAAGAATTATAATGTTTTTTTCTTCTACTGGGCCACATTCAGCCTGTCATTCTGCCATATTTTTTCAACGGCTATGACATGAAAACTAACATATGAACACTTATATGAGCCTGGCCCCATGTAAGATGTTTCTTTGTAGTCAGTAGTGTATTACTATTTCGGTTTTATAGTTGCATTTAATTCAGTAAATATCAATGGTTTCTTCACCTCTTCAATGTAATTGGTTTGGAGGTCATTTGAAATAAGGAGGTAAAATAACTCAGATAGCTTCCGGCAAGTTCCACGGATACAGTGATTGAGTTTCTAGTCAACCTAGCCTCTTTGCCTGACTGATTTCTTGTTCGGCAGGGTGACTGCTTAAACGTCAACTTCAACCTCTTCCACTGCATCGAATCGTACTAGTAGAATTTGTACCTGAAATATTACATTTTATAGTTTAGCGACCTTCACATGTGGGTCAAACTTAGTATTTCTGAAAGTTTCGCCAAATTTCATTGATTTCAGAGGGTGTGGCACGTCACTCTCTCATTTTAGTTTTAATTATTGTCGCATATTAGTGCCGTATAATTAATGATGTGATCCATCCAGTTGTTTGACTTGTGCCCAGATGAAGGATATGAAAACACTGCTCAATATATTTAAGAGATATGTGGACTGGTCACGTTTCCAGTTGAAATCCTCCAACTCAAGAGCCCTGGTCATGAAGAGGGAGTAGTAGTAGAATGGTATGAAGAGAACAGTGGAAGTGGAGGCGTCGAAGAAAGTTTTAGTCTAGGGGGAGGGGTGATTCCAAACGTAGCGGAAAAGCCAATCAAGTTCCTGGGTCGGTGGATTAGAACAGAGGCAGCACAGTTTGATGAGGAAGTGGCTGGGTGTAGGCCATACACTGAGTAACATCTGCTTATTTAGTCAAACATCTACGGGGCCTTGCCCATCAGCTGCCTGTCCGATACTTGGAAGCTGGAGAAATGTCGACGCTGCATGCAGATCAGTCCTACCAGCAGTTTTTTGATGACATGATAAGGGCGATTCAACCGCAAGTCAGGTCAGGGAGAGTTTGGAGACCAGACAAGGAACTAGATTGTGCTGAGAGGGACTTAGTCTGTGAAGAGGTGAGAGGAATGGTCCAGCCGTACAGCAGGGCAGGGATTGGTTTTGGAGAATGGAAGAAACCGTGGAAGAAGATGAACGCCCGAGAACAACAAGCTGAGGTCCTTCAGAGAGTTAAAAGAAACCTCGAACATGAAGTTCAATGCGGCTCTCTTGAGATGCAGTCAAGATGGGGACAGTGGAGGGAAGAGGTTATGAAGACGGACATGAGCTGGCACAAACTCTTTAAGTATAGTGATTCGCTCACAGGTTTTATGCTCAGTGTGACTTATGGTACTGTGGTCACACCAGCCTTAGCATTGAAGCGGTGTGAAGAAGAGGATGGACTTTGCAAGCTGTGTGAGGATAGGACAGGGACCATACAACACATTCTATCTGGTTGTAGGGTCTCACTGAGCCAAGGGCGTTACAGGTGGCGGCATGATAAGGTTCTCAAACAACTCACAGACCACGTGACTTTCCATTGTGAACGCCGAGTGAACACGTCTAAGAATAGAGTGAAGGAGACCAAGCAATGCATTGATTTTATGCCTGAGGGAAGCAAGAAGTTTCCAGCGAAGAAGAGTGCACAGAGCGTAGTTTTGGTATCCTGGGACCTGAGTGCATCTCGGGACTGGGTGGCGATGTCTGATCTTGATGAGCAACTGAAGTTACCATAGGAGAACGCCGAGACCCGGCTGAGACCGGACCTCTTAACCAAATGCAATAGTTAGGGGCCATCTACTTAGGACGTCCGGCAAATAGGAAGGGTGTGGTTTCTGAAAATCCGGACGTCTGGAAATTTTGTCAGAATTAACGAAAAAGCCCCATTTATTTCAACTCTTTGACACTAATTACTCTGTAAGTTTAGATCCCTGTATTTTGAACGAGTACCTAAATGTAACTATGCTAAACCTGTTCGACACTAAATGTATTATTGTCAAGTATTATTTGTGCTCCTAAAAGTGAAAGCAGTTGGAAATATAGACGTCCGGGGAGGGGAGGGTTTTGAAAATTTGGACACACCCAGAGGTAGACTGTCTGTGTGAAGGTAAAATGGTGACATCCTCCGGATCTAGCAGAGGTCAAGAGTTATCGGGATTCCTTCTGTTGCACAATTATTGTAATATATGATCTTCACGTAGAGCTTAATCTGGCACGTGTAGTTACACGCGCGCAATTTAACGTGTTATGTGCTTTGTTAGCGATTTCGTATACAATTGCTAGTTTTTTATCAATACATAATAAAATGATTTCCCAGAAATGCTTACATATTGTGTTAGAAATGAAGTCTGCTAACACCAATGTCTCTTCTCCGTTGAACCTGGAGGAATAATAATAATAATAGTTGGTCCGCTTAATTGTTAAGTGATGAAATGCAACATACGGAATGAGCAATGAATGAATTACTAGATTAGTTGTATATATAAACGTGATAAAATTTAGAAGATGTGTAACGTTTATTACCAACTTGTTTGTGGTCTGATTATTGAGACAGAGCAGTTACAGTGTATCCCATGTGCGAGACGAGGAACATGTCCCACTGGATATGTTTGAAATACAGTGCAGATAGCAACGGCCTGTTCACCATATTCACGAAGTAACATACCAAATCGTGGATCGGGTATCAGTGTAATATGGTATTGGTAAGCTGATGCAGCATGGTTATAGCTTAGTGATCTTTTCGAATGTTCTAGTTTAATGTAGAAAAACCGTTTGGATTTGAGTGTTATAAGATTAGATAGGTTATCATCAGTTATCGATGGTTTTGCGGGGTAAGACACGTGTTAGTCGTAGCTAGTGTTAGTCTCTATACGACTAGTTAGTACGGTGTGTAGTGCGTAGGCAAAGTTTATCATTGGTACGCCCCGGTCGGAGGATTATTCTGGTTTTAACGATATTTTACAATAGTATTTCTTGGAGTCTATACTGTCTGACTCTACTTAACGATTGGAAACTGGCCAACTGTTTCATAAGTACAATGTACATGTGTATATTTTACAGTGCAATCTTATCTACAGCCCCAAAGATATTTCACCACATTTCGTTTGTCAAATTCGTAATCTTTAAGTGTATTGTGTAATGTTTGCAGATCATATAATACAGAAAAGTAGATCCTTCATGCAATAATTAATACTGTTTCATTTCTTGACTAATATTCAAGAACATAGGAAACTGGGTTGTGAGATTAAAAAAACTGGGTTTGTGGCTAAGTATAAGTTTCATCTTAAAAGTACTTTTACTAAATTACAATTAATCATATCATTGTCTAATTATTTCATACAGTCTAACTCCCCATCACAATCAGTACAATAGTTGATGAGGAAAGAAATTGTCTGTTGACTGAACAAAATGACGCCGCCACAAGGTTAGTTTGTTGGACATAAAATAGCTACTTTAATTCATCTCCAAATTGTATCGTAATTCTGAACGAAATGTAGCGGGTAAACCAAATTTGTAGAATTGTAAAATATCTAGAACTACAGGATTACGTGTACCAAAATTTTATAAGATCACGAAAATTTTAGTATTCTACAGTATTCATATTCGTTTAATAAAACTAGCACGATGAACCAAGCGCCCTACGGGTGGATTTGAGTAAGAGTTAAGACCAACAGTTCCACTGATCCTCATACATATTGCAGGCAATCCCTAGACGTTTACACGAACCACCACGTGGAGCTCTTCCTGTACGAGCTGCAGGCAACCATAAAGCTAACGAAGAATGCTGAAAGACACGTTTAGACACTATTTACTGCAACTGTTTTGTTGACTTTTCCAAAGTAATATGTTAGTACAAGAATTAAGGTCAAGGCGTGACTGTGTTTTCTATGGAAAAAATGATTTTAACCTAATTTCTGCATGACAATGTTTAACCTCATTTCTACATGACTATGATCTAGCTATCAGGAAAATTTAAACATCTTATAGTTATAATTTAAAATTATATCATTAGAACTAAGGGTTCATTTAAAAGTATCGAAATCTAAGTTCTATTTTTACAGTCACCTTTTTAACTATTGAGTTCAATGATTGCTAACTTTGATTTACTCTTTAACTAAAATTTGCTGAAATTAAAAAGTTGTATGATAAAAAGGTACAAATAATCAAAAACTTAGTGGATTAAACTCGTTTCTAGCCTGCGTCCAAACTTGCTTATTAAAGTTAAACGTTAGAATTTATTTAGAACTGTAACTTCGATTTAATAAAAGGCTCGAATAAAAGCAAAGAGGTTACTAAGCACTTACCTATTACCCCCATGACATAAGGTTAAAATTATCCCCTAACGAGATATTGGCGAAAAACTATCTCGATCACGTGATATGACCGTATAAGGAAGTTAGCCTAATTACTCTTTAGTGTTTCAGTATATGCTTTTGTAAAGGATTTGGTTAGGGTTAGGGTTGGGATCAGATTAGAGGTTTCCGGGTTTCGAATAGTTGTTTAGGGCCATCTACAGAACGGGTTGAAGAAGTCACGTGACAGGCGATTGTAGAGTGATTAATCATTATCCGCCATAACTGCCATCGTAAACAGTTAATTAATTAGGTATCAACAATCAAGTACAATATATAATACAGCAGGGCTGATTACTGCTGAAACATTATGAAGCAACTAAGAGCAGATGTATGGATGATGGAATAACGAGGGGCAACAGTGAACAGAGCGCGATTAGGGCGTCAACACTGGACGCACGAGATGTAAATCTCAAAGTGCTCCTTCATCAATTATGTTCACTCTTCGACGGATTTGACACGCGAAATTGCGCGGCAATTATGCGCGGCGTGTACAAATTTTCTAAACCTTTCGGACAAGGGTTAAATTATTTTTCTACTGTCAACACAGCCCAAGTTATGCATGTTTTAATATCAAAAAATTTCCGATTTTTTTGTATCATTTTTAACTAATTTCTTTTTCAAATCGCTGCCACATCAAAATTATTTTACGAAAGTACATAAAATTTTCACAGAAAGCAACCTTAATCGTTTTAGAACTAAATTATAAAAGAAATTAATATAAAAATGTTAAAACTTTAAAATTATCAATGGAATAAATTGTCAACGTCCAAATATATGTAAAATACGACGAAGAGAGGTCACAACACTGCGCGCACGGGTGGGATAGGTGCTTTTCTTGACTTGTGAAACAAGCGCGCCCGAAGTGGCGCGAAAGCACATGGTTAGGTGAATCTCGCTTGCAGTAGCGTGCGACCGCCGAAAGAAGCGCGTCACGCAGTACGCGTAGACACATGGCTATGTGAAGACTATCCAAACTATCAAATGTCAAATAAATGTAAAAATGAACCTTCATTTGAAAAAAATGAACTCTAATATGTTTCGATTTGATAAATTCCTCGAACCAGTGGTGGTAGTAAGTCGTTTCACATACAACATAGCCATGTGTCTACGCGTACTGCGTGACGCGCGCTACCGCAAGCGAGAGGGCTCTGGTTAGAGCAAGTAAGTCGTACCAGAAAGAATTATTTCAATTGGGCACTCAGTGACTGAGCTATTAAGGCCAACGTTTACCCACCGACTTTTGGCCCACCCTGTATTTTGATGATTTTCCGTTTACCAAAGCTTTTTTATTAAAATAAAACTTCGAGTACCTCAATTGTGTTTTTTTGTCATCCTCGGTGACCCTGTAAAATGGTCATTCAAGAAAATTCAGCCAAAACAGTGAAATTTGGGTCACGAAAATTTAAAATTTGAATATGTCCTACCGGTATCAGTAGGACATATTTAAAATTTTCATTGCATCAAAGTTTTCTAGCCAGATACACTGCTTGGAATAGAATTTTGAGTACATCTCAATCGTGTCTTGTACCATCCTCAGTGACCCTGTAAGATGGTCAATCAAGAAAAATTCAGTCAAAACAGTGAAATTTGGGTCACAGAGAGCTGAAATTCGAATATGTCCTACCGGTAGGACATATTAAAAATTGTCATTGCATCAAAAGTTTCTCCGGATATACTGCTTCCCAGTGGCGTAATGTTGCCTGTTGGCGCCTTCCGCCGAAAAAGCGCCCTGTTGGCGCCCCCTCCCCTTTTGGTGCCCTCCCTAAAATTAAACTAATTAGGTGATTTTAGAGGATACACCGGTAAAATCTCTAAAAAAGTGTGTATCTAGAGGGAAACGCGCAGTTTTGCTAGTACTTTCGTTAAGTTTTCGAAATTGTCCCACATTCAAACGACGATTTGGCGCCCCCGGCCCCCTAAGCAGGGTCAGCAGGGCCCTTCGTTACAACACTGCTGCTTCCAGTACCTTGATGGTGACTTGTGTCACTCTCACCGACCTCACTGATTGGTCACTGGTCAAAATTTCAGTGAAAACCGTGAAACTTCGGTCAAGGGGACGTCAGAAAAGCTTTTCTTCAAAAATCTTCCAAAATCTCTTTTTATATACTGATGATTTTCCGTTTATCAAAGCTTTCTTTGGGAATAGAACTTTGAGTACACCTCAATCGTGTCTTGTGCCATCCTCAGTACCCTGTAAGATGGTCAATCAAGAAAAATTCAGTCAAAACAGTGAAATTTGGGTCGCAGAGAGCTGAAATTCGAATAAGTCCTGCCGGTAGGACATATTCAAAATTTCCATTCAAGCATCAAAGTTTTCTCCGGATATTCTGCTTCCAGTACCTTGATGGCGACTTGTGTCACTCTCATCGACCTCACTGACTGGTCACTGGTCAATATTTCAGTCAAAACCGTGAAAATTTGGTCAAGGGGACGGCAGAAAAGCTCCTTTTCAAAATCATCCAAAATCACTATTTATATTCTGATGATTTTCCGTTTATCAAACCTTTCTTTTGGAATAAAACTTTGAGTACCTCAATTGTGTCTTGTGCCATTCTCAGTGACCCTGTAAGATGTTCAATCAAGAAAATTCAGTCAAAACAGTGAAATTTGGGTTGAGGAGACTGAAATTAATTTTTAATATGTCCTACCTATAATACCGGTAGGACATATTCACAATTTTCATTGATATACCGCTTCCAGTACCTTGATGGCAACTTGTGTCACTCTCACCGACCTCACTGATTGGTCACTGGTCAAAATTTCAGCTAAAACCGCGAAAATTCGGTCAAGGGGACGGCAGAAAAGCTCCTCTTCAAAAATCTTCCAAAATCTCTATTTATATTCTGATGATTTTACGTTTATCAAAGCTTTCTTTGAGAATAGAACTTTGAGTACACCTCAATCGTGTCTTGTGCCATCCTCAGTGACCCTGTAATATGGTCGTTCAAGAAAATTTCAGTCAAAACTGCGAAATTTTGGTCAAGGAAACGACAGAAAAGTTTCAATTTATGATCTTCTAAAATACCATACCTTACTCGGGATTATTATAACCGGGATAAAGTGGTGGGTTTTGGAAGATTCCGCCATATTTTTCCCGGTCAAAAATTTTACCAGTCATAAAAAAACCCGCCGACTCAGATTATGGGGTTCCAAGGGGGTGGTGATCATCATATTTTACCTGAAGTCTCATATGTGCTAGAAAAGACTTTTGAAGCAGTGGATGGAGGGCTGTAACTTTATTGGCGGTTGCTACCATAATTTCGTTATAAAAATCACAATTTGGTTATAGAAATCAGATTTCAGGGTGGACCGTGATTCTCACTTTTCTTGCCCAAGGATACAAGGATACAAGGATACAAGGATACAAGGATACAGGATACAAGGATACAAGGATACAAGGATACAAGGATACAAGGATACAAGGATACAAAAGTGATAATTACTTTATTGAGTACACAATAGTTGTAATTCTGAAATAATTTAAGTTACACAATTCTAATTATTTACAAGTGTGTAGGGATAATTTAGAAATGTTATATAATGCTAGTTTTAGAAAAATAGATAAATCGAGTTTGTATGGTTCAATCTTATTTTAAGGTCCTATAGCATTATGCACTTGCCAGTATTTGAGTGGAAATCTGGGCTCTTATAGTAGGCTGTATAATTTTCGTTCACAGAGAGAATTGAATGGATTGCTCTTGCTGTGGCAGTGAGTGTGGTAGGATCTAGAGTTTTGTTGGAGAGCAAACCGACTAGGTCAGTAATGTTTAGGGGATGGAAATTGAATTTTTTCCTAACTGAGGAGTAGAGCAAACAGTCAATCAATACGTGCCTTTCGTCCTCAATAGGCTTGAGCCCTTTGCGGAAAAAGCAGTAGGTGCACCAACGTTCTTCTCTTGGTACAAGGGGGGTTTCGTATCTGCCCCTTTCGATGTAGAGGTTGTGGCAGCTGATACGAAACCTTGTCAGACTTTTTCGAACATCCGGTATTTTGATAATTCGTAGGTATGCCTCTGGTTCGAAATCATGTTTAATTAAGTTATAGAATTCTAGTTTTGGCGAGGAGGCCTTGGCAGCTTTCCAGGTATTCACGAATTCTTCCCTCATGTTATGACTGATTTGGGTGGAGAGCTTAGATTTTGAGGAAGATGAGGGGGTGAAGTTGTATTTGGTGAGAAGCTTTGAGATGTTGGTATACCAAGGAAGTCCCAACATGATTTGTTCGTGAAATGCAGCACAGAGTAGTTCGTTTTCAGTGTTTTCAAGGCGACTATAGTAATCTATTGCAAGTTTGCAGGCTTCAAAGAATAGAGGGTGGCGCCCGCTTTCGCCCCAGCAACCTATATTTGATGCTTTTGAATGTACAGACAAAGACCACTTGATAAACTTTAGGTGGAATTTTTCATAGTGGTCTTGTGCAATGTACTTCAAGGTATGCTGGGGGTTGGCTTTGTCATCTGTTTTTGAAAGGTATCTCATGGTTTTTGAGTGGGGGCATAAGACTTGACAGCCATAAAGCAGGATTGGTTTTATTAAGGAGTCAAATAGAATATTAAGGGCACGGTGTGAGAGGGCATCCTTAACTATTTTGCCTTTGAGGCCATAGAGAGCACGGAGAGCCTTGGCCCTCAGCTCAGTATTTGCTGCTGTAAACGATCCATTTCTGTGGAATATTATGCCAAGATAGCAGTATTTATCGGTGTGCTGGATGGGCTGACCTCCCAATGTGAATGTTTCATAGGACTGCTTTCGTTTGGGAGGGCTGAATATTACAATCTTAGTTTTCTTAATATTTACTTCAAGGCCCATGGAGTTACAGAAATCAAATAGAATGTTGATATTGACTTGCAGAGGCACATATTAGGTGCGATGGGTGCGGGATCGCACAATTTACCGTTTTCCGCACATTTCCGCATAATTTATTGTTTTCCGCACATTTTGTAATTTTCTGCATATTTCCGCATAATCTAGCATTTTCCGCGTAATTTCGCATAATTTTGAAATTTTTGCGTTAAGATTTTCGAGTGTAAAAACCAAAATATGTTAAAAGTCGGGCCCTTTTAGGACCGTGACTCAGGCCCTTTCGGGACCCTGACCCAGGCCCTTTTGGAACTCATACCTAGGCCAAGTGACCCAGTTACCACGTGACCTAGGCCCTTTCAGGACCCTGACCCAGGCCCTGAGGCCCTTTCGGGACCGTGACCCAGGCCCATTCGGGACCGTTACCCAGGCCCTTTCGGGACCGTGACCCAGGCCCTTTTGGAACTCATTCCTAGGCCACGTGACCCAGTTACCACGTGACCCAGGCCCTTTCGGGACCGTGACCCAGGCCCTTTCGGGACCGTGACCCAGGCCCTTTCGGGACCGTTACCCAGGCCCTTTCGGGACCGTGACCCAGGCCCTTTTGGAACTCATACCTAGGCCACGTGACCCAGGCCCTTTCGGGACCGTGACCCAGGCCCTTTCGGGACCGTTACCCAGGCCCTTTCGGGACCGTTACCCAGGCCCTTTCGGGACCGTGACCCAGGCCCTTTCGGGACCGTGACCCAGGCCGTTATGGAACCCTCGTCGTTACCGTACTTCGATTATAGTGTATCAGTTATCATTCGTACCTTCACCACATCATCTGATTACTCTATATCACAACGTCATGGACCGTTTCCTAAAGAAACGAACAGCTACAGACAGTGACCCATCATCAAGCTCACCACACAAGAAACATATTTGCGATCACGCATGGGATCTGATCGACTCTATCAAGAGGCGGTCTTCAAAAC
>NC_087074.1:15285961-15410961 GCF_026151205.1 Bolinopsis microptera
GTTTGTTTAGGAATCCTGCCCTTCATCGAGGCAACCTTCTCGGATAACCGGAAGAGTCGACTGTTCGATATTGAGCTGATATGCACGGTGTGGTTTGCTTACTGGTGGATTGTCTCCCATCTATCCTACGTGTTGGTGGCTTTGCTGAGTGTCACCAGATTGAAACTCTTGAGACGTCACTCCTTACGCATCAAACCTTGGCTAGCATTCCTGATACCAGGACTGTTAGTAACATCCTACATCATAATATGCTGTGTGGCAGTCCCTACTAACATCATGTACACGGTCTACATTCCTGACTTGCTACAATGCACCTTCACCGCCTGGGCCCCCGGCTCGTGGAACACAACTCACTCCTTCGACACGAGTGACGGAGCTGTCTTCATCGTCCTGATGCTCCTGTTCAACAGTCTCACCACCAGTGTCTTCTTGCTGGTCACTGTCTCCTTCATCTTCTCACTCTACCGCCTCAAGAAGTCAACAGAAATAACCTCCGTCCTAGGAGGCTCTGCTACTCGCCAGAGGGAGGCCTCTAAAACTGTTATAGTAGTCACCCTAGTCTACATAGTGTTCAACGTTCCAGGTATGATGGCGGCCATGGTCCTGGCTTTCAACATCTTTTTCCTGGATCCAGAAAGTTTCCAGAACGTGTCCACTTTGTCAGTGAACTGGTTTGGAGATAACCCCCTCGCTAACCAGTACCTGATGCCAGTTACCGGGTGTATGTGCGTCTGTCTGAACAGCGCTGTAAACCCACTGGTGTATTTCACCAGAATTAATGGATTTAGGTGCTATGTTAAGAGGCTGCTTGTTGAAGTGGGGGCCATCGTGCCACGCAGAATACGGGCCTACAAGGATAGTCAGCTTAGTCAACAAAACGAAACTTGAACCTTCTGAGAGGTCCTACAAAGACCACACTATCATAAAGCAAACCCTCTCATACAAAGCAAACTCGGAGACTCAGAATAAAGGGGATTGGAACATTCTCCAGAGACCAGACCTAATATGTCCGCTCTCCACTTAACCCACAACCGGTTTCATAAAATGCTTGTCGCTGAATCAAAATTATCTACTTGTTCTTATTTGTGCCAATTTTATTTAAAATCAATTATCATTTTTTAATTGTTGTATTTTGTCCGGAAATTGGCAGTCAATAACGGAGATATAAGTGCGGAGACAGATTTGATTACCAATTATTAATAGTTATTATTCACTAACGCACTGCCACGAACGCACCAAATTTCGTAAAATAATGGGTCAAATTTTCCTAGTTTTGAACTGGCCAAGCTCTAAGCCACCAAATACTGCGCCTTATAGTCTGACTCTTAAGTTGAATAATATGGGCACCGAATACCGATAGATCATAGAGTAGATCTAACACTTGTAACGTCAAACAAACTCCTTGTGCTATAAGTATTATAGCGTGATAAACCGAGTCTAATGCAAGCTGTGAACTGACTCCAACCAGGCCAGCCTGACTATCTAAACTGAGTCTAAACTAAATCTTAACTGAAGAAAGCTAAACTAAGTCTAACTAAAGAAAGCTAAACAAAGACAAACCTGTCCAACTATTCTCCTGCCATCAGTTATAGGCTCATCATCATCATCCTGATCCGCGGGGGATGTGTTCCTGTCCTCCTCGCTACTATCGTGGGTTGTCTGGGTTCCACTCTCGTTAAAACTCTTGTTCTCGTCGTCTGGTCGGCGGAGGTAACGTTTAGAAGACAGACTAATGCCGGACACGGAATCAGCTAGTTCCGATACTATGTTTGATGATGTGGGTTTGGTGTGTGGTAGGGTGACCGGGAGGGAGGATAGTGGAGGGTAGGATGCGGTGGTGAGGGGTGGAGGACCCCCACCAGGGTTAGAGGGACGCGGGATCGACACCACGACAGTTTGAACAAAACAATACAGCTTGATTTCACCGGACACAAGCAAACTAGCAGCGATAAATTGATAATGATAGAATTGCTGTGCGCGTAATTCGGTAGGCAGTTAATTACTCATTAGACCTCATTAGGGGCGGACGACCAGTTAATTGTCATTAATGGGGCTGTTATGGAGCAGATCGTAATAAGAACCACACAGACTGCCAATAATTGCACGTTTAATTGACCCTGACGACCGGACCCTAGAATCATTTGGCGTATAAGACCGTCTCAGATAGGCAATCAGAACACCATTGATGAGATATGTGAGTCTGGTACAGATGTTTTAGCATGGGATGATGTCACCCGATCCCGACAGGCTGGTATGCTTACTGACTACTGTGAGACTCTGGTTTTTGAGCTGTGGGGGGGGCCCCCGGGGTTTTTTAAAAAAAAAACCCCGGGTTGGGGGGGGGGGGCCATTCCCTTTTTTTGGGGGTTTTTTCCCCCCTTCTTTCCCCCTTTTTTCTGGGTCGGGGGGGAAAGGGTTAAAAAAAATTTTTTAGGGGGGGACGGGGGCAAATTTCCCGGGGAACCAAAAGGGGAAATCAGTGTTTATTTTTCCGTTTATTTAATTGTTTTTTGGTTTGGGGGGTTTTTTGGTGGGGTGGGGGGGGTAAAACCGGGGGGGGGGGGAAGTGGGGGGTTTGGGGGAATGGGGGGGGGGTTAAAAGGGGGGGGAAGGGAAAAACCCCCCCCCCCGGGGTTTTAAAGGGGGGAAAGGGGCCGGGGGAGGGGGGGACACCCCAAGGGCCCGGGTTTTTTTAAAAAAACCAAAAAAAAAATACGGTTTTTAAATTTCCCCGGGGGGCCCCACCAAGCAAAACAAAACCCACCCAAAAAAAATTTTTGTTTAATAAATGGAATTCCCTTTTTGGCCCAAAAATTTTTCCCAAAAAGGCCCCGGGTTTAATTACTCATTAGACCCCCCTTTAGGGGGGGGAAAAAACGCCCCTTTTTGGAATTTTTCCCTTTTTAAAAGGGGGCCCCTTGGGTTTGGGGGGGCCAGTTTCTTTTTAATAAAAACCCCCCACGGGACCCCCAATTAAATTCCCCACGTTTAAATTGGGGCCCCGGGGGAGGGGGCCCCCGGGAAACCCCCCAAAAAATCTTTTTTGGGGCCGTAATAAAAAACCCCGTTTCCCAAAAAATGGAAAAATTCAAAAAAACCCCCTTTTGGGTTTGGAAATAGGTTTCCCCTTCCTGGTTTTTTTTTTTAAAGAAAGGGAAAAATGATTTTCCCCACCCGACCCCCAAAAAGGGGCGGGGTTTCCCCCTTTAACGGGGCCCCAAAACTGGGGGGGACCCCGGGGTTT
Organism: Bolinopsis microptera; assembly: GCF_026151205.1. NCBI lineage: Eukaryota > Metazoa > Ctenophora > Tentaculata > Lobata > Bolinopsidae > Bolinopsis > Bolinopsis microptera. The sequence goes on from NC_087074.1 coordinate 15,289,206, forward strand.
TTTAAAAGTTTGGAGTTGGGGAACCCCCCCCCCCCCCGTTTTTTCCAAAACCCAATAAAAATTTTAACCCCCGGGGGGGGGGGGGACGGGTTTTTTCGGCAAAATTTTTAAAAAGGGAAAACCCGGGGGGGGCCTGTTTTTCTTCAAAAAAAGGGGGAATTTTTTGGGAAAGGGAAAACCCCAAGGGGGGCTTCCCCCCTTTTTTAAACCCTTTGGGGGGTTTTGGGGCCCGAAAATTTTTTTTGGGGGGGCCCCCCCCTTTGAGGGGGGGCATGGTTGAAAAAAACTTTTTAAACGGGTTTTCCCGGGGGTGAGGTGGGGGGGGCCTGGGGGGGTCAACCGTTCCTAAAAGTTTCCTTGGCCCCCAAAAGGGTTGAAAGGCCCCTCGGCTTTTGGTAAAGGGGAAGGGTGGGGGAAGGAGGGTTGGGGAGGGAAGGACCGGGGGGGGAAACCGGGTTCCCAAAAAACTGAAAAACAAAATTTTAATGGGAAAAAATGGGGGGCCCCCCGGGGGGAAAAGAAAAAGAAAAGGGGATTTTTTGGTTTTTCTTTCAAACCCCCCTCCCCCTCTCCCCCCTTTTTTCCCCTGGGAAGGTATTTTTTTGGGGCCCGGGGAAATGGGGAGAGTGAGGTGTTTTGGGAAGGGTTGTTTTTTAAAATTTGGTTTTTTCCCCTTTTAAAAAATTTTTAAAATTTTGGTTGGAATTAAAACATCTTTTAAAATTTTGGGGTTGTTTTTTTTTGGTTTTTTTCCCCGCCGGGGTTGGAAAAAAACCCCCTCCCCAATTTAAACCCGTTTTTTAAAAAGGGAGGGAACAGGGGAAAAAGGGGACGGGGGGCCCCAAGTGTTTAAGAAACGGGGGAAGGGTTTTGGAAATTTCCCTTCCCGGGGGAATAGTTTTTTTTTTTTTGAAGAAGAAAGGGGGGAAAAACCCAAAAAAAACGGGTGGGGGTTTTAAGGGTTGGGGTTGGGGTTAAAAATTTTGCGGGCCCAAAAATTTTCCCCAATATCCCCTTTTAAATTATTTTTTAAAAATTTGGGGAAAAAAAACCGTCGATTTTTCCCCTTTTCCCAAGGGGGGGAAAAAGGGGCCCATTGGCGCCCCCCCAAAAACCCCTAGGAATATTGGGGGGGCCGGGGTTTAAAATTTGCCCAATTAAAAATTTAATTTTTCAAAAATTTTGTTTTTAAATTTTGGGGTTCTTTTTCTTTAATTAATTTTTAAAAAAAAAAAGGGCCCCAAAAAAAAATTGAAAAAACCGATATTTTTTGGGGGTGGGGGGAAAAATTTTCCCTTTTGGGATAAATTTTTTTTGGGGGGGGGGAGGGGGCATCACCCCCGGGCCCCCAAAAAAGGGGACTTTTTTATCCCCCCCAAAGGGGAAAAACCAATATCTCCAAAAGTTTCCTTTTTTTTGAAATTTTTTTAAACCCCTTTTGTTTAAAAAACTCCCCGGGGTTTTTCCCGGGGTTTGAAAAAAGGAATTTTTGGGGGGCCCTTTGTTTTTATTTTTTTTGGGTTTCCCCCCAACGCCCCCCCCTTGGGAAAATTGGGTTTTTTTCAAAAAAAAATTTTTCGGGGGGGGCGGGGAAAACCCCCTTTTTTAATCTAAACTTTTGTTTTAAGTTTTTTTTAAACCCGTTAAAAATTTTTTTAAAAAATTTTTTTTGGGGGGAATTTGGGGCCCCAAAAAAAAAAAAATTTTCAAGTTTTTTCCCTTTTAAAAAAAGGGGACAAAAAGAAAGTTTTTTTAAAGGGGGAAATTTAAGGGGAAACCGGGGGAACGGGGGGCCCCTTCCCCCTGATTAAGCCAAACCAAATGGAAACCGGGGGTTGGGGTTTGGGGGTTGGGGGGGAAAGGGGAAAATTTTAATTTAAAGCGGGGCCCCCGGGTTTTCGGGGAAAAAAGGGTTTTAGGGGAAAATTTGGGAAAAAGGTTTTTCCCCCCGGTTTTTCTAAAAAAAAGGGCCTTAAACCCCAAAGAAAAAAAAAAAAGGGGTTTTATTTTTAAACCTCTCTGGGCCTTCTGTTAAAAAAACCTTTTTTTTTTAAAAACCCCCGCCCACGGGTCAACACCCCTTTTGGGGGGGCCTCCCCCCCCCAATCAGGGGGGGAACTAAAAATTTTTTAATCCACCCACTCCCAAACAGAAAATTAAAAAAAATTTTTCCTAAAACCCAACTTCTCAAAAAAATGCCCCTAATCCCCCAAAAAACCCAAACACCCCGTTTGGGAAAAAGGGAAACCGGGGCCCGGGCCTGGGGGGCCCCCGGGTAACCGGGAAATACGGCGGGGTAAAAACAAAAAAAGTTAAAAGAAAAAAAACCCACCGGGAACCCCGAAAACCTTAAAACCCCAATTTTCCCCAACCCGCTTTTTAGCCCCGAATTTCCCCCCAACTTTACGGGTTTTTTAAAGGGGGAAGTCCCCAAACCCCCCGGGCCCATTTTTCGGGGGGGGACGGGAAAACCCCCCCCTTAAACACGGGGGGGGGGGAACCCCCCTTCAAAATATCCCCCTCCCCAAGGGGAAAAAAATTCCCTTGGGGGGGGTTAAAAAATTTGAGCTGTTTTTTTTTTCCAATTTTAGTGGGGTTATGAGTTTTCCCCCTTTTTCCTTTTTTTGGCGGGCCGGGAAAAAGGGAAAAATTTTTACAAGTTTTTTTGGGATAAACCCCCAGAAGGGGGGGATTCCCCGTTTTTGGGAGTAAAAACCCTTGGGGCCTTCGTTTTGGGCCCCCAAAAATTTCCAAGGGGGGGGGGAATTTTTTTCCGTAAAGGGGTTTCTGGGGGGGGGTTTGGGGGGGGAAAAACAGTAAAAAAACAGGGGGAAAAAAATTTAAAGGTCGGGGGGTTTTTAAAAAGTTTGTAAATTTCTAGGCCCCACGAAAAAATTTTCCATTTCCTGGTTTTGGGGAGCCCCAAAACCAAAAACCTCCCTAAACCCCCACGTAAAGAAATTTAAGGGGGGTTTTTTGGAAAATTTTTAAAGGCCCAAATTTTTGGGGGGTCTAAAAAAAAGGTTTTTGGAAAAAACTCCCCGTAATTTTCCTTAAGAAATGAAAAACCGGTGGGGGTGGGCCCCAGGTGTAGGAAAAAACCTTTTCCCGGAAAAAACCCTTACCCCCCAAATTGGACCCTTTTTTAAAACCCTTAAATTTTTTTAAATTTTCCCAAATCCCCCAAAATTTCCCCCAAATTTTTTGGTAAACCCTTTTTTTTGGGCCCGGTTTTAACCCGTGGTCTGGTTTTTTCAAATTAAAAAGGGGCCCCCAAATTTTTCCCCCCCTTTTTTCTCAAAAACGTAAAAAAGGGGGGGGCCCCCTGTTCCCAAAAAACCGGGGAATCGGGGGGGAAAAGAGCACCAAACCCGGGGTTTTGGGGGGTTTAAAGGGGAAAAAAAACCCCAAAACTTTTCCTTTCCCCACCAGTTTTTTAATTTTTTAAAAACTTTAAATTCTATTTAAAAGTTTCCTTTTGTTTTGCTTCCCATTTTTCCCAGGGGGGGGGGGACGAAAAGGTTTTTCGGGGAAACATAAAAAAAAAAAGGGGGGGAAAATTTGGGGGGGGTTTTTCCCCCCTAAAACGTTTTTAAATTTTTGGAAAAAAAAAAAAAGGGGGGTAAATTCTATCCCCCGGAAAATTTTGGCCAGGGGGGGTTTTGGGGAAAAGGGGGGGGGGCCCACCCCCCCCTTGGGGGAATTGGGGTGGAAAATTTTTTTTTGGGGGGTTTTTTTTCCTTTGTTTAAAATTTGGGGAAAAAAAAATTCCCAATTTTTTTGGTGGGGTTTAAAATTTAAATTTTTTTTTTTAACAATTTTTTGGGCAAAATTTTTTTTCCAAAATTTAATCCCCTTAAAATTTTTTATGTGGGGGAAAATCCCAAAAAAAAAAATTTAAATTTTAAGCCGGGGATAAAAAAAAATTTTGGGGGGAACCCCTTTTCCCCAAAGGGTTTTAACCCCCCCCAAACACCCACTAAAAAGGGGGGGGAAAGGGGCCCCCTTTTTAAACCCTTTTTGCCCAAAAATTTTTAAAAGGGGGGGAAAAAACCCCCCTTAAAATTTTTTCCCTTTAATTTACAAAAACTTTAAAAACCTATCACCAAAAATTTTTTTTTTTAAAAAAGGGCTTTAAAAAACAAGAAAATAAAAAACTTTTTTTCCCAGGGGGGAATTATTTTTTTAAAACATTGGGAAAAACATTTTTTCCCACCCCCAAAAATTAAAACCCAAAAAACTAAAAAAAACCCGGGGTAAAAAAAAACAAATTTTTGAAAACCCCCCGTCTTGCTGTTTTTTTTTAAAAAAATCACTTTTTAAAAAATTTTTTAAAAGCAAAAAAAAAAAATTTTTCCCCCGGGGGGGCCCCCCCGAAAATTTGGGGGACCCCCCTTTATCCCCCAAGGGGGGGAAAAAAAAAAAAATTATAACCTTTATTTTTTAGTTGACAAAAAGGGTTTTTGGGGGGCCCGGTTTTTAAAAAAGGGTTTTTTCCCACCCTTTTTCCCTTTTTTGGATTTCCCCCATTTTTTAGGGTTTTTTTGGTTTTTGGGGGGTTTTAAAAAGAAATTTAATGGGGGGTAAAACCCAAGTTTTGTGGTTTTATTTTGTTGTATTTTATGTTTTGTTGGTTGGGGGTTTTGAATGTTGAAACTTTTGAAAACCCCGGGGTTTGTACGTTTTTTATTTTGTTTTTTTAAAACCCGTTTTTTAGGGGTTTTTTTTTGGGTTTTAATTAAAAAATTTTTTTGGGAAGGGTTTTAAAAGGGGGTTTTTTTTAAAAACTTTTGGGTTTTTGAAAACTTTGGGAACCCCCCCGTTTTTTTTAAACCGTTTTTTAGGGTTTGGCCTTTGGGTAACTTTTTAAAAAAGGGTTTGGTTACTTTTTTTGGGGGGTTTTTTAAATTTTTTGTTAGGGTTCTTTTTACGTTTAAAAAATTTTTTTGGGGAAAATTTTTTAAAAGGGGGGAAAATTCCAGAAAAGTATTTTGGGGGTTGTTGGGAAATCTAGAAAACGTTCGAAACGGGGGCCCCGGGTATTTAGAGAAAAAAAATTTTTAGAAAACCAGGCCCCCGAAAAAGGGCCCCCCCCCTAAATTAAAATCCGGGGGAACAAAGGGGGGGAAAAAAAGAGGGGGGGGGAACCCCCAAACTAAAATTTTAACAAAAGGGTTTTTGGGGTTCCCAAAACCCCCCAACACCCCCCAAAAATTTCCAGCCCCCGGGGGGAACAGAAAAAAAAAGGGTTTAAATTTTTCAAAACGTGTTTTCCCCCAAAAAAAAAAAATGGGGAATTTTTGCCCCCTGGGAAAAAATTTAAAGGGGGCCCATTTTTCCCCCTTCGTTTTTCCCAAACCGAAAAAAAGGTTTTTGTTTTTAAAAAACATAAAATTTAGCCCTTTTTTGGGAACGTAAAAACCCAAATCCTTTGGAGTTTTAAGGGCCCCAAAAAGCAACAAGTTTTGGAGCCCCCTTAAATTTGGATATTTTTTCCGGGTTTAAAAAAGAAAGGAAAAAAGGGGTTTTTTTGGGGGCCCTTTGGGTTTTTCCCCAAGGTTTAACCAAGTCTTTTAATGGGATTTTTTTTTGGACAAAAAACCAAAAAAAAATTTTTTTTCAAAAAATTTCCAAAGTAAGGGGGAAATTTTCCGGGGGTTTTTAAAAGTTTTTAAAAAGGGGGGGCCCCTGCCCGTTTTTTAAATTAAAAGGGGGCCGGGGGGGTAAAGGTGGGGTTGGGGGGGTTATTTAAAAGGGGGGGAAAAAAAATAGATTTTAATTAAAAAATTCCCGGGAAAGCTAAAAGGGGGGTTTCGGGAGGCTTTTAAAATAAAAAATTTTTTTTGGGCCCAAAAATCGGGGAAATTTAATTAAACCCAAGGGCTTTCCCCTTTTACTTTTTAATAAACCCAAAGGAAAAAAAGGGCAAAACTAAAAACCCAAAAACCTTTTAACAAATTTCTAAAATTTTAAAAATTTTTTGAGTTTAAAATTTTAAAAAGGCTAATTTGTTTAAAAAGTTTTTAAAAAAAAACGGGAAAAAATTTTTCCCGAAAAATAAAAAATTATCAAAAAAAGGAAAATTTTTGGCAAAGGGAGAAAAAAATTTAATAAAAAAACCCCATCTTTTGGGTTTTCCCCAATTGGAGAAAAAAGGCCCTTTTTTGGATTTTTTTAAAAATTTATTTTTTTAAATAAAAAAAACCAAAATCCCAAAGGGGAAAACCCAATTTTTAAAACCAATTTGAAAACGGGTTTCCCAAAAAAAAAAACCCCGGGTTTCATTTTTCCAAGGGGGCCCCAGGGGGGGAAAAACCAAAAATTTTTTTATAAAAAAAGCCACCCCATATTTTGGGGGGGAAAATTTTTTTTAAAAAACCCCCGAAAAAATAAAAAATTTTGATTTTCCCACTTCCCCTTTCTTTCCCCCCGTGGGCCAAAGCCTTTGGGCCCCATCGTTTTTTTACAGGGTTTAGCTAAAAAAATTTTTTTAAAAAAACATTTATTTTTATCCCATTTAAAGGGTTTTTATTTTTTTTTTTAAACATGTTTCAACGTAAAATTTAAAAAATTTATTAAAAAAAAACCCCTGAGTGAAAAACTTTAAAAGGGACCCGTTTCTTTTGGGGGAAAACAAACCGAGGGGGTGCCCCAAATTACCAAAGATTTTTCCAAAAGGGGGGGGGAAGGGGAAAAAACCCTGAAAAAATTTTTGGGGGGGGAAAAAAAAATTTTGGGGAAAATTAAAAAAATTTAAAAGGGTTTTATTTAATTTTTTTAAAACCGTAACTTTTTATTTATAGGCCCCAAAAAGGGGCCCCATAAATTTAAAGGGGGAAAAAAAATTAGGGAAAAAGGGGGGGAGCGTTTGGGGGGTTTTAAAAAAAATTTTAAAAATCAAAAAAAGGGAACCCAAAAAGGGGGGGGCCCTAAAAAAAAACGGGAAAAAACTTTTACTGGGGGAAAACCCTTAGACCCCTTTGTTTTCCCCCTTTTAATAAAAAGGGGGAATTAGCCCCCCAAAATTTTGTTTTTTAAAGGGCGGGGGAAAAATTAATAATGGTTTTAAAAATGTTTAAAATTGCCACAATTCAAATTTCCCGGGTTTTTTTTCCCTAAAACCTTTACCATGGGGTTTAAAAATTTTAAAGGGGAAGGGGGTTTAAAAACCCAAAACCCACAGTTAAAAGGGGAATAAAACACTCCCATAAAAATATCTTTTATCAAGGGCCCCAAAAATTTAATTGCCCCGGGGAACCCAAAACAATTTTTCCTGGGGAAAAAAAAAAAGGGTTCAGGGAAAAAAGGGGGGGAAAAATTAAAAAAAAAAATTTCCTTTAAAAAATTTCCTTTTCACCCCAGGGAAAACAAACAAAAAAAACCCCTTTTAAAAAACCCTTTTTTTTTTTTTTTCCATTTAAAAATTTTCCCCTTTTTTTAAATGAATTTTTTCCCAGGGTTTCAAAACCCGAAAACCCCTTTTAAAAATAAAAAAAAGTTTCGGGGGGAAGGGTTTTTAAAAAACCCCCCCCCCCAAAAACCCAAAAAGGTTTTTATCGTAAAAAAAATTTTTGGGAGGGGGGTTTAAAGCTTTTCCGGGGCTTGGGGGCGAAATTCCCCAAGTTCCAAAGTTTTTTGGGCCCCCCAAAATTAAAAACAATAAACAAAAAAAAAAAACGGGGGCCCAAAAGGGGTGGGGCGAGACCCCCTAAATAAAAAAAAAGGAACCGGAAAAAAACCCCAAAATTCACCCTTTTATTTCGCACTGTTCCCCCCCAAAAACATTCCCCCACCCCTTTTTTTTTGGGCCCTGTATTTTTCGGGGGGAGGGGTTTAATGTTTCCCCCCCAACCCATTTTTACGGGGGCACCCTTTAAAAAAGGGGGGGGAAGGGGGCCCTTTTTTTGGAAGGGTTTGGGGGCCCTTTTTATTTTTTTAAGGGGGAAAAAACCGGCCCCCCAAATTCTAAAAACCCCAAATTTGGGGGGGGTTTAAAAAGGGGGTTTTAAGAAAGGGGAAACGGGGGGGCCCTTTTTTGGGCCCCTTTTTTTTTTCTAGAAAAAAGCGGGGTTTTTTAAAAAACCCCAGGTTTTTAAAGGGAAAAAAAAAAAAGGGGCCCAAATACCCTTTGGGAGGGGGGGGGCCTTTGGGGAGGGGTGGGGTTTTGGAAAAAGGGGGAAAACAAAAAAGGGGCCCAAAGGGCCGGGGGGAAGGGGCCGGGGGGTTTGTTTTTTAAACCCCGGGAAAGGGTTAAAAAGGTTAACTAAAAATAAAAATAGTTACCCAATTAAATTTCCCCCTTTTGGGTTTTAAAAACCACCCCCAAATTTTGGGGGTTTTTTAAAACGGGAAATTTGGGGGAATAAAGAAAATTTTTGAAGGGGGTTTTAAACGGGTTCCCCCAAAATTTCCCTTCTAAAAAATGTTTTTTTGCGGGGGGCCTTTTTAGGTGCCGTTTTCCCCTTTTTCCAAAGGCCAAAGCATTTAAAAAACAAAGGGAACCCCAAAAGGAAAAAAAATTTTCCCCAAACCCCAAAAAACCAATTTTCCCCCCTTTTTTTTCGGGGCCCCCCCCAAAAAAAACAAAAAAAAAACCAACCCCCAAAAGGCCCCTTAATAAAAAATTCAAATTTAAAAATTGGGGAAAATTAAAAATTTAAAATTTTGGTTTTTAATTTTTCCCCCCCTTTTAAAAACCCCGGAAAATACTTTTTAAAGGAAAACTCCTCGGAAATTTTTAAAAAACCTTTTAAAACCCCCTTAAAAAAGGGGGGCCCCCGAAAACCTTTTAACAAAATGGGGAAAAATAAACTTTTTTTTTTAAACTTTTGGTTAACCCCCCCCCCTTCCCTATTACTGGCAATCAAAGGGGCCCCCAAAAAAATTTATTTTGAATTTTTCCCCCCCAAAAAAATTTTTAAAATTTAAAAAAGGGAAGCTTTCCCAAAAAAAATAATTATTAAAAAAAACCTTTAATTTTTTTCCCCACTTAAAAAACCCCTTTGGGGGGAAAACCCCAACCCCCCAAAAAAATTTCGTGGGAAAAAAACTTTCTTTTTAAATTTTTTAAAAAACTTCCCCCAAAATTTGGGTTTTTCCCCCCTTTTTAAAAAAAACCCCCCCCCCAAAAACGGGGGGACCCCCCAATTAAAAATTGCAAAGGGAAAAATTCCCCCCAAAGAAATAAAGGGTCCACCAAAAAATTTCCCTTTAATGGGAAAAATAAAAAAAAAAAGGGGGGAGTTTTTTAAAAAAAATTTTACTACTTTAAAAACCCAAAATTAACCCCCCCTTTGGGGTTTTTGGAAAAATTTTAATTTTCCCCCTTGGGGGAAGGGGTTTTTTAAAAATTTTCCAAAATTTTTCCAAGGGCTTCCCCCCCCGGGGCCTTTTTAAAAATTGGGAAAAATTTGAACGGTTAAAACCAAACCGGGTTAAAAACCCCAGAATTTTAAGGTTTCCAATTGAAAAATTTTCCCCCCCGTTTTAATGGAAATGGGGGGGGGGGGACACTTTTTTACTAAACCCCAAAAAAACGCGGTTGTTGGGAAAATTTGAAAAAGGGGGAGGGGGAAATTAAAAATAAATTAGCCCCCTTTGGGAAAAACCTTGTTAAAAAAAAAAACCCAAAAAAATTAAAAAAAGGCCTACCCCCCCACGGGGGCCCTCCCCAAAAATTCCCTTTTTAACAATGAAATAAAAAAAAAAAAAGGGGGCCCCCCCCTTTTTCCAAAAAAAACTATTTCCCCCCGGGGTTTACCCCCCATCAAATTTAGGCCCCAAATTACAAAATTCCAAAAAGCCTGTTTTAAACCCTTACCCGGGGGGGGGGGGGGGGGACCTTTTCAACAAAACAGCAACCATACCCATACCCTGGCCCTTTAAATCCCCCTTATTTTTTTAAAAAAAAATTAAAAAAAACTTTTTAACTCCGACTCCCAAAAACCCTACAACTGAAACCCTTAGAATTAAAAAAAAAAACAACCCCACTAGGAAACTTTGAAAAAATCCAATTGGTTTTTTAAAAAAAAAAACACGGGGAAAGAAATTTCCTTTCCCCTTTGAACAACCTTTTAAAGTTTCTTTCCCCCTTTACACCCCCAAAACCCCAACATCCCCAAAAAACCCAAACGGGCCCCGGGGGGGAAAAAACCCCAAGGAAACCCCAAACCCTTTTTAAAAGGGGGGAAAACCCATTTTCCCCTTTACCCCAACTTATTTGGGGGGGGGGAAAAACACTTTAAACCAAGCGGGGTTTGGAAACGGTTTAGGGGGGGAAAAAGGGGAAAAAAAAACAGAGGGGGGAATTGGGAAACCCCGGGGACCACAAATTGGGAAGAAATTTCCAAAAATTAAAACCCTTTCCCAAACCTTTTGGGGGAAATCGGGGGGAAACTAAAAGGGGGCCCAACTTTTTTTTTGGGGGAACCCCCCATGGGAAAAGGGGGCCCCCCCCCAACCATTTTTAAATAAAAGGGGGCCCCCACAATTTTGAAAACCCCAAAGGGGGGGGAGTAAGTTTTGGGGAAATTTTTTAAAGCCCCCGGAACCTTTTAAAAAATTTTTTTTAAATGCGGGGCCCCGGGGGGGAAAAAAAAATTTTTAAAAAAAAAAAAAGGGGCCTTTTTTTAAAAACCTCCCATGGGGGGAAAGTTTTGGGGACTTTTTTCCCCAAGGGGGGGGGGTTTAAAACCCATGGGGGGGGGTTTTTAAAAACGTGGGGGGCCCCAAGGTTTTTTGGGGGGATGGGGGGGGGGGAAAATTTTTTTAAAATTCTTTGGGTTTGAAAAACCCTTTCCCCAAAAAAAAAATACAATTTAACCCTTAAAAAACTTTTGGGATGATTCCTTAGAAAACCTTTTACTGGGGGTAAGTTTTGTTTTTTTAAAAGGATTTAAATTTAAAAAAAAGGGCTTTTTTTTATTTCAGCCAGGGAAAAAAAAAAGGAAAATTTAAAAAAAAAGAAAGGGAAATGTTTTGGGAAAGGGGGCCCCCATAAAAAAGTGGGGCCCCCTTTTAAAAGCAAAAAAATTTAAACCCGGTTTAGGGGGCTGGTAACCCAACGGGGGGGGGGAAACCCAAACTGTTACTGTCCAATACCCCCGGTTTTATAAAAGCTTTTTTTATAAAATATTTTTTGTTTTTTAAAAAACTGGGAAATTTAGATGAAGTCCCCTTTCCACGGGCCCCCCCAACCTTTCCCCCAAACCCAGGAAACCCCTTACAATTTTTTCCCTGTTTTTCCCTTCCAAATGGGAAAGGGGGGGGGGGGGGGGGGGGGGGGGGGGGGGGGGGGGGAGGGGGGGGGGGGGGGGGGGGGGGGGGGAGGGTTTGGGGGGAAGGGATGATTTCCCGGGCCTTTTTTTCCCCCCAAAAAATTGGGGGGGAAAAAAAAAAGAAAAAAAAAATATCAAACTTTAAACCAAAATTTATAAATAAAAGGGCCCAACAGTTTTGGTCAAAAAAATTTTTTTTTTCTAAAGAAAACAAAAAAATTTTTTTAATAAAAAATTTTTTCCTGGGTTTAAAAATTAGGTTGGGGGGCCCCACAAAAAAAAAAAAAAAGGGGGGAAAAAATCTCCCCCTTTTTTTTTTTCTTTTTAAAAACCCTTTTCTTTGGGGTTTTGGGGGGGCCGGGGAAAAAATCTTTTAAAAAAATAAAAGGAAACCCGGAAAAAAAAACCCCATTTAAAATTTTGGGCAGAGTGTTTAAAAAAAAATGGGGCCAAAAAGGGCCCCAAAAGAAAAAAATCAAGTTAAAAATTTGGCCCCCCCAAGGGTTTTAAAAAACCCCAGGGAAAAAAGGGGATTTTATTATATGGGCACAAATAAATAAAAAAAATTTTTCCCCAATTTTATTTTTACCCCCTGCTTTTGGGGCCCCAAAACCCCGGGGGCCCAAAATTTTGGAAAAAAAAAGGGGGAAAAATTTAAAAAATCCCCGGGAAACGGGTTTTTTGGACCGGGTTATTTAAAAACCCAAAACCCCGAAATGGTCCGGGGGGAAACCCAGGGGCCCAAAGGGGGCCCAAAATTTTGGGCCCCAAAGGGGGGGCCCCCTTGGAAATGGGCCCCAGGGGGGGCCCAAAGTAAACCCTCGGGTTTACCCAAAAAAAAAAGGGGCCCTTTCCCGGGTTTGGGGCCCCCTCCCCCTTTCTAACAAAAAAAAGGCCGATAAACCAAAAACTCCCCCTTAAAAATTATGGGATTTTTTTTAAAAAAAAATTCTCGGAAGAAAAACCCTTTTAAAAATTAAAAATTTGGGGAAGGAAAATTTAAATTCGTAGGGGGTTTTTAAAACTCCAAAAAACCCCCAAACCCCCAAACCCCCAATCAAAACCGGGCAAAAAAAAAAGGGGGTGCCCATTTTAAACCCCAATAAAAAAAAAGGGGCTTGCGGGTTTAAAATTTTTTGTTCCCTTAAAAGGGCTTTAAATTCCCTTTTGGGGTTTTTATTAAAAAGATTTTTTTTAAAAAAACAAAAATTTCCCCCTTCTGGGTAAAAAAAGGGCCCCACCTTTTACTTTTTTTTAAAGGGGGAAAGGGGCCGGGGGGGTAATAAAAAACCCCCCCAGCACGTGGCCCCCCCGGTTTAATTTTTTAAGGCCCCGGGGGGTCCCCCCCCCCCCCTCCCGGGCCCCAAATTTGCATTTTTCATAAAAAGGGAAATTTAAACCCCCCAAAAAAAAAACCATTTCCCCCAAAGCAAACAAACCCTTTGGGGGGGGTTTTTAAAAAAAAAACCAGTTTTCCCCCCAACAAGGAAACCCCCCCAAAGTTTAAAAAAAAAACCCCCCCCTTTAACAAACAAACCGGGGAAAAAGGGGGTTCCCCCAGGGAGACCCGGGGGTTTTTAAAACCCCTCGTACAGGGTAAAAAGTTTTTCCCAACCCCTTTTACCAATAAAAGGGCCCGGAAAAAACCCAATATATTGGGGGGGGGGTTTTTCCCCAAAAAACCAAAAGGCCCAAAATTTTAAAACCCCAAAGGGGGGGGCCCCCGAGTTTTGGGGGTGTTTTTTTTTAAAAAAGGGGGGACCCTGCTGGCTACCCAACAAAAGCAACCTCCAGATTGTCTACTTCTACAACAAGTACGATAAACTACTCGCTCAAAATATAGAGTTAAAATCTCGGTAGAGAATGCATTATATGAGTTGAGTATTTAATCGTATGGTTTAACTCCTAAACCCCAACCACAGCATCTAACTGCAACAAAGCTGACCACTAAGCCTAAAAAGAGCTGCGTTATAATGCTTGCTCAACGCTTTCATGCTTTAGCTTATACAGATTGTTATAACAGATCACCTCTGTGTACTAGCAGCACGTTCTGATAAGTGATAAGCCGGGCGTATAACATCCACAGCACGTGCACTGGATCATATAGCGCGGTCACTGCGGCACGTGCACTTGCAGTACAGCAGTACACCATAACCACTGCCTAGCAACTAACTGTGGTTAAAGAACCAGCTCACAAGGAAACACAAAGTTCAGACCACCATTAACTACTTGATAAGGTCCATGAGATCTGCGGTTACCCTCGATACAGGGTATAAGTATGCACCCGGTACCAATGAAGACGACAACCACTATATATGTGAGGTTCTCAATACAAGGCAAATGTAAAGCAAGGGCCCGAGCTGAGGTGTTTAGTACGGCCCTTGCTAACCCAGAAAAAGACAAGCACTTAGAACTGAGCCATTGTCTATGTATGTGATGCATGTGTGCTCTTAAAATCTATTGCCATCATGTGAATTGGCAGTTGTTAAAAAACGTGACGAGGGTGATGAAAAGATAAGTTGAGTCAAAGTTTTACCTTAATGGGCGAGATTGTATCTAAAATGCAAAAAAAGCTTGTAAATTCTTGCTAAATTTTCGAGCATGCAACGACCCAATCAATACAGCACCTATAATCATCAATATACATCTTATAACATAGCACACTGAAGCACACACCCAATCACTAAATACCAGTGTTAATAATGTTCCTTCAATTACCGTCAATTAGAAAACCAAGCCCACTGCATCATGAATCTTCGCTGGAACCAATTACTGTTAGTTCAGATCAAGCTTGGAGACTGGAGAGCGAGTGCGGTTAATTTTTCTTCTTTAAGTAATTTATCATCCATTAAGATTGTATGTGTGTGTGTGTGTGAACTATGAGCTGCTGCAATTGTTGCCTGTATTTCCGAGGGATGAATATTGAACAAATATCAGAACATCTAGGACAACTCTCATAACTTCAAAATATAATGATTAACGGTGGTAAAAATACATAGCTACGGCTTCGTACTCTGAAATAGGTGCTCCAGGATGACTGGGTTGACAGTAATCATCTTCACCACCACCCCTGGAATTTGTCTGCCACATTGCAGGGCAAATGTTACAAATATGGTAACGGCTCACAACAAATGTGAGCAATCTAGGGATCTAGGGTATTCCTCTACTAATGATAATAGGAGTTGACAATGACTAACTGAGGCCACTCCCACATGACTCACAGTATAACACATGTGGTAACACATGCGGTAACACATGCCAGTAGCGGGGTATTGTTACTGTTATTCCTCACTAGCAGAGGAACAATATAGTAACAAATGATGTGCCAGTAGCATAGTATTGGAACAAGAAGGACGGGGTATTGGAGACAGATCATCTGATAAAACTCTCCTGAGCTGGTCAGTCTCATAACCTTAATATTGACAACAGTTAGCAACACTAATTAGCAACACTTAGTAACACTTGACAACAGTTAGCTATAAGTATAACTGTTGCGAACCATACAATTGGAGATCGATTCAACGACTTGGGTTGGGACTGCGGCCCAGTATATTGTGATAAGGTTTTGGGGCTGAACCAAATCGAGTCTTATTTCAAATCTCTTGTTTAAACAGACAGTAAAAAACAAAAGAAAACATTCCTAGAGAAAACAAGAGCTCGAGCAGCATAGTTTTAAACGAATATATAGAACATCAGTACAGTGCGTGCTCTGTTATATATACTACAATAAGGGCAGCGTTTTAATGGAAATTAATTAGAAATTATTCAATTTACATTGATAAAAACGTAATTAGGGCAGGTCAAGGCCGTATGAAGAGTAAATTACTAAAAGTGTACTACTACTACGTTTTATCGCCAGATATGAACAGCCCAGCACTGGTAGATCTGTTCTCCTTTGACACGTCCTGTTTTAAAGACTTAGCGAAATGTTGATGTGCAGCTACGACATTGTTTCGTTCACACTTAGTTAACAGAATTAGGACACTCAATAGTTCAAGTACTTATAGTAGTGGAAACTGATCGGTATTATCACGTGTCTACGCTATCAAATTTAATAAACACTCTAATTGCTAGACTGAGGCAGAAACAACATTAACATCAATAAGGTGACGAACATTTAAATACATACTGGCAATATAATTAAAGAAAACACCAGATAACATGGACCAAACCTCAACAATTAACTGCTAATTAGATGATCAAGCTATATAAAACTAACAATTAATGTCACTTTGTCGGAAATTGAAACTAAAGAAGTTTAAAGTTTCCTATTACCTAATGAAAGGTGTACACAACAACCCCGTACAGCATCAGAATAACGGAGCGTAAAGTGTGTGCGTACTGTGCTTCAGTGTAAGTTTATTATCTTAAACGATGTAAGTCAGTCCTAATTGTTCACGGCTGGGACACGCACAAAGACAATCAATCATTAACGGCAACATGGAATATCGGATAATCGTCCAACAATGAACAAAGCTAAATAAAAAACTACAAAGTTGAATTGATACACACCCCGCAATACAACAGTTTAACGTTTCTCTTCCAGCTCTATTAAATGTAACTACTTGCTCCACCGTTCTCACAATTGTATGAGATGAAAAGATACAACTTTGTTGTCAAACAAATCACTGTTAATGTGTAGAAACGATCAGCTCTGTGAATAGTCAAAGGTACTTAACTTAGAGACATGATGATATTCAACTTTCATCCAAGTTTATGTAAAAGAACTATGTCCAGTGAATAATTCCGTTTATATTTTAGTGCATTATCTCCGTATGTGATAAACGGCCGCCAATACAATTGCAAATAATGCCATTACAATCCATTATAAACTTATCAATTTAATCGTGGAACTCTTAACTCAATTAGGATACTAAGCATGTAATGAGCCAATCAACATGAAGCAATCTTGAGTCCCCTAACTGGTCATCACTCGTAATAAATTCAATTTGTCGCAAAACTCTTTACTGCTTAACGTTAATATGAATATTCCAAAGGCAAATTTACAGAATATATATAATACGACAGTGAGGCTGAGTGGGAAAGTATATATCATGTTAATCGACCATTTAACAGCTTTTAATCTTGGTAAGTCGAGAAGCAAATTATTGCACAATTTCGAGGTGATTGTATCATTTAATCATAACATTGTAGGAGGAAGTGAGAATAAACTGTTCAGACGGTTTCAATAACGACGCTATAATCCATCAAATCAAAATGCTCTACCAGTTACCAAGTCATCAGGGTTAATGGGATAATTTAAACTTGGGAATATGATGTCAGATATTTAAAAAACTTGAACCCAGGCCCACTACTACATTTATGTTACCACCATTTCCACCAAGACAATTTTCTACCACGACAATGGACATAGAAAATAATAGTATAGAGAAGAGTACATGATGCTCATCTGCAACCCACGGAACCAAAAAGTGCCATTTTGAGGACGAAACACAGACGCGGCTACAATAACTACATACTCAGATACCCAGGGTTACCTAAACTGAGGGCAATTAAGAGAAAGGAACAGTAGAGGTACAGAAGACATAGTAAGGTTTAACTGCAAGGCTAGTGGTAGACACGTTACATTTCACATATGTCCTGTTTAACCTGGAGAGTCCTGTCGCAAAACTACCCGAACACTCCACACGACTAGCTCAAACCAAGACGCTTGTCTGTTGTGACATTGCTATTATATCCGTCGGACGTCGCGTTGGTTGACGTCTCAAATTTTATCAGGAGGTTCAAGCGGTGCCCAACAACAAATTTAACCCAAAATATATCCACAAAAGCGCAGCAAAAAGAGGACGCATAAAGAAGTCGTGACTTATTGTCTTATTGTCCCGGTATTATATACTGTTAAACATAAACCTTCTAACTGTATATAAGTATATAGGCCTGTGACTCTTCTCATTTCAACATATGTTGAGTACAATTATTATTGTACTTGGTAATCTGGTGAAACCATCTGCTTATTACTGGCTCACTGCACCGCTTACTCTTGTGATTGTTGACTGTCGTCATTAATAAACCATGGGTAAATCCATTTAGCCGTGAAGCAGTTGGAGGATGATTACTAATTGGGGGATGATTACTAATTGTGTGTTATTTGTGTGTCTGTGGTGTTTGCTGGTAAACCCATAGTAGGATCAGACGGATAAAGTTAGTTCTGTAGACAGTAAAAGTCAGACAAATTGTTGTAAGCGTTTAGGATAGAAATACTGACCACCAGTTAACTGCTCTTCTGGCACTCAATAAGTCACCGAAAAAATGGGGACCCCGGGGAAAAAACCCCTATACCCCAAACTTTCCCGCCAGTTTTAAAAAAAAAAAGGGGGGGAAAAAAACCAAAAAAAAATTTTTTTTTTTTTGGGGAAGGGGTTTTAAAAAAAAAAACCCCCCAAAAAAAATTTTAAAAACCCCTTTTTCCCAAAAAAAAAAAAAAAATAAAAAAAAACCCAAAAAAAAAAAAGGGGGAAAAGGGGGAAAAAAGGGGGGAAAAAAAAAAAAAATAAAAAAAGGGGGGAAAAAAAAAAATTAAAAAGGGAAAAAGGGGGGGGGGGGGAAAGGGGGGGGAAGAAAGGGAAGGGGGGAAAAAAAAAAGGGGAAAAAAAAAAAAAAAGGGGGGGAAAAAGGGGGGGGGGGGAAAAAAAAAAAAAGGGGGAAAGGGGGGGGGAAAAAAAAAACCCCGGGAAAAAAAAAAAACCCCCCAAAAAAAAGGGGGCCCCCCCCTTGGGGGAAAGTTTTAAAGGGGGGGCCCCCCCCCCGGGGGGGTTTTTAAAAAAAGGGGGTTTGGGAAAAAAAAAATTTTTTTTTTTGGGGGGGGGGTTTTTTTTTAAAAAGGTTTTTAAAAATTTTTTTAAATTTTTTGGTTTTTTTAAATTTTTTTCAAAAATTTTTTTTTGGGGGGGGGGGGGGGGGGGGGGTTTTGGGGGGGAAAAAAAAAGGGCCCTTTTTAAAAAAGGGGTTTTGGGAAAATTTCCCAAAAAAAAAAAAAAAAAAAAAAGGGGGGGGGGCCCCCCAAAAGGGTTTTTTTTAAACCCCAAAGGGTTTTTAAAAAAAGGGGGGGGGGGGGCTTTTCCCCCCAAAAAAATTTTTTGAAAAAAAAAAAATTTTAAAACCCCGGGTCCCTTTTTTAAAAAAAAAATTTTTTCCAAAAAAATTTTTTTTTTAAAAAAAAAAAAACCCCCCTTTTTTAAAAAAAAAATTTTAAAAAATTTTTTAAAATAAAAAAAATTTTTTTTTAAAAAACCCCCCCCTTTTTTTTTCCCAAATTTTTTTTGGGGGGGGTTTTTATTTAAAAAAAAACCTTTTTAAAAAAAAGGGGGAAAAAACCCCCCCCCCTTTTTTTAAAAAAAAGTTTTTTTAAAAAAAGGGTTTTTTTTTTTTTTAACATTTTTTTCCCAAGGGCCGTTATACTACTCAGGTAGAGAGGAACCCCGCAACTCAAGCTGAACAACCTTGTGTTGGGCCATGTAAGTATCTCCTTACATCCAACTTCTTGAGCATGTATGCAGTTTTCAGATCATCGTTAAATTTGTGGCGGGACTGGCCTTAATTCCCAGCTGATTAAACAAGATATGTACTATAACGGTTACAGTTATATAATAACGACAATGTACTGCTGAGTAAGGAGCAAGGAGTAAGGGGTAAGGGGCGGGCCGACCACCACGGCCGTCATTGTTCCGACGAGGTCTGTAAAATGACGGCTTGTAACTAGACGCATGAACTGATCAACCGATCTGCTGTAACATGTATTGTTGTTAACCATCCGTTGAACTGTTCTAGAGATCATAACTCAGACAGCTTAGCTTAGAAATTTCACAGGTGAGCTCTTGCTCTAAGTCCAATCATAAAAGATTCCGCATAGTTTGACCAAGAAATGTTGCAGGCTGGCATTTTTGGAAAAGAGATCAAAGGATCACTTTTGGTTACTTAACTTGTAACCCGTCTGTTCAATGTAATCTATGAAATTGATCCAAGCAATTATGATCAAAGCCAATTATGATTTATCAAGAACGACCATCAATTTCGAGAATATGACGTGAATATGATAAGCTACGTATTACGTCAGACATCTTGTCACTGTCAGATCTCCGTCTCTATTTTACGAAACTAACAAGAAGAGGGTTACCTTACTGGTTCAGCACATACAATAATTAGCTAATACTGCAGGGCGGCGGTTCACAAGTCGGTAATTGCAACAATTCTCCTCTACTTCACTGGAAATTTGTCTGTTCCTTTGCACCGCTCATTAGTACTTCTGCCGACGTTAAAAACCTGGGTTGTTTCCATCTATTGCAGGATGTGTGCCTCATTTTAGGGATATATCATCAGCTTTCAACAGGAGTTTTCCGTAGTGATTCCAAAAATGTATCACCTTTGGTTGTAAATGTCATGAAAACGCCAATTACAAAAGGGAAACGTCGTACGTTCTGATAGCATGTCCAGAACTGACTTTACAAATTGGAGCGAGCTCTTAAAATAGTGCCGTTTGTCGCCGGTCTTATGCCTTCCAGGCGACTCGAACATACCGATTCACTCACACTTATAGACGGGCCTAGTACGGATTATTAAATTGCAGACTGTTGTTTGAAAGTGCACCTCGCCCGGCTTATAAAGTGAGCATGTCATGTGTGAAACAGCTGACGACCACTTTTATTGCACTTTATTACCTTGAGCCGATGACAGGCCATTGAAAACACTAAAACTGTTAAATCGAAAAGTAGCACGAATAATCTAGACGGTTTATGCATTAACTACAAAAAATATATACAACTGTCCTGAAAGTGTTATACACAGACGGCAAATGGGAGAGAGCTAGAAAAACGGTAGACGGCAAAAAAAGCGCTGCATGCAGTGGGGAGGCAATCCCCCTGATGATTTCGTTAGCTTTTGTTCCAGTCAAAGATTTAAATGACAACCGAGAGCTAGAAGAAGAGTGACCAAGTACATTGTGACTTCAGAGTGGTTCTCTGAACTAGGTGGTGACTTGTCTGATTCATCGCTAGCTAATTGATCGCAATACAATGGTATAATTGAGAAACGTCGTCAGACACCCCGGACGAGCCGTGAATATATTACATAGTTGAGTACACAAGATGGCAATTAATGAACCATTATTTGGGAGGAGTTGATCCTATTGAGGGTGAGATGAAGTACGGAGAAGGAGCGATGAACTGATTGAACGGATTAATAATAAGTTATAATAAATTGTCGTGGAATGCTTGGCAGGGGAATTATGCCTTACAATTGATACGTTGCCATGTGCTCATTGCTCAAGCATTCATAAAATGTAATCGCAGTGCGGGCGCTAGAAAACGTATATTTCAAACAGATTCGTGTCCATACAAAGACAAAAGGCGGTTTACAACCCAAAATTCTGTTAAATCGACAAACATGCACGAGTTACGCGCTGAGAGTGCAATCTCAAAAAAAGTATTTGACCGTAACATGAATGGCCAGGCGAAACTCCGCCAGGTTAGACGACACGTACGGTGTTGTTAGAACAGTATACACGCCAGAGTTCGGAGTTTCAACACGAATTCGGAGAGAAAAGTTTGTCAACAGCTGAGGTGTGCTGGCAAAAAATTATGGCAGCGCAACCGTTTGGAATGGAACCGGATATTTCTTCTATGCTTTTATAGGCGTGGATGGAAGTAGCGCAGTTTTTGAGCCTGGCTGTATCATTTTCAATGCTGATTTACCATTTTTTCACCTACTTGATATGAGCTGTTTCTACTTGAATACTAATCTGTGTTCGTTCGACAAATTCTTCAAATTCTATCGGTTTTATCCAATGAATGCTAGCAGATCAAAACCACATACATAGAAGATCAAAACCACGTACATAGAATCTCCAGGCAAGGCAGACAGATTTAAGAGCAAAATAACGTTTTATTTTAAACGAGATATGCAATAAACAAGTCAAAGCAAATATCCAAAAGAACAATTAAATCATATTCAAATCTGTCTATGTTTGTGGCCTGCATACCAGTTTGCATACCATTTTACTAGGAATGCGCTGGATAGAATAAACCTGTTAACAAAAACATTAAACTATTTAACAAATGCTATACCAAGTATAATATACCTTTGGGAATGGGTCAAAATAATATAAATGTAACATATTTAATAACATCACGTACTGTACGACAAATGATTATTATAGGAAATGTAAGATCCACAGGACGAATGTAATGCCACCAGGCTTACATTTTCATATTTTCTGGTGGGAAAATGCCACTTTTGCAATTGTTTCAAGAAAATAATCCGATGCATTTGTGCACAATTATTAGTTATCCCGATAATACAATATTATAAGACAATATTGTAAGACAATATGAATATAAGAGAGACACAAGAGAGACAGTATAAGACAATCGGACAATATTTCTTATCGTTTCTGACTGGAACCTCAGTAACTGTAAATAAAACTATAAGTATCTGTGAATAAAATATGATCTACTCATAAACCTAACTAGTGAGTAACGGTTCAAAGATCTCGAGATCATTTTGAAACAATTAAAAATTGTGAGTTCCCACCAGAAAGTCGGGAAATGAAAGCCTGGTAACATTACATTAGTGCAGTTGATCTTACTCTTAGATTTCCTCGAATCATTATTTAAAAGTTCTTTTGTAGAATATTTTCTAGAGATGCTGGACCTAGACAGCAACCCTCCAGAAAGAGGATTCCGGTAGAATCTATGTGAAAATGAAGGAGGTTAAGCTGAACGAGGAGGAATAAACAAATGCCCGAATTCTGAAATGATAATAATCGGAGATAAATGAGCTAAAACGGCACGAGAATAGGCATTAAGTCACTGATCCCGTTCCTCGGGCACAATAAGATGCTTAGTGCGTGTTGCGAAGTTGACAATAGTCGTAATATGTTGGTTATCGAAGTTGTCGTTGATGTTCATTAACTTGTAAATATAAAGCGATCATACGGAGCCAGAGTTCACCCTTCATACAAACACAACATGTCTTCAAAATCACCACAATGATCATTTGAAGCGACACAAAGGTGATTGACCTGTAATTGTTTGATTTGCATAAATGGATGCAGATGCATCCATCTTGCAACAAAAATATTCTATAAAATTACTTAGTCCCTGCCCGGTCTACTGTGGAGTGCATCATGATTAACGGAGAAAGCATATTAGAAAGCACCATTTCCATTAGCTGGAGGGTAAATGATGGCAGTAAAAAAAGAGCAAAGCACTTTAACAGGCCGATTGTGCAGGATCACGTCAACTGTGTGTTTCTAAACCGCAGTACTCTCAGATATAATGCATTAGCTCGCGCTTCAAGTGTACTAACGGAAATGATTCTGACATGGCGCTACCCTGATCACACCATTACATTGGTTGTATGATCCCATTAATGATAATAATAAGAGAATTGGATATTGCCAATTATATTATTGGTGCGTGTGTGGGAAAGAGAGGTTGAGGTCATTATAAATCAAGGCGATATCGATAATTGGTATAGTAAAGTTAATTGTATAACTAATAACTTATAATTACCAATAATGCTAACTTATTAATCTAACTGATAATATTAAATGATAACTTCACGAAGCATTGTGAGAAGTGCCTTTACAATTATTGGATGAAATATAATGATAGCAAAACTCAAAAGGTATACTATTTATTAAAATAACCTGGGTTCCTTTGTACGTGTGTTCCAATTTGGAAACTTCCAAACCGCGACAAAATTTCAAACGAATTTTTTAAATGTTGACATTTTAAGGTATGTACACTAAAAGCTGGCAATTTATTGTAAGATTCTGATTTACTGGCTACAGTTTGCTAGCAATCCACAATTGTATCATTAAAAGTATAGTTCTATAGACAAAAAAGTTTCTATAGACAAAAGTTTCCAGTGCAGAGTGGCGACATGAGACCTATATGCCCATTATACTATTCGTGTACAATTTCTGATCGTTATGGCAATGTTGTAATTAATATAATGGCACTTATAAATAAATTGCTCGCTAATTACGGCAAAATAATACTTGCGACTCCTCATGTTATTTTCGGTTCAATTTCTACTGGAAAGACACGAAATTCTAATACTCAAAATTAAAGCAGCTTAAAAATTAAAAGCATGCATCAAAAGCTGTTTTGAAACAAAACGAAACAACACAAAATCAAAAAGCACGATATGTCGTAACTTAAAGCATAGCCCAAAGATCCAAAACTACAGTGAAGACTGCCAAGTCAACAGAGAGAAGCCTCATTACTATCGAGCTTTAAAATCTTCTTTCTCGCGTGTTGACAGTGAAGTGTAGTAACACCACGTGTAGTTTAAACGATTATAATATAACTTGGAAAGTTAGAGCTGGTGAGGGTTTTAAAAAGGCTGAGAAAAAGTGGATATTATCATAGTTAGAAATAGAAGAATTCCTAGGATTAGAAAGCAGGGAAAATATGGTGTGAGATGTTATTGATAGTATCTAAGGTCAGAAGCCGGATTCCATGTTTTCCGGGGGAGAGCAGCGAAATTTGAAACCAAATACAGCTCATGGAAGATAATCCAAGAGCCAGGAATTATCGAGACAGTAATTGATTAACAATGTGAATGCAGCTGGAAATACAGTGGTAGTTGGCACTGACTAGTCTCCACCTCCTCACACTGTGCAGATAAAACTTACTGTTGACGCACAGGTGGGTCCAACATAACAAAGTGTAGAAAGAAGAGAAGGAAGAGATCACAAGCCAGGAAACTAGATCTATTAGATCTATTTGACTGGCTACAGGTCATTGATTATAGAATGAAAGTGTCAGGTGTATACGAAAATAAAACTTTTATCTTTAAATGGTAATCTGGTCATTTGGGTTTGGCCCAACTAAACAAGGCAGAGGTCCAAATCGTGATTAACAACATCCCTCCCTCTAGAAGTTTGTCAGGAATGCAATAATAGGTACCGTAATAGGTACCCTAACTCGGGAATTGATAATTTTTTGAACCTCGGAGGAATGCCTGATGAAGAATGTTATATTGAAACTCGATATCCTGCTTTGTGTGATGTTATCCTATGTGATTCACTCTAGACTTCACACTTACCAAGATATTCGACAGCTCGTTTCATTGGTGGACTGATGGAGCCGGATGACGTTACTTCACTGTTTGGCAAACGGAAATGTGACAAATTTTCTTAAATCAAGGTTCAAATCGAGCACTTCAAGATGAAAATTTCTGTCATCAGAGCGGAAAAAATTCGAAAACTCTACATAACATAACCGGACGAAATGGTTTAAGATAGGCAAGACTTGCACATGCACGAATGTAAAGCTCTTGATCAATATTGGGTGGGCAGCAAAAGCGCACGTGCTCCAACAAACCACCAAGAGAGGTCCTTTGCCTGGTCACATGACAATTACAATCACGTGACATGGTTAACAGTGCTGGTATTAGTGGAGGGTGGGTGTGGGATAGGGGCAGAGTGCGAGGTAAAACTTACGTGTAAAAACACGTCCCTAATCGAATAAGAGCAATATATTTTAATTAGCTCTAGTAATAATATTAAAGTTCATGATATAGGAGTTGGCGTGTGTATACTACAGCTCTACAGGGCGGTTGTAGAGCAGCTAAAACGGCTCAAGAAGAAGAAGAAGCGGCTAAACATGTGGTACCCGAGGCCGGAAACATTAGCTACTTGCAACCACATAATTGCAGCGCTTCTGATACCATCTAAAAACTTATACAAAACTACACTAAACGAACAACCACCAGTAAGAGCCACAGCTGCAATACATTAACCACTGCTACTTCTCGAGAAGACAGATATACTACTATTTTATGGTAAGCAGTGTGATTTTAACCAATTTTATACAGGTCATTGTTCTGCTCAGCCCCCACAAAAGGAAGAGAAAATAGAGCACATGTAAAACGATTCATAACTTTAAAGGCACCGCCCTACCGCTGTAAAACTGAAAACTTTTTAAACGACATTATTTTAGTGCCAAGGAGACAAGCTCCCGCGGTTGTTGCCATGTACTTTAACAAGAAGTACATCAGAACTGACCACATTTGGCTTGCATGAGATCGAAAAAAGGTGGATCAGCAGAGCACATAGCATGTAGATGTGGTTTTTTCAGTTCGATAGTGGAGTTTGAACGGACAAAAGGAGTTTAGCAGTGGCTAGTGAAGTGCTGATGTTAAAACAATCACAGCGTTAACATGCACGTCCCTTGTGATACTTTTTACAGCTTTTCGTGTGAATAAGCGAGAAAATTGCATTTTAAAGTTATTAAAGCTGTGTGATCTAGCAGAGCTACTTATTTATCATCGCGCTCGGCTAAAAAACAGCCGTGTAGAGCTGAGTAGTGTCCAGCTGCACACACGGCGGTGCACTTTAACAATTTGCACACTACAACACAGCGTACTGCCTACCCCCACAGAGCAACAACAACAATCAGGCAGCTCCACCACCAGGGTTATATTCAGAAAACACTCTCTCTCTCCCTCCCTCTCTCTCTCTCTCTCTCTCTGTCCAGCACTTGTAGGTCATGAGAAAGCTGATTTAACACCGATAGACTAAAAGTGTAAAGCGTTAAAATGTAGGTGCAAAACGGTGGACTATATAATAATGTAGCCTAGTTCTCAGAGAGAGAGGACAAATAGGATATCATAGCGGTTATTCGAGGTTCACGACAGTTTTAAAGAACAAAACGGTGGACAATAATATGTGGCCTGTTCGACGAAATAGTTAGGATATATCGATTATTCGGTTATTCACGATAGGGTTTTAAACCAGCAAACAAAGCAACATACAGGATAGGAATTTCCGTTCAATTTGGGGCAAGATTCGATACCGTGGCTGGATTCTCCTGTTAAGGGGTATTTCAAATTTGATTTCGGGGGCGATAAATCGAATTAGTATCAACTTTGAGTACACATCCAATGCTTGTAGTAACAAACAACAAGCCGCGCCGGAAAGAGTAATGTTCTTAATATTAAGTTATTGCCAGAAATTTAGTCATCAATCATTCTCAACGAATTCCAGTGCTTTTAATCGTTTTGGATCGATAACAATTTGCCAAACACTAAATGTCTTGGGGAAGGAACAAGAAGCTTCAACGCAAGATAAATTGAATGTAGACTACCAAACTTTTGCAGGGGTAGTATGAGGAGGGGGTGCAACAGTCAACAGTCAACGGAGTTAAACCCCACATATGTTATGTAAGTTATAACTTATTTCGTGCGAAGAGAGGAGGGGGTAAGGTTTAAACCTGATGAAGGAATGTATTACCTGTACAAAGAAGAAGGGGTTCTACAATATCATAGTCCAAAAAACAATTATCACCGTGGTTTTAAAATTTTGTTCAGCTATTTTTACAAACTACGCATACTTATGATGAGGAGCTTTATATGCGAGGAAATAGACAAATGACTCCCAAGATGTGAGCAACATACTCTGAATAAAACCACATTCAATATGCAGAAAATTTAACTTCAGCCTCCGCCCGAACTTGGTAATTAAAAGGAGTTAAGAATGATGTTATCAAGATCAGAGTAGCAAGTAAAGATCAGGAAAATGGAACGTTTATTGCAAGCATTCCTACCGATAACGAGAATGAAGAACGCAACACAATACGTCTCAATAAATCATCAATTAAAAACATCCAAAACCACAGCAATAATTACGACTTCCGTACCGCAATTAACCGCAATTTAACCGCATCAAAGCTTAAAGAAGTAGCCGCGAAACACGAGATTGCGGTGAACAGTAGAAAATTTGTGGAAGAATGTGACTATAATATTAATATTGGAGGAATGAGGAATCCGCAACAACTGCACAACAAGTACTTCAGATATTATCTGAGCGAGCTCATCCCATCTTGCTGACTGCAGTGGATTGATTATTGATGTATCTTCCGTCTTCAGTTCATGTCTTCATGCAAGCTACCAAAACTATGGAACTCTTTGCTGTTTGATCTTAGTAAAAACTATTGTTATTTGTAGTAACAAAATGCCTGGAAATTTTTGAAAATTCTTTACATTTTTGAGCTTTTTTGTCGGTGATCAGGGTGCAGCTCACTAGAATTCAAGATCTAATACATTTTCTAAACCAAGATATTTAACAAAATGTTCAACAAAAGAATTAAAAAGTAAGCCAGACGAATATGATGTAATTATTTTTTACCACGAGTAATTTGATGACCTACCATCTATTCTAATTTACAAGTACCCAAACAGAAGTCCTGCAATACCCGACTGACTTAAACTTATATAACATATAAATAATATATATATAACTAATACTTACTGCCAACACGTGTTATCGTTAATAATATATATTACTAGCATTAGAGAGAAGCCACGTTCCGTACAACAAAAGAAACTATTGTAATGTACAGCCGTACAAAACCGCGTTTAGAGCTGCGTAGTATGGAACATACTAAAGTTAAAAGGGATTAGTATACGAACAGATAACATGAAGAGATACGTATCTAGAAAAGTAGATAGGTATCTAGAAAAGTAGATACGTATCTAGAAAAGTAGATAGGTATCTAGAAAAGTAGATACGTATCTTGCTGATACACACTTATCTGGTAAATAAGATTACTAAGATTAATTAATTTACAGGATTTTTTCGAATTCCTTGTTTTGCCGACGACACATCGAAGACGGAGTACAACTTAAGCCTTACTAGTACTTACTTACGAAAAAGCATGATCAGATATAATTAGAGATTTCAGATGTTTTAACGTACAGTTTTTTTTGCTTTTTGGAGTGATCATACAGGACTAAACAGTTCTCGAGAGCCTTTTTAGCATAGTTAATTTCTAACTTGTACATCTAGTTGGTATTCATCTCTATGGTAGTGTTTATAATAAGTTATATATATATGTATAATCTTTTAATATATTGCCTGATTAATAATCACATTTATCAGTCATATTATAGATGTTAGGAGTTATTTAGTATTTTGTGCTACTTTTTACATTAATTTTGTATCTATAACAATATATATTTGAAGTAAACATTAGCCAGTAAGCAAAGCTGGTCCCCAATCAAAATCAGATCCTATGATCGCAAACAGTCAGCAAAACACGTATAAAATTCTGATAAAAACAAGCAGGACTAAAGATAAATAAAGTGGTAAAACAAAACCAGATCCTACGGAGAGTTACTGTTAACAACAGAGAGTAATATGTAGTAGTAAGTAACAAGTGGTGCTAGTAATATGTAGTTGCAAGTAACAAGTGGTGCTAGTAACAGTTCGTATATAGTGGCGGATAAACGAACGCACAACACAAAACACGGTATTTGCAGTGTAGGTCAGATTCAAGGTGGTATATAATAACACGTCTCACCACTATACTACTGCTGTACTAGTACCAGGTAGGAAGTTTAACTTTTGTGGTTTTCAGTGCTGGTCTCGAGCTCTCAGCAGGGAGCTGAGCTGCAGTGAGGGTTAAACAGTTATTACGGTGTGCAATAGTACTGGTCTGCTGCAGTAAACAGTACTGCTGCTGCAGTTCTGCTGCAGTAAACGGTACTGCTGCTGCAGTAAACAGTACTGCTGCTGCAGTAAACAATACTGCTGCTGCAGTAAACAATACTGCTGCTGCAGTAAACAGTACTGCTGCTGCAGTTCTCCTGCAGTAAACAGTACTGCTGCTGCAGTAAACAGTACTGCTGATGCAGTTAACAGTACTGCTGATGCAGTTAACAGTACTGCTGATGCAGTTAACAGTACTGCAGCCTCAGTTCTGCTGCAGTAACCTGCAGTACTGCTGCTGCAGTTCTGCTGCAGTAAACAGTACTGCTGCTGCTGCTGTTCTGCTGTCGATATGTTGACTAGCACTGTATTTGTTAGAAAGATGTGCGGGTTTTGCGAGCAGTAATTATCTTTCTTCCAGACGAATAGTTTAACGAAGGTCCTAAGATAATTATTCAGGAATTGTCTTTGGTTTTTGTAAAGAGCTCAATACTGAAAAACAAACTTTGCTCCTTCTCAGTGCGATCAAGTCTTGTTTTTCGTAGAAAGCTGGGTGCCGGCTATACAAACATTTTTTTGTTTTTTACAATAGAATAATAAATCTAAGAAAATTCATCAGAATTATTTTCAGCTTTTTAAACTTATGAAAGGTGTGATATCATAAAATTAAAGGCTGAGGTCATTACTTCAACTGTGTTATCTAATTGATTAAACAATGTGTTGGTTGAAATTATCAAATAAGTCTGTCAATTAATCAATTAAGAACAACTGTCCACACGTCACACCTCTTATTAGCACTAAATCAGCAATATTAGCGCTTTTGTTAACTTCAATTATCAGCTATTTGTAGACACATTTATTTGGGTGTGTTTCAAGGAGTAACCAACGGGTTGGGCGATTCACCACTCAAATATACCGGAGCTTTTAAAAGCAACATTTTAAAACCCATCTAACACGAAATCGAACAATCTGAGAAGCAGAAGTTTCGAAACTCTAGGGATTTTATAACACATGTCATATATTCAAACCACAGAGACCAATACTCGATAATAGTGATAGCACATGACTGACGATACCAATTAAACACCCAACCAACTGAAGGTCTGAATCCATCGATTTCAATCCAACAACCAATACGCTGAACACGCGCTGACCATCCTACCGTTTAATTTCTAAGTATATCTTAGCAGCTGAGAGTGTCACATCATCATCAGCACACTTGTTTGTAGTTGTATATTGAGATGTGGTTCATTAAGTTTAGTAACTTATAACGTTATAAATATAGCCCAATATTATTAGACACATGACCATGATATGCGCATATTATAAAACGAATTATTACTCAGCTCCACTTTTTAGACCCAAGAAGGTCATATCTAATATCTATTAGGAAATTGCCCTTGAAGCTGTTACTGTGAAACTAATCAAGTACAATAAAATAACACTTTTTAGATAAAGTTGAGCGTGTTGGATATGAATTCAGGACAAACCCGCACGTTTATCAATGGCCGATCAGATTCAGCATTTATATCAAAAACATACAAAGCAAAAAACCATTGAACTTTATACAATTTACCGAAGTACAAGCACTTCAAATAAACAGCGATCAGTATAAACACTCTGTTTAATGACATATCGCCACTACCACTTCAAACAAGCGTTGTAATAAGGTCAAATTATCCAGTCATAAAATGTGTTAAATCGAGGGTAAATTGTTCAAGTAATGCTCGGGAATCAAAACGAGGCTAAACATATCAGTTTCCTAAAGATGCTCTTTAGGCTGTTCAGCTGCG
The DNA here is from genome assembly GCF_026151205.1 of Bolinopsis microptera. Lineage (NCBI taxonomy): Eukaryota > Metazoa > Ctenophora > Tentaculata > Lobata > Bolinopsidae > Bolinopsis > Bolinopsis microptera. Next base: position 15,319,730 of record NC_087074.1, read on the forward strand.
AGCTTGTCGGATCGAACGAATCATAAATTAGGTCACTGATGCGTGAAATTTTACTTGTTTGGCTTTACTCTGATCGGACAACACCCGGCCTGGAGCTGGTTCTTAGCCGGTTCTTAACCACACGATTGATTGATTGGGGACTGGTCCGTAGTACCAGCCAATGTTTCAAAAGTATATATTATATAATTGTAATAAGTTAATATTCATCCCCGAAGGGCACGCAAATTATGATTGTGATTTCATGTTCATCTGTTCTTTGAAAGCTAAGGAGACAAGGGATTAGGGAGTTATCTTTGAGATTTTTCAAGCGTTGGCTATATTTGAGAATGAGATTAATACATTCATAGATTAATGGGTAGCGGCCTGACTCACCCCAGACGCCTGCGTTGCTGGTTTTACGATTTACACCCAGTGACCATTTAAGAAAGTGAAGGTGAACTTTTTCGCTGTTCAGAAGGCTAATTTTCTTGAGGATACTAGTTTGAAATTTTGTTTTTGTGTCGGGATCCATATTGAGATCGACTTGTTTTGTTATGTGTTTTATGATAGCCATATTAGGTGTGTAAATAGGCGCTCCGTAAAGAACGATAGGTTTAATAAGACCATCAAAGAGTGTTGTTAGAGAGCGGAATGATAATTTGGATTTGTTTACTGAGCTTTTCATGGCATAAAGTGCACGCATGGCTTTCTTTTTGAGCTCAGTTCGGGCATTTTTGAATGTGCCGGATTTGTGTATTTCGATTCCTAGATAACAGTATGACTCGACTTCTTCTAACAAGTGATTACAAATTTTGAGGGGAACCGGCTGATAATTATCAAAACGGGAATTAAATTTCATAAGTTTAGTTTTATCTGCATTAATTTCGACGCCCCATTCCAAGCAGAAATTGTTCAAAGCATCGAGTTGCTTTTGGAGGGTTTTGGGGTCCAGTGCCAAGAGTATCAAATCATCTGCCCATTATAGTAAGTGACTGATAAGTTGGTTCATTAGTTTCGGACAGTTATCATATAATTCTAGTCGAGGTAAGGGGAAAGATCTCTGATGTATATCTTAAAAAGATCAGGGGAAAGTGGATGACCCTGTTCAGTTCCTTTATTGATATCAAATTTTTCGCTGACAAATCCAGATAGTTTTATCTGGCCAGTGGAATTTTTATACATATGTTTAAGAACATTAAATGTTTTGCCAGTGATACCTAGTTTAGCTAATTTTAAGAAAAGAGCTTCACGGCAAACAGAGTCAAAGGCTTTCCGGAAGTCCACAAAAACAGCATAGACGGGAACCTTGAGCTTTTTGTATTTAGACGTAATGGTGTTGATTGTGAGTATGTGGTCATATGTTTGAGCTCCTTTAGCGAAGCCAAGTTGATTTATGGGGTCCGGGTTGTATTCTTTGTGATTTACGTAATCCACATACAAGAAGATGATCCAACTCGGCATCCCCTCAAATGCCTGAACCCTGGAGGGCAGGGACAAAAGGATTTCGCGGTTATTTTGGCCAAAAATCGCGGCACCGCGACAAGCCAAACTAGGCTAATTCGCGGCTAATTCGCGGCGGGAATTTCGAAAATCGCGGCATATTCGCGGCAAAAAAAGAAAAATCGCGGCGAATTCGCGGCAAAAAATAATGTATTTACAGTGCTTAGTTAGAGTTCACATATTCTTTGACTATTCTATTTGATCGGCTCATGTCCCATGAGGATGTGATTGATCTCATTATATGATCTGATACAGGCTGATGGGGGTCCATAAGAACAAGAGCTGCCATAACTTTTGACATGATCTCAAATGTTGCAATGTCATACGTACTGTATGACATATCTCGTTATCGATACTATATAACTTTCAACAGACGACAGGAGACATCATCATGAACGACCATCTACACTTCACAACTATAGCAATGGAATACTACGAACTTTTCAACCCAATTCCCATATCACTACCTAGTCTATCCCCATCTAGTATCCAACCTCTACCCCTTGAAGCTTACATCAACCTGGACGACATCCTTACCCCGGCCCCCTGCACGAACCTTCTAGAAGTTCTAACCACATCCCGACGCGAGGGAAGCCCATGATTGTTCCTTATGTGGTCTACGACGAGATTACAATTACATGCTCTCCAAAATAGCTTCCCATTGTCAGCATAAAACGATGATTTTCCAAATTCAGCCACTACACTCTCGTGGAAGCTGTTACATTGCCCTGTTTAGCCTGTTTCGAGCGTTTGCTAGACGAAGGTCGAGCCGGTTTGTCGGCAGGCCGTTTGACAAAGCGGTCCATTATAACAAGCGAATACAATATCAAGCGAATAACGATGACGAAATATCTGACAAGTGACGATTCAATAACAACACTGATTTAACATACTGTTCGATTTCTTAATCCATTGTATGTCTTCTGGTCAACTTTATGTCGTTTGGTCAAGTTTTTTATGTCTACTGGTCAACTTTATGTCGTCTGGTCAACTTTATGTCGTTTGGTCAAGTTTTATATGTCGTTTGGTCAACTTTATGTCGTCTGGTCAAGTTTTATATGTCTACTGGTCAACTTTATGTCGTCTGGTCAAGTTTTATATGTCTACTGGTCAACTTCCATATACGATCTCGGAAGGCAGACCTCCCCTTCGCAATACGAGCTCGGAAGCGGGAGCTCCGCCTTCAGAGATACGTATCGAGAATGACTCGGACAGAAAATTTTCTAAGTCAAAATTTTTCAAAGTTTTTCTGGAAACTACTTTTGTTCATGTTTCATGCTACCCTGATCATTATGAGCCAAAAATATTTTTTTCTGTTTTCAAAGGTCACACATACCCTTCGATACACGATTTTGGACTCGAGGGCTCCCTTGTAATGCGATCTCGGAAGGCAGGCCTCCCCTTCGCAATACGAGCTCGGAAGCGGGAGCTCCGCCTTCAGAGATACGTATCGAGAATGACTCGGACAGAAAATTTTCTAAGTCAAAATTTTTCAAAGTTTTTCTGGAAACTACTTTTGTTCATGTTTCATGCTACCCTGATCATTATGAGCCGAAAATATTTTTTTCGGTTTTCAAAGGTCACACATACCTACCCTTCGATACACGATTTTGGACTCGAGGGCTCCCCTTGTAATGCGATCTCGGAAGGCAGGCCTCCCCTTCGCAATACGAGCTCGGAAGCTCCGGAAGCTCCGCCTTAAGAGGTACGTATCGAGAATGTACATACAATCGGAACTCACGGAAGGCTGTAAGTGTAAATGTGATTAGTTTCATATTATACTTAATACTTGTAGAAAACGTGACATTTGGCTCGCAGATTTTATGGAAAATACGCAAACTTGGTCCTCAGATTTAAAGGAAAATGCACAAATTTGGTCTTCAGATTTAAAGGAAAATGCGCGATTTTTCGCGGAGGACTGAAAAAATCGCGATTTGTCGCGGAGAATGGGAAATTTCGCGATCTGTCGCGGAAAACGTAAAAAATCGCGATTTGTCGCGGAGAATGGGAAATTTCGCGGTTTCGTACATGCCGCGAAATCCTTTTGTCCCTGCTGGAGGGGTTTCCTAAATCGTTACAATGGAGATTAGTGGTCGCAGGTTAACGAAAGAAGCCGAATTCTTAGCTCAAGACGGACCTGACTCCAGAGACGATTATTGCGTTCACAGAGGATAACAATCTGTAAAACCCAATTTTGAGCTGAGGTGATAATTGTGCTGATTGGGAAATGGGAAGGATGTGTGTCTTATTTGTACCATAATCTAGATTATACCCATGAAAGATTTACATGAAATGGAGAATGGTCAATGTTGGCTTAAAAAGCACTAATAAGATCAGAAAGCTGAAAATATAAAATATCCTGGAGTTAAATATTTTATTATGAAGAAAATGTTGGGCAGATCAGTAACAAGCTGAGGTAAAATGATACAAGGAACAAACGCAGAGCACGTGGCACTGACAGTTAAAGTCAAAATATTGGGTTGTGGGAACACGGAAACTTACCGTAGAATGGGGGAAATTCGCCATGTTTTACAGCTATTTCATGTTATTTAGAAAATACGACACGAGTACTTGAAAAAGTTTATAGCTCATATGAACAGGATTGGTAAAGCAAATGTTTTCGTATGAACCACATCAGCCAGTCATAAATAGTCAGCTAGATTGGTGCCACTGAAATCAGGGCGAAGTTACCCTGCAATATGGGGTAACTTCGCCATTCTGAAACTATACCATATTCGGTGCTAAGCACCATACCACTCGAAACTCAATTATATTTCCTTGATATACCTGCCAATTTTACTTATCTAGCTCTAGCCTGCGTGTTACAATGGGCAATTTGGTCGCCGGGGTAACATCGCCATGCTGCGGGTAACATCGCCGGGATGAAGTAGAAATGTAGTCGAACTTCGCCAATACACGTGCGTGACTTTGCCAGCCGCGCGCGAATTTCGCGCCAAACTTCGCCGAACAGATGGGATCAGAAGAGGGTAACTTCGCCACACACAAATTTGAAAACTTTATAATATCAGTTGTGTGCATCATGGCTAACTAAATTAGCCCTTAAATGAACAGGACATATGCTAATGATGTCACACAGAATTAATTAAGGATATAATTGTAAAATATGGGAAATATGCAAGCAGGAAATTTTAGCCACTTTATAGCAATATTTCATGTTGCCTGAGTTTAATTAACATAGAAAACGTTTATTTTTGAATAGGAATACCTTTATAACCATTTGTTCAACACAATACTATACAAAAACTCGATCTCCTAACAATTCAAAACAGTAAAATGATTATTTGAAAAATAGTGGCGAAGTTCCCCGACACGGCGATTTTACCCCAATCTACGGTAACTAGTGATATTGCTCAAGATAACTGCAAGTAACATCAGAATTAATATGAAAGGAACGTACCTGTTTGGTTCCAGTTCATCATCATCATCATCAGGGTCTCTGGGCTCCAGAAATAACAAACAAGACAAAGTTTACAATACTCATCACCGGAAGGTAGTTCAATTGAAAACCTTAAACTAGAAACTGGATACCAATTAGGTCGGAACTCGGAGCGCAATTCAATAAATTCCGATCGTTAAAATAACAAATGTGTGTTGTAGGTTAAACACAATGTACACGAATAAAATTTCGCGTGAGAAAAAAAAACGCGAGACGTACAGTCGATCAAAGTAGACATTCGCCAGACAGGCCAGGGACAAGGCAGTGATGAAAATACACATTGGCATCCAGCCAGTTTGTATTGAGGGCCAGTAGTGCACTTATCTTGCTTGTGATTAATTGGACCTACAGATGAGAAAGTGGTCACGTGACTAATAATGGTGGTCACGTGACCCGATCATTCTGATTCAATACTGACATAACGTAATCCATTGTGTCACGTTAATCGCAGAAATCGAGTGGATTGGAATGGCGGTTTGATATTGATTGCGGTTTTGAAGCGGTGATCGAAATTTGATCATCCGAGATCTCATCTCAAGATGCTAACTCCCAGGCCGTCTTGACGCCCACAGTACTTACATACCTTATCTGACCTTATTTGGACGGACATTAATTGAACGCTGGAGGCCCTAACGTTCATCTTAATGTCCGTTCAAATTAAGTCCGTTCAAGTAAAGTCCGCCAAAGTTAAAGTCCGTTGAATTAAAAAAAATTCTAACTTTTTGTTCAGAATATGACAACTATGAGAACTTTATTTTGCCGTAAGTTAACGACGGAAATGTTCTCCTTGGTCTGCTGGAGGCACAGAAAACTCTACTAGCATATGATGTTTCCAAGGGCCACTTGGCGGAAAAAGTCAACGAAATTATGGCACTCAACAACATAGTTTATGAGCTAGTCCCCGCCAACATAACAAACTTGTTCCAGCCCCCAAGTCTAGATATTACGGTAAATCGTGTTGCCAAGGACATTTTCCGACGTTGTTATAGTTCATATTACTCAGGGGAGGTAATGAAACAGTGCTAGGAAAGCTTCACGTGATGTTAAGGTTAACCTAAAGTTGTCTAAGATAAAACCACTTCACGCCGAATGGCTTGTAAAAGTTAACACTAAAATGCAAGACCGGGATAGTTTGATAAAAAAGGTTTCCATAAAACTAGAAAACTGATGCAGTGATAAATACACATTGGCATCCAGCCAGCTTTGTATTGAGGGCCAGTAGTGCACTTTATCTTGCTTGTGATTAATTGGACCTACCGATGAGAAAGTGGATCACCGTGACTAATAATGGAGGTCACGTGACCCGATCATTCTGATTCAATACTGACATAACGTAATCCATTGTGTCCACGTTAATCGCAGAAACGCGTGGATTGGGAATGGCGGTTGATATTGAATGCGGTTTTGAAGCGGTGAACGAAATTTATCATCCGAGATCTCACCAAGATGCTACGGAGTAAGTCCCAGGCCGTCTTGACGCCGCACATAGTCTACACACCGGTTAACCAGAACTATAGGCCGTTTTATCTGACCATATTTGGACGGACATTAAATGAACGCTGGAGGCCCTAACCGTTATCTTAATGTCCGTACCAAATTAAGTCCGTTCAAGTAAATGTCGTCAAAATTAAAGTCCGTTGAATTTAAAAAAAATTCAAACTTTTTTTTTGTTCACAATATGACAACTAAGAGAACTTTATTGTGCCGTAAGTTAACGGACGGCAATTTTCCCTTGGTCTGCTGGAGGCACAGAAATCTCGACTAGCATATATGTTTCCAAGGGTCACAGGGCGGAAAAAGTCAACGAAATTATGGCACTCAACAACATAGTTAATGAGCTAGTCCCCGCCAACATAACAAACTTGTTCCACCCCCAGTCCTAGAAAATACGGTTAAATCGGGTTGCCAAAGGCATTTTCCGACCGTTGTTATGTTTCATATTACTTTACTCAGGGAGGTAATGAAACAGTGCTAGGAAAGCTATCACGTGATGTTAAGGTTAACCTGAAGTTTACCAAGATAAACCCTCACCCAATGGCTTGTAAAAGTTAACACTAAAATGCAAGACCGGATAGTTTGAAAAAAAAGGTTTTCCATAAAACTAGAATCACTGATGCATTACGCATGACTATTTCATGCTCGAAACCCATTTGATGAAGATGAAATATGAGAGATTAGACACGATCTTGTACACATACTTACTTGTTTACTTTTGTTGTGTTATCCTCGTAGCAGGACGGGTCATCAGATTTTCTGACCATCCTCGATGGCGAGTAGTACTAAACCAGGGAATTGTAGACCAGCTGCAGCTTATAACCGAAGGCGGAGGGATGTCCGGAATCAAAGCAATAAACTGGACAACCTAACTTTAACGACTCAATACGTAGCTCATCTTTATATTATCAGGCACTTTGTTCCACAGATTTTGGTCCTCTTACAGCAAATGAGCTGTCATAGATTCAGAGTGCTGGTTGCTCGAGATGACTCAACCTAGACAGGGAAGGGATGATTGTTGGCTCGGGTACCATGCGGATGTTTTTGGGAACCAAATATTGCAGCAAATTTGGGACAACATTGTGAAGATCTTCGACATCATCAGAATAGTGGTACCGTTCCCTTCTGCGCTGCAGTACATTAGCTTTAAGATTGTGAAAGCCTCTCCCAGTAGTTCATATATTCCAGACCGCATATACGATCGGTGAATGTTCGCGGACCCCTCCAAAAGCTGGATCCCAGTCACCTTAACGGGTCCATTGCGGACAAACAGCACTCTAGTAGGCATTCTGACCAAAGACTTATATAGGTAGTCATTACGGTCCTATCAACCCGAGTTTGAAGACACTAAAGTTATAATAAGTAATACCCATACAGTTTCGCTTCTAGCATTTCTGAACCAGAAGAGAACCTATGCTGTTTTGGAACCAGTTCAGTCGCTTGATACCATAAACTCCGGAGGGTCTCTAACGTTTTTCTCAACGGGATGTAGTATTTCCTCGCTGGAGACCTTGAAAAGAGAGTTACCCCGTAAAGAATGTAGTTCAGAAAAGTTACTCTTTCAGTTTTGGAGATGATTTATGAGCTCAACTTCTGTTCGAGGAGGCTCCATGTTGTGGCACAGCGTGAAACCATTCGAGAATACCGGAAAACAGATCAGACTGAAGCAGCAGACAGTGCCTCAAAACAATCGATACTATTTGGAGACCCTAGTATCGTCAGCAAAGAAGCTACCTTAGAAAAGGTAACAGCTAGCTCTAGATCGTTAATAAACAAAATGAACAATAGTGGTCCTAGATCACCCTTCCCTAGGAACACCACTTAGAACGCCTGGCACTGTCCGAAGAAACACCATATTTAAACATTTTTTACTCTTAAAAATAACGCTGCATTATCCTACTTACTTTATAAGAAAATGGATTTAAAAATCATTTTGGCTAAAATAAAAAACGTTTTAAAAAAATGCAACAAAATTCGGATTTTTGATGGTTTTGAATGCCCCTTCTAGCGTCAAATTAATGTCCGTTTCATATTAATGTCCGTTTATTTAATGTCCGTCTAAATAAGGTCCGATAAGGTAGTTCACTAATGGTATTGGTGACGATGGCTGCAACGAAACGATATACTGGTGTTTGTGAATAGTGAGTTACTAGTTCACAAATGGTATCGGGACAGCTGCTATGTCAAGATATACTGGTATTTGTGAGTAAATGTAAGTGATTAAATGTAATGAGCCAATAGTTAACTATGGTAATGGGACAGCACGGTTCATATTGACCCAGGCAAAGAAGGCTGGAAGCGCATACGCTCCATTGATTCAACTGGAATCTAACCATTTTTTTAGTTGAAAGTGATCTGTATGCCAGGATCAGAGATAATGGTTCAGCATGGTTTCATAGTTCTCAGACATCTTGTTTGTGGTTGGAACCCTCGTTTTTAATACTCTGGGGTGAGTACAACTAAAGCACTTAATTCAAAATATTTCAACTTCTCACGAGAGTTTAGTGTTAAACTTGTGGCAATTAAAATTGAGTAAGGATACTGAAAATCCGAGGTTGCCTTGTATTAACTTATAAAATGTCAAATTCACAGAATTAAGGGGTAGTAGAATTTGGTTGCAAAGACTAAAGGCCTTATATAGCTGATGAGATATTTGTGCACAATGCAGTATGCATAATCGACACACGACAGCCAATATTCTACACTTTTACTATGCCCCTCATTTACCACTACTTCCATTTACCACCTCCATTTACCACCCCAATTAACCACCCCATTAACCCCCCCGATTAACCACCCCCATTTAACCACCCCATTTTTCCCATTTATCACCCCACTTACCGCCCCATTTGCCACCCCATTTACCACCCCATTTACCACCCCATTTACCAACCCATTTACCACCCCATTTACCACCCCATTTACCATCCCATTTCAATAAGACATCCAGCTGATATACGGGGAATATCATCACATTCATATTCGATATCTGATAATATAGCTCTATTGATTATCATGCAATGCTGGCAAGCATGACCGTTGCCATGATTATATTCACAATACTATTTACCCCCTATACTATCATATCCCCTTTATTGTTTTTCAGGCATTAAAACTCATCGAAAGTAGTTCAGCAGGTATATTTAAGTTCAAAACATTCTAATTCAATGTTAAAGATGACAGGAATAAAAAATAGTTATGTGGAGGTTTTTAAGAAATTTGCGCAAAATACGCACCAGCGTCCAGCATGTTATACGAAATTCGGTAAAAAACCCAAAATCGCCATATTCAGGTGCCTTAAAAACCATTTTAAAATTGAGTTAGAGATCTGAAACTTTGCAGGGCGTCTAGACGTTGACCAAATCGACTGTAAATAAAGTTCATGCTTCAGGAGTATTGGGAAATGGGTTTTCTGGAACCCCTGTTTTACAACAGATTGTCGTGAAGTATATCTATCTATCTATGTATCTATATACCTTATCGGACCTTATTTGGACGGACATTAATTGAACGCTGGAGGCCCTAACGTTCATCTTAATGTCCGTTCAAATAAAGTCCGTTCATTTAAGGTCCGTCCAAGTTAAAGTCCGTTGAATTTTTTTCAAACATTTTTCCACTTGAACTTTTTGTCCAGAATATGACAATTATGAGGATTTTATTGGGTAACTCGGTAATCTGCCGATGCACATCTGGGGCACACCTCGGGCACACCTGCTTTGTGCCCGAGGTGTGCCCGAGGTGTGCCCGAGGTGTGCCCGAGTTTGTGCCCCAGGTGTGCCCGAGGTGTGCCCCAGATGTGCATCGGCAGATTACCGAGTTACCTTTTATTGTGCCGTAATAAAGTTAACTACGGAAAGGTTCACCTTGGTCTGCCGGAGGCATAGAAAACTTAGCTTTACTAATAATAGTATATTATGTTTTCAAGGGTCACTTGGCGGAAAAAGTCAACGCGAAATTATGGCACTCAACAACATAGTTCAACTTCATGAGCTAGTCCCCGCCAACATGACAAACTTGTTCCAGCCTCTAGATATTACAGTAAATCGTGTTGCCAAGGACATTGTCCGACGTTTTTATAGTTCATATTACTCAGGGGAGGTAATGAAACAGTGCTAGGAAAGCTCCACATGATGTTAAGGTTAACCTAAAGTTGTCTAAGATAAAACCACTTCATGATGATTTAAGCATGGACTGTTTCATGCACGAAAACCCATTTGATGAAGATGATAGGTGATATTGAAACTGATCATGTACACATATTTTAACATTTTTACTGCCTAACGACTGCTTTTCTTACTTGCTGTATAAAAAATGGATTTAAAAATCATTTGCTGAAATGAAAAAAGTAAAAAAAACGAAAAAATTCGGATTTTTGATGGTTTTGAATGCCTTCTAGTTCTATCGTTCATATTAATGTCCGTTCATAATTATGTCCGTTCATTTAAGGCCGTCCAAATAAGGTCCGATAAGGTATGTAGGGACACACACACAAAAATTAATGGAAATAATTACCGGACTTTATTATTCACGGATCTTAATGCCACAGACATAATTATTCACTGACATAATTATTCACTGACATAATTATTCACGCTGAGGTCTTCAGCATGAAAGTAATGTCCTTGAAAGTTATGTCCGATAAGGGGATAACTAAGTACCTGTATTTTTATAGCTAATTTTTCAAAACAGCATATTTTAGGGCTATGATTGACAGAAGAACCATCAGATAATGAGTTAAAAGGGTTTTGAGGACACCTCACAGTAGAAAAGAGGTATCGTATTTTCAGTGTGACAAAGTTGACGAAATATTGCCTTAAAACCGTTCGATGCCTGCCCTTTAACCAATGTTGTATCATAATTGTTAGATTGACCTAATCTACTGCTGGGTGGCCTAGTGGTTAATAGAGCTTCCGCCTTCTGTACAGAAGGTTCAGGGTTCGAATCCCAGTGTCACTCAGACTAGGGAGTAGCTAAGGATTCATTGGATCTGTGCGATCTCCTCGGTCCGCTGAGTAGATCTAATGCAGGTTTAGGTAATTTCAGTAGGTCTCCACCAATGACGTCCATCTCGTCCAAGTCAGCCGGTTTTGAGGCAACTGTTGTGAACAGTAGTGTCAGGAACAAAATCATCACGGCGTTAGTCTGTTTTGGAAAACTTCCCTAAAGGTTCATGGTTCGATTGAATTGTATTTGTTATGATCAAGTTTAGTTTGTTAGGATCGAACTTCTATCTGTGACCATTGCACTGTACACTTACAGTGCGAACACATAGTTACTTCACCAATGATATGTAAAATGACAATTTTCAGAAAAAAATATAACAACTAATATTTTGACATTATAAATACTAGCAGGAACCCGTCAAACCTTTAAGACTGGTGTCAAGGCTCTTTGGTGGCCGGATCAGTTTCCTACCCTAAAGTCTCCCAGTAAAAATAATTATTACCTATTTAATTCGCGTTTTTGACACCACTTGGGGGTCCAAATTTTGGGTACTAAAATTCTTATTCCTTGGCCGATTTTCGATTTTTTCATGCTGATTTGAAGGCCATTAAATCATTTGAATCAGTTAAAAAAGTTTCAGTTTTATATCTTGTACGGTTTTTGCGGAAACCCGTGTTAAAGTTGATGCCGTGGTGTCAGTAAAATGATCCGTATTTGAGAGTTAACTGTTGATTCTGGTTATCAAACGAGAGTGCTCAACAACGACGAGTCGAAGGAGCATAACTAATAAATAGTTGTTGTTTGGTTTCCCAAAGAGAGTGCTCGACTGCAGTTAAGCAGGAGCATTATAATTCTACCAGCTTCACGGAACTCAGTAAAGAATTTTCCTCTACCACTACACGAAGGCCAACGCAGTTTACAACTTTAAAAGCCAAAGATATCTTACTACCTTACTTCATAGACAATTTTAAAATTGGGACGGACACATTAAACTGTTTTTTTGGAAATTTTGTAAATTTTGATAATTTTGAAAATGTTTCATGATCGATAAAAATTATTTTATAAAGGAGCAACATGTCATAGCGCTACAATTCATTATTCTATTTGGCACTGATGATTGGTATTGTTTTTATACATATCATGAAACGGATCGTTTGCCCGCCAATTTGATTTGTTTCAATTGTTCGAATTATAATGCTCCTGCTTAACTGCAGTCGAGCACTCTCTTTGGGAAACCAAACAACAACTATTTATTAGTTATGCTCCTTCGACTCGTCGTTGTTGAGCACTCTCGTTTGATAACCAGAATCAACAGTTAACTCTCAAATACGGATCCTAATTCTACCAGCTTCACGGAACTCAGTAAAGAATTTTCCTCTACCACTACACGAAGGCCAACGCAGTTTACAACTTTAAAAGCCAAAGATATCTTACTACCTTACTTCATAGACAATTTTAAAATTGGGACGGACACATTAAACTGTTTTTTTGGAAATTTTGTAAATTTTGATAATTTTGAAAATGTTTCATGATCGATAAAAATTATTTTATAAAGGAGCAACATGTCATAGCGCTACAATTCATTATTCTATTTGGCACTGATGATTGGTATTGTTTTTATACATATCATGAAACGGATCGTTTGCCCGCCAATTTGATTTGTTTCAATTGTTCGAATTATATATATATATATATCGTCTCGCTTTATATATAGTAAGATAACAGTGTATATTTTCAAAAAACAGAATACCGAATATTTTACAAAATAAAAGCCAAATCTAATTTTCACAGAAATTAATACGTCTATTGTTCATAAAAATGTTTTTTTTTGTATTATCTGTTCTTCTGAGAATGTCTACTGTTTGTTATCTTTCTCAAACTGCTGGTTTGGCATCTTTCTCAAACTTCCGGTATTGTGCCTCCATTTCACTGAAAATTCACATCAATGTTAATCAATGAAGGACAGTGGTCGGTTGAAAAATCAAATTATAACCATATCAATCAGACAATCAGCGGTTAAAATTAGAGTGACAGGATAAATGTTAATATCCCAATTTGCAAGACACTGATTTTTATTCTGAATTAATTTCTAAAACAATAAAGTTAAAAATATTTAGCTCCTTCCATCTGCATCAAATATCCGATCATGCGCTCGAAGTCAAAAGTCAATACCTTAAGATGTTGCACAATGCTGGTTCCTTGTAGCAGATATAGTTCTCCATGGCTTCTGAGACAGCATTCAGTAAATCCAAGTTCTCATTATTGACCAGCAGTGTCTCGTAGCTCTTTAGCAGGGCTACCTTTATGTCTTCGTCAGACGCCACCTCACCTGCCTTGACCAGTTGCTTTGCTTGGCTGCAAAGTAGTTCATTCGTTCCATCATCACAGTTCACCTTCCCAAACTCTAGATCATCTATCATTTTTTGAGCTTTAAAAGCATCACATTGAGCATTTCCGATATCGCAGTTGTACGTCCCGATCAGATGTTCCATTCCGCTGAGTAGATCTAATGCAGGTTTAGGTAATTTCAGGAGGTCTCCACCAATCACGTCCATCTCGTCCAAGTCAGCCGGTTTTGAGGCAACTGTTGTGAACAGTAGTGTCAGGAACAAAATCATCACGGCGTTAGTCTGTCTTGGAAAACTTCCCTAAAGGTTCATGGTTCGATTGAATTGTATTTGTTATGATCAAGTTTAGTTTGTTAGGATCGAACTTCTATCTGTGACCATTGCACTGTACACTTACAGTGCGAACACATAGTTACTTCACCAATGATATGTAAAATGACAATTTTCAGAAAAAAATATAACAACTAATATTAATTAAAATATAGTTATAATTATATCTTGACATTATACAGGGTGGGCCAAAAGTCAGTGTGCAAACGTTGGCCTTAATAGCTCAGTCACTGAGTGCCCAATTGAAATACTTTCTTCTGGTATGACTTAGTACCACCACTGGTTCGAGGAATTTGTCAACTCGAAAAATATTCGCGTTCATTTTTTTCAAATGGAGGTTCATTTTCACATTTATTTGATAGTTTGGATAGTCGGATCAAGCTAAATGTTATTGAATTGTGTTTGGCCATTCGAATTACGTTTGCCCTGAAAGAATTAGAACTGTAGCTTCTCAGATGACCGAGATATGAAGCATAACGAGTTTATTCATTACGTGTGATCAGGTGATTGGTTTACCTAATCACGTGATAAGGTGACCCCGTTAAACATTATGGGAATTGTTAAGGGTGCCCAATTAAGGTGTCGTGTCACGGTGTCACATAATCACCCAGTCAATTTTGTTAACGAGATACACAAAATGCTTGATAACTTCGTTATTTCTAATCCGTTTTGCCTCATGTTTTCAGATCATATGCAACATTTGATAATCTACCGTCTCTGAAAAAATTAGGCGTTCAGCATGTTCAGAGAAAACAATATAGGTGTTTTAATATTGAATGGGCGTGGTCTAAAATATTCGAATTTTCAAATTTTGACGACGGAATCCTCGAACCAGTAAGTACAGTATGCCATCTGCAAAGCAACAGCTCTCAAATATAAAACACGGCGGAGGTATAAGACCCAACGTTTGCACACTGACTTTTGGCCCACCCTGTATTTATAAATATAACAGTGTATATTTTCAAAAAATAGAATACCGAATATATATTGCGAAAATTAAACAAGTAGTTTACGCTGTTTTTATAAAACAATGTACTGAATATTATATTGTTGAATTGTGGGCTCTTACTAATTGAAGCCCGTGCAGATCCGAACCTTTCCCCTCTTAAAATCAGCAAACGCAGATGTTTTATCAGCGCAACTCTCAATAATATATTTCACCCCCTTCCCTTAGACATCGCTAAGCTTATAACCTAGACACCGCTACCTAGACACCGTTACCTAGACACCGCTAAAGCTCAGAATCGTCATTTCTATGCACTTGTCACTAATGAAAATGAAATATGAATAACTAAATCTCAGTTGTAATCACGGCTTCATGCCCTCAGCGGTTAAGGTATGTCTGACTTGAGTTTAAGATCCAAATTCAACGCTTTTGATTGCAAACTGTTCCTTTTTCCAGCAGGCCTGAATCCCAATTCCCAAAAATGGACGATTAGATAGGCCGAATTTGCATAAATTATGCAATTTTTTATGCGAAAACCGCTAGTCGTTGATTTTCTAGCTTTAATGGTCGCACATGTTCCTTGGTAATTGTACTGACAGATCAAGGTAGCCAAAATGTTAAAATAATATGAAAATAGGGCAAAATTACGCCGTTAAAGGTAAAAAAGGGTGTGGCCCGTTAAAGGTAAAAAAGGGTGTGGCCCAATTTTAATGGATAGAATATTGGTTTTAATGAATGGAAGAATGAATAGAAGCGAATTAAATAGAAAGGACAAATCATCATTTAATATTAACAAAATTTACATTGATCAATATAATCAATGCGGGAGCATTGATTATATTTATCAATATTTCTAATTCTATTTATCAAGGTAGAATTAGAAACTCCATGATCATTAGGTTTGAGGCGTTACTACTTCCAGCAAAACACATTTAGACAATTAAATACTTTGAACGTTCCTCATCAAAATGTGTCTGTGAACCTAGAAACTCTGAATGTACTGCAAATTTCCCTTTAAATCAGAAAAGCTTTTGTTACTTTTTTATCTCAACACTTATTTTACTTCGGACATTCCAACAGCCACATTGTTACACAAGTGTGTAACCAACCAATTACAGGAAGCCAAAGGATTCAATTATACATTAGGCCACTGGCCAGTGACGTTTAAGCTATAGTGTGTACAATACTTTCTTCGCCCGAGACTTTGCTGCAATGAGCAGCTCCTCATTAAACCCTTACACCCGATTTCTCGAGTATTTGGCTGAGTGGACCGGGGGGCTGCATAGATCACTGAGGCCCTCTATGCCTTATGCCTTAGCTGAGCGTCGACGACGCTCACGACACGGCTATAATAAGTGACAGAGTCGGGAATCGAACCTGGTACCTCAAGCAATGCCAGGCAGATTAACCAACTGAGCCACTAAGCCGTTAAAACTGAGCCACTAAGCCGTTAAATGAAGAAGCTTATGCGTTATGTGTATAACTGAATAATGTGATGAGGTAGTAAGAAGGAGAGTCGTGGGTTTGGTATTCTGAGCAGAGTTGAGTTCGACATTGAGGGGTTTTATCTGATCTTGGAAGACAGCTTAACTTTCCTAGTGAAATAATGGAAACACAACTTAGTGTTAGACTAGACCTGGTTATTCTCAAGGTCTGCTAAGAAAGTGTTATACTCACTCAACCATAACCCAAATTCTAGCAACCTTCATTCAACACGACAAGCTCCACATCGAAGCCCGTGCAGATCCGAACCTCTCTCCTTTAAATCAGCAAACGCAAATGTTTCACCGAGCGCGCAACTCTCAATAATACATTTCAGTACCCCCTTCCCTTACTTTTAGACGTCGCTAAGCTTACATAGACACCGCGCGCTACCTAGACACCGCTAAAGCTCAGAATCGTCATTTCTATGCACTTATCACTAATGAATAACTAAATCTCAGTTGTAATCACAGCTTCATGCCCTCACCGGTTAAAAAGGTGGGAGGTATGTCTGACTTGAGTTTAAGATCCAAATTAAACGCTAAAAAACGCTACTGTTTTGCATGTTGCAGGTGGCAAGAAATTTTTATTGGTGGCATAAGAGATTTTTATAGTCTTTGGTCTTGGTGGCAAGAGATTTTTATAGTCTCCGGAAATAGTGATCGTGCAACTTATAACCTCTCCTAGGCCTATTTAAATGACCATAGTACACCCTTTACGAGGTGCCACTGCACTATTAAGTACGGTAATCTGTTCTGGGTTAACGGGTGATACTCGTAAAATATCTGTTCCATATATTGGACCGAGTCCAACTCGGCGCGCGTCCTGGTAGGTTGTAAACCTACAAGTTCTGGGTGATTCCAGTTCAAACAAATGAGGTTCAGAGGTAGGCACAAGGCAGAGCCCAGGCTGTTAAATTCGCCAAATTTTCGTCAAAAAGTACGGCGTATTATTATTAAGAGTTTTAAAAAAGTACGCGAATAATTCGCAAATTTACAACTTCAAGTTTTAATTTTTAGGGCTGTTAAATTCGTCAAAAAATGCGCTGAAAATTCGGATAAAATGTGGCTGTGGGAACGCGCAGCATTCTTGAGTCTATAACTATAATCTAGTTGGATACATGTGAATTGTGACGTTATACTTTAAATTTCAAAATCAAACTTAAAAATCGCGACTTACCTGGGGACCTCAGGCTATTATGTTCATAAACAAATGTTCAATAGAGATTCGGCGGAATGACAGGCTGAGCGCGGCCCAGTAATAGGAGGTGCACGATAAAAATAAACTTGCTCGGATTTTAAAAATTTTTGTACCAGTGTTTTCTAGAGACTGTGAGAATTTTCACAATACCAAATTTGTCATACCTTTTTGGAAAGATCAGTGAATTTCGCCTAAGTGCCATATTTGATGGTGCGCGGCTTTTGGAGCAAAAGTAGCTGTAAAAGTCGCGTAATTTGACCAAATTCGTCCAAATTTGACCATTTTTGTCGTATTATTCGGATTTATCTTCAGTTCCTTAAATGAGATCATTCTGAAAATTGGCGAGGACCTTCCAATAGGGCTTTTACAACTGTCCGAAAAATTTGGTGGATATCAGAGTTGATATAGTGATCAAAATGGGGCAAAATACGCTGCTTTTAGCTGTAACATAATGTCTGTTGGTTGGATATGCTTTAAATTTTTCGGACACTTTCCTTGTAAGTCTATGAGTAAGCTTACCAATTTTTGTTGCAATTGGAGGTCGGGAAGGATACTCAATATTTATTTGTTTGAAGAAAATTGTGCTGGCCGAAATTAGCGCTAAAAAACCATCCTACAGTCGGCACGCGCGGCTCACTGTCGATGGCGCACTACCTACCAGTAAATCGCGATTCCTCCAAAGTCTATTCTACTTGTCGACAAGTAGAATAGACTTTGGAGGAAATTAAGTGATTCAAGTTTATTAAGAGAAGTTACCTAGTTTACTTCATTTAATTGCATAGCGTCTTCGGGTATGAAATAAATTTAACCCCTTGGCCTTGCGATCTTGGTCAGTACCCACGCTGCACGCTAGTCACTGACCAGTAACGACGCACCTGTTGCGGGAAGCACATGTTTTGGCAATATTCGACCATACAAAGCCAACAATCGTGAACATTTTGATGCGGGCACGTAATTTCCTGTTCCCGTATTTGGTATATTTTTTTACATGCGGCAATTTTCAGAGAAAAATTCGTATGCGAATTTAATTCGAATAATACGTTTGGTGCGAATTTAACAGCATTGGGCAGAACATCTCAATGCTATCCTTTTGTGGGCTATCTCGGCCAAGCCTCTGCCCTCTCTTTTAAAAAAAGAAAAAGATGAGGTGCAACAATTACAAATAACTATGGATCTAGACCAGTAATAGTCAGTGTAATAAGCGCCAAGCGCGAGCACAGAATTTTTTTGTCCGAATATCGTTTGTATGCTTTTTAAAGTGTGCGGGGGATACGGAAGCATCGAAAACCACCGGGTAGCAATTTTCACTCGCTTTATTTGACACTGATATTATTTTTTTTGTTTTTGACTGTCAATGTGTAAAAACGTTTTCTTACCATCATCCGATGAGTTTTTTGGTAAAATTTTGATATCAATATTTATCTCATCAATGTGTTATGAGTCCTACACCTTCATATTATGAATTCCTACATTGGTATGCGAGTTATTTCAAAATGAAAATTCCAGTGATCCGCGCTACGAAGAGTTCACGTTCAGATCAAAGTGTTAACGCATCAACTTTTTACATACACATAATAGATTTGGCGCGCGCGCCAGCGCTAATTCTTGCAAAAAGCATATGGTTCTTATTCTCAGCAAACAACAAAATAGCGAACCTTTTCTTTTTGCAGTACGGCCACGGTCCTTTCGGTCAGATTTCCGTGCAACATATTCGAAAAGCTCTCTTGTTATTTTCGCAACTCTTGTGGGATCCAATACTATTTGCACCAGAATTTTATTATCAGACTTTAAGGACTTTAAGTTGCAGGTTTCATGCTTATTTTTTCAGCTACTAACTTTATTATCTACTTAAACCATGCTAAACTATAGTGAGGCCGGTGAGTACAAGTTCAGAGCCATACGTTTAAGTCTAAGATTTTATCCAGCATGTATAATTATTGTATATATACATACTGGATAAAATCTTAGATATACTACATCCGTAAAATAAGCTATTGTTTATAGCTTGTACGTAAAATAAAAAGAATGCCTTCCTAGCAGTAACAGCAGTACAGAGGTCAAACTGGAGTTTAAGTTACATGTCTAATGGAAGAGGGCATTTCTCTGCTATTTTTGTGTTTTCAAAAATAAACGGAGCATTTGATTGCATTTGATTGAACTTAATTTCAATTAAAACATATGTACAGTCATTAACAGTCATAATTTATGAAGCTCAAATCGAATATGAAGCTATAAAATCAGACCCTTAATCGAATCGAATCGAGAGATGCTTATACAGTTTAAAATTTTAAAGTTAAAATGTCTATTTTACTAGCAGTCAATATAATATTTGTTTCATACAACAAGACTTTCTGAATATCAAGGTTGCGGCTGCTTTTTTTAATCATTCCATAGATGTTAGTTTTAATCAACGGTGAAAAATGTACAGTCTTTAAGTCCTCTTCATTTGAACGCCTCAAAACTGGTTAGCATTAATATGTAACATTTGTTTCTCGCAAATAATTTTATTATATCATCAGATAAGAAATATTTTTAAAACCATTACTCATAATATGTACTATGATTCGAATAAATTTATAACAAAAATACAGCAGATTTCCTTCTCAGTTAGATATCAGCAATAAAGTTTAAGTCAAAATACGTTCCCTAACCCTTTCACAAGACCTTGCGAGTTATGATATTAAGAAAATAATTAATAAAATGGGTAGGCATTTTTTGTCCTGTGAAACCGATTAAAACTTTAAACAAATTACAACACTACAAATTTATTATATTTATTGAGAATTATGTAATGTAACGTGATGGAAATATTTTAAATGGGCATATCCTGTCCAAACCCAGGATGCACTACATGAAGAATTCGTTGTAGCTTTGTTTGAAAAGCATTACTATAATATAACGGCCCGTTGCCGATAAGCGCAGATAACTGATATATAATAGCAAGTGATTGCAGTAAGATAAATTCGGATTTCCGACAGATTTTGAATTTGTAGCGTATATTTGACGCTTTGCCCTTGTAAGAGGGTCTATCATATTGAGTTGAAATTGAGATTGGCTTTATTTCAGTTACATACAAATAACACACACGTTATTGCCGACGTTTTGCCACCATGGCTTCTTCAAGGCGGAACAAATGCTTGTTACATTATGACCTGGTAAATATCATTAATATCCATATTAATATAAAACTCTGAATAGTAATAAAGTGAAAGGTTTCAAATCGGTACAAAAGTTCAAGAAACTAAAATGCTAAAGCTGTCAATTATTTTAGAGCTAAAACTACGTAGACATACAGTAACAAAAATAGCAGGTATGAGTTATGAAACACAGTGCGACTGTGCTTCCTACTCCCTAACACTTTCAAGAAACTGAGAGAGTACCACGTCCAAGTATATGTTGGTGTCATTTACATAATGACAGATTTATTGAGTGTGGAAAAGGCCGTTATATCTCAAAATGCGAATAAATATATAAAACCTAACCTTACACGTCCTAGATACTGATTTTGAAGATATAATTGATATGTATGGTTATCGTTTCGGTTTAGAGCGATGAGCCAAAAAATTCCTTGTGAACAATTTCAGCATATGCAAAACTGTCTGTGCTGGCTGTACTTTTTGTGGGAGAGCTGTCTAAGAGCTCTTGCAGTTCTTTCATCGTTTCTTCGTCGTCAATAAGATTAATGATATCTCGTTTGGGTTTTGAGTACGGTGTGGTACTTCTTTCTCCAGTTCTAAGTTGAAGTTGAAGTTGAAGTTGAAGTTGAAGTTGTGCTTCTTAATCTTCTTATCCTGATTGAATTGAAATAATCATCGTTAGTTAATGAGATATAAGCCAATTCTTTCCAAGAATGAAATGCTTGTTAACATACTGTTTTAATACTTTCAACACTACCATATAACAAATAATTTGAGATCATGAGTACGATGTTGTTACATTTCCTAGTCGCATCAAACGGGATCAATACAATTGCACAAGAATACATTAACATACAGAGTTAAAGTGAGGTTGGGAAGGTAATAAATTTAAATTTCTCTAAAGGATGGCGTCCACTTTAATTCAATATTTTTAGAACTTACTAACCTTTATTACACAGCATATTTCCAAAACAATTAACTTCTAGGTAAATGCAACAAAACATTATGATCTGAGTATTAAATTACCTGAGTATTAAATTACCTAGCTTTGTCAACTCAATCTATTCACCTTCGTAAATCTTCTTTTTCTCCAATAATAAATTAACATCAAGTCTTGAAAATTATTTGAGAAGAATAATTTAGTTGCAGCGTGCCACATGGCTATCTAAACTGCAAACCCTACCCATTGCTGAGCAAGGCCTTTATCTTCTCCGACGAGCGGGATCATAAATCTGTAGTAATCCCGATAACACTCGACCTCTGCCTGATCCAAAGGATGTCACCATTTTACCTTCATACAGACATCGAACGCTGTAAGAATATGACAATCAGACCTCGTTATAGAATCAGTACCTGAAAATATTTCATATGAGATTTGAACCGATTGCCTTCGTTTTACGTTTGGTCAGATTGATCCAAGAGAGGACAGTTGATATTAACATTGTCAACAAAATGATGTAAGGAAGTCAACCTTTCTTGTCTCTATTTTAAAGAACTATACCTCTATTAGAATTCAATATTCTTTTAGAAATTAGTGGTAGATTATTGTCCAGCACATCAAACCTCAAGTTTAACAATGCTACCTTAAAGTCACAAAAAATGTGACAGAATTACCATTTTGTGCCTCAACAGTATAAATTTAATGCAGAAAACTGGTATGGGCTACTATATTTCTTGTATTAATCAATTCCAACAATAATAAGGATGTGGATGTAAACGAAAAATTATCAAACTTTCACAACAAATTATGTGACGAAATTAACAATGCATGCCCTATTTTGAAGTTCACCATACCTCTATTAGAATTCAATATAACTTTTTCATCATACAAATTTCGACAAACTGGTTATCTTCCAGCAAGGAGCAAACAGAGTTATACTATTTTTTGTGACAAAATTAAACTATTTTTACCATGTAATAAGATGTTTCAATTGTGACACTGTAAACGTATTACTACCACATAATAATTTATGTGACTGGTGCGTGGTTGTATTAGTGTTAATTGATTAAGCATTAACAGGGGGACTGTAAACTAAATATTTAATTTTAAAATCGTTCTTTTTCTTTTTCTATATTAATATTATAAATCAAAACCTCATGATATTGTTATCATCTTAACAGTTACTGTTGTAACTTAAGATTTTAAATTTACATTCCTCGTATTCCTTGTATTCCTTGTATTCCAGTACGTAATATAGGGTGTTTAAGCTAGGGTATTTCAATATTTGCTAAATTTTGGTTTTAAAATCTTCAGACTTTATGCTGTTGTATTTAAGAAAATATATGAGGAATGTTTAGGGCACCCTGACAAGGAATGCTGAGTAGTGCAGTAGGATTACTTGATAATCTGGAAGTACTGGGAATTACGATAATATCATACAGTCGTACAAATAAGTTTACTTTGTCACAATACTCTTGATGATATCTGTGAAAATTGAGCAAATATTGAGCAAATATTGAAATACCAGCTTAAACACCCTATATTACGTACTGGAATACAAGGAATACAATGAATACAAAGAATACAAGGAATACAAGGAATACAAGAAATAAAAGGAATACAAGGAATACAAGGAATACAAGGAATACAAGGAATACAAGGAATACAAGGAATACAAGGAATACAAGGAATACAAGGAATACAAGGAATACAAGGAATACAAGGAATACAAGAAATACAAGAAATACAATGAATACAAATTTAAAATTGTAAGTTACAGCAGTAACTGTTAAGATAATAACAATATCATAAGATTTTGATTTATAATATTAATATAATTTACTAAAACATTATTTGCCTTATGATGAGTTATAATTTTGTTCACTTTTACACATTTGCTCACATCACTCACAGTCAGCTGCTCTGACATGGTTAACCACCTTCCTTGTGTTGTTGGTTAATCATATGAGCGGGATATAAATACTTCATTTCATTTCATATATTTGCTTAAATGCAACATCATAAAGTCTGAAGATTTTAATACCATGTTATACGACACTCAATGTGATGATCCGTAAAATAGGATATGGACAAATAACTCAAAAATCTAAAGCATGTTGACTTTAAAACCATGCTCTACCCCACTTAATGTGATGATTTTGAACAATTTCATGTCCAAGATGAACATTTAGTATGAAATGTGTCAATTGCTACTCGCAATAGCGTAAGAAGTTTTTGGGGTATTATATAACTCAATAATGTCTGAGGATTTTTAAATAACACTCTACCCACTCAATGTGATAATTTAGAACACTTCAATGCCCAAGTTTAGCTCCTTACTCTTATCAGAAACTGAGTTATTTTGATTGTAAGTTATTGTTACTCGCGAGAGCCCAAAAGGGTGTGGTCATATAACAGTAGTAACTCATTAACCTGAAGTCTGAAGAGTTAATTACGCTCTACTTAATATGATGATTTAATGCCCAAATTTAGCTCTTTTATACTCCAATCAGAAACCGAGTTAATTTGATTTTAGCTGTTGTAATTGCTACTCGCGAGAGCGTAAAAATAGGTTTTGGGCTAATAACTCAACAGCCTGATGCCCAAAATTAGTTCCTTACTCCAAACAGAAACTGAGTTATATCAACACTGAGTTGAGAATCTCAACTCAGTGTTTTAAGAACACTGAGTGGAGATTCTCACTTCGTCGACAATATCATTAAAATAAATGATTGACCCACTCATAAGAGCGAAGAAATATTATCAAAACAACAAATACATTGGAAATAATGTACTTTATACTTGACAGAGTCAGAGGAAGCAGTTCTCCGGATTCATTTGCTCATTCTGATGTGCCAAAAACATTCATTATGAAAAGTAACGAAGTGAGAATTAATTAAAGTGAGAATTAGATATAAATTAGAATTAGAATTAAATTTACACAGTAATACAATAAGAATACAAATAATTTAAAGAAGCTTCAAACTGCTGTGCAGGAAATTCAAGTCAGTCAAAAACTGTTAGAAGAATACCCTTCTAGTATAGGCCGGACATAAAATCAAAACTTATAATATGTAATAAGCTATAAGTTAATGAATATGGTACAGATGAATATGGTACAGTGAGATAAACTAATAACATTAAACTTTGGGTATGAAGGTAACGATTAAATTCAAAATGATACGAAAATTACATAGATACCCACTTGGCACTTTTATATTTGTTGTCAGAATTATGTAAAGTAAAGTAAAGTAAAGTAAAAATGTAAGTAAATGTACAAAGAAGTATATAACCATAGAGTGAAAAATGGCAACCGGTCAGACGTAAACGGATAAAGTAGAGAGACATATGTCATACAGTTCTATACTTAATTAAGTTAATATGAGGTAGGCATTCATAGACATGCGGCTTAATTTGGTCAGTAAAACACAGGGGACCCTGCTACTTAACAAAAACTCCGAAACACAGAATAAAATCAAAGATCAAGTGAATAACAATATACTGCTAGGATATGATATGTGCTGTACTTTATACTTACTTTACTTGCTTTAATATCAAATATGTCTTTGAATGAATTCTTTGTAAAAATGATATTTGTGCCCAGCTTTAATTTAACCAAGCAGTTGAACTTTAAGATAGGTCATAACCTGAGCGATAGATTTGAAAACTTAAGTGATTTGTAATTGCCAATTTACATTAGCAAGGCCCTATCATGTAATTACAGTGTATATTCAAGCACAGAAAATATTCCACTTTAAACTGTTTGATAACATAAAAAGAAACTTCAAGTAAATAATTGCAGTAAAATAGTGGACAACTCTTGGTTTCGAGAGTTTCGAACAAAACGTTTATGAAATCAACCAGAAAATAACAGTGAAGAAGCGAATAATGTGCGCATAGCGCTCGATTTCTATCGTCGATTCGATTTTTTCATGCGTATGACGAATGCGCGGCGTAAAAATCGCGATCCTGATGAACGCTGAGCTAACATTGCTACCCGGTGGATAAAAATTATTTACATCTTGACTAAAACATTGGTATAAAATTTTGTACAATCGGAGAAAAAAAATTCTGTGCTCGCGCTTGGCGCTTATTACACTGACTATAAAGGTCGATAAACAACCGGGTTATATTACTAGGGGCTGCAGCTACCCTTCAGCCTCAAAACTTGCTACTGGAACACCAAAGAAATTCCAAAATTGGGGTGGCTTTCGGAGTTCAAGGAGGGGTGTAGCCAGGATGAAGTGACAAATCGCAATTTTTCACGTTTGCCGCGACAAATCTATCAAATTTGTGTTAAAAAATTTTACATTTGAAAATGGGACAAACTTTTGAAAATACAACTTTTCGTTTTGCTAAACTTTCTGTCATACGTTGTATGACCCGCCGCGCACGAGTACAGTGCGCGGCTCCCCCTGTATCGTAAAAACTCTATACAGTACACTATAGTGAAACGACGATGGGGGTCACGACGTGATACAAAACTTTCTGCTAGCTGTGAGCTTCCTCCTACCAAAATTAAACTTCCAACAGTAGCACCTCAATCGTGTCAATTTTCATATGCCATCTATGGTTGGAATTAATAATTGGTTGCGGGTGAAAAAATCAGCCAAAACTGTAAAATTTTGGTCCTGGAATGTGGAAATTTCATCCTCAAAAACTGAAAATGGGACAGTGAATGGGACAATATGATTTTTCAATTTTCTCCGGGATTTTAACTTCCAGTACCTCAAATTGGTTTCATGTCATCATCAATTAACCGACTTATTGGTTTCTGGGCAGAAAATCCATCCAATCTGTCAAATTTGTGTTCAGAAAATTTCATATTTGAAAATGGGACAGACTTTTGAAAATACAACTTTTCGTTTTGTTAAGTTTTCTGCTGTGAGCTTCCTGGTCTAGATCCATAGTTATTTGTAATTGTTGCACCTCATCTTTTTCTTTTTTAAAAGAGAGGCTTGGCCGAGATAGCCCACAAAAGGATAGCATTGAGATGTTTTGCTGAGGATCCCAGTGCCCAGGCTATTATGTTCATTAACATATATGATATAAATAATAATAAACATATAAATAATAATAAAGATTTGGCGGAATGACAGGCTGAGCGCGGCCCAGTAAGCTACAAATTTATTTATGAACATAATAGATGTGGATACTGGTGGGGAGGTGAAACACATTTGTTTACTTTAATAGTAAGCACATGTTCAGCGGGTTGAGGAGGTGAAA
The DNA here is from genome assembly GCF_026151205.1 of Bolinopsis microptera. NCBI lineage: Eukaryota > Metazoa > Ctenophora > Tentaculata > Lobata > Bolinopsidae > Bolinopsis > Bolinopsis microptera. Next base: position 15,346,713 of record NC_087074.1, read on the forward strand.
CACATTTGTTTACATTTTTAGGGTAAGCACATGTTCAGCGGGTTGAAGAGATGATACACATTTTGTATTATAGAAGGCTTGTAACACTTGTAACGCTTTCTTGTTACCCCCCTTTGAAGGCCCCGAATTATTTTCTGAACGAAAGCTCAAAAATAACCGAGAAATCGACCTTCTTATTAACTCATTTTGATGACTGTTTCTGACCTAAAATTGCACGAAAAATCGATTTAGCTAGGTTTAAGAACCTATAAACACTTCCTTATCCCTCAAAATTGATGTTTTATAGTTGATACGAGCAACAAGCAACATATGTTTTGATCCTTCGGTTCTACTCATGACCTAGGCAGTTAAGCTGAACCCGACAGATCGAGGCAATCCTCACCTTAACTGATCAAACTGGTACTAACACAATTTTCAGATATAAATGTTCTTTGCGATACGTTTATTGCAGCTTTGCAACTTGAGTGAAGACCAGAGTACGAAAACACACAGCAGGTAAGCAACTCACTTTTGGTGACTGTTCCTCACGAACATTCTGATCCTGCAACATATGAACAGCTAGGGAGATCGTCTCCTTAACAAATCGGACAGGTACTATCACAATTTCCAGAGCACAGCATGATAACAAAGTCAAAAGAAACACAACGAAGGTAGGTTACCAACACCACAATATAACAATTATACTAACAACTGAATTAAATTTATTCTGACGACGGGCAGCCCTGATGTGCTCCGTCATCCTCAACGAGCGACCACTTGTAATAGAGGTGTTATGTCATGTGACACCGATCCGTCCAATCACAAACAGGACGAGTCAGCAGATCGATATCGTGTTTTTACTTTCTTTATCTTTATTTGACCCTCTGTTCACATTGTTATCTCTACCACATCTCGGCTCGGCAAGGTCCACGTGCAATATCTGCACCACGGTAAACACGCCATGATTACGTCATGAACTTGAAATAGTGTGATTGTTGTACTTATATAACCGTGCCCATTGCCCACATACAATACAAACTGTTGGGGGGGGGGGGGGGGGGTTTAAGATAAACAACCGATCTTGAGGGAAGTGGACAGTGATTTTTTTTAAATGACCAGGTCTGCTTAAATAACTAAAAAATTATGTTAATATTCTGTTCATGACTGGACGATAAGTTCCTACAATCCCCCCCCCCCCCCCCCCAACAGTTTGTATTGTACGTGGGCAATGGGCACGGTTATATAAGTACAACAATCACACTATTTCAAGTTCATGACGTAATCATGGCGTGTTAACCGCGGTGCAGATATTGCATGTGGACCTTGCCGAGCCGAGATGTGGTAGAGATAACAATGTGAACAGAGGGTCAAATAAAGATAAGGAAAGTAAACACACGATATCGATCTGCTGACTCGTCCTGTTTGTGATTGTACGGATCGGTGTCACATGACATAACACCTCTATTACAAGTGGTCGCTCGTTGAGGATGACGGAGCACATCAGGGCTGCCCGTCGTCAGAATAAATTTAATTCAGTTGTTAGTATAATTGTTATATTGTGGTGTTGGTAACCTACCTTCGTTGTGTTTCTTTTGACTTTGTTATGCTCTGGAAATTGTGAAAATTACGCTCTGGAAATTGTGATATTACCTGCTCTGGAAATTGTGATAGTACCTGTTCGATTTGTTAAGGAGACGATCTCCCTGTTCATATGTTTGTTATATATTATGGTAATTTATTATGTAACTTATTTATTTATATTATTCCTTAGTCTCGTATGACCATAGTTGGTCAGTGGCGTAACGAAAGGCCCTGCTGACCCCGCTGTGCAGGGGGGCGCCGTCTTAGGGGGGCGCCAAATCGTCGTTTGAATGTGGGACAATTTCGAAGACTTAACTAAAGTACTAGCAAAACTGCGCGTTTTGTTCTAGATACACACTTTTTTAGAGATTTTACCGGCGTATTCTCTAAAATCACCTAATTTGTTCAATTTTAGGGAGGGGCACCAAAAGGGGAGGGGGCGCCAACAGGGGGGCGCTTTTTTCGGCAGGGGGCGCCAACTGGCAACGTTACGCCACTGTAGTTGGTACTACAATAAGTGGGTTTCACTTCTAAGCTACCGTATACTAAATTGTTACAGGATCAGAATGTTCGTGAGGAACAGTCACCAAAAGTGAGTTGCTTACCTGCTGTGTGTTTTCGTACTCTGGTCTTCACTCAAGTTGCAAAGCTGCAATAAACGTATCGCAAAGAACATTTATATCTGAAAATTGTGTTAGTACCAGTTTGATCAGTTAAGGTGAGGATTGCCTCGATCTGTCGGGTTCAGCTTAACTGCCTAGGTCATGAGTAGAACCGAAGGATCAAAACATATGTTGCTTGTTGCTCGTATCAACTATAAAACATCAATTTTGAGGGATAAGGAAGTGTTTATAGGTTCTTAAACCTAGCTAAATCGATTTTTCGTGCAATTTTAGGTCAGAAACAGTCATCAAAATGAGTTAATAAGAAGGTCGATTTCTCGGTTATTTTTGAGCTTTCGTTCAGAAAATAATTCGGGGCCTTCAAAGGGGGGTAACAAGAAAGCGTTACAAGTGTTACAAGCCTTCTATAATACAAAATGTGTATCATCTCTTCAACCCGCTGAACATGTGCTTACCCTAAAAATGTAAACAAATGTGTTTCACCTCCTCAACCCGCTGAACATGTGCTTACTATTAAAGTAAACAAATGTGTTTCACCTCCCCACCAGTATCCACATCTATAGCCTGAGGTCCCCAGCCCCAGGTAAGTCGCGATTTGTAAGTTTGATTTTGAGATTTAAAGTATAACTATAACGTCACAATTTACATGTATCCAACTAGATAAAGATTATAGTTATAGACTCGAGAATGCTGCGCGTTCCCACAGCCACATTTTATCCGAATTTTCAGCGCATTTTTTGGCGAATTTAACCGCCCTAAAAATTAAAACTTGAAGTTGTAAATTTGCAAATTATTCGCGTACTTTTTTAAAACTCTTAATAATAATACGCCGTACTTTTTGACGAAAATTTGACGAATTTAACTTGTATTACGTTGCGACCCCCACGGTCGTCCTGACGATACAGGGGGAGCCGCGCACTTCGTGCGCGGCGGGTCATACAACGTATGACAAAATTTAACAGCCTGGGCTCTGCCTTGTGCCTACCTCTGAACCTTATTTGTTTGAAGTTGAACTGGAATCACCCAGAACAGATTACCGTACTTAAGAGTGCAGTGGCACCTCGTAACTAGGGTGTACTATGGTCATTTAAATAGGCCTAGGAGAGGTTATAAGTTGCACAATCACTATTTCCGGAGACTATAACATATAAAAATCTCTTGCCACCAATAAAAATTTCTTGCAACCTGCAAAACAGTAGCGTTTTTTAGCGTTTAATAATTTGGATCTTAAACTCAAGATCCAAATTCAAGTCAGACATACCAAACTCAAGTCATACCAAACTCAAGTCAGATATACCTCCCACCTTTTTAACCGCTGAGGGCATGAAGCTGTGATTACAACTTGGACTGAGATTTAGTTATTCATTAGTGATATAAAGTGCATAGAAATTACGATTCTGGGCTTTAGCGGTGTCTAACTCTAGGTAGCGCGCGGTGTCTAGGTAAGCTTAGCGACGTCTAAAAGTAAGGGAAGGGGATACTGAAATTTATTATTGAGAGTTGCGCTCGATGAAACATTTGCGTTTGCTGATTGAAAGGAGAGAGGTTCGGATCTGCACGGGCTTCGATGTGGAGCTTGTCGTGTTGAATGAAGGTTGCTAGAATTTGGGTTATGGTTGAGTGAGTATAATTAATATTATATAAGCATCTTAGTTTGGGGAGACCATCGTGTCTTAGCAATAATAATTTATTTGTAGTGATCTTCTTCGTTTAGTTACTTTTAAGAACAATTTTAAGGCGAGCGAATTAGTAAGAGCCCACAATTCAACAATATAATATTCAGTACATTGTTTTATAAAAACAGCGTAAACTACTTGTTTAATTTTCGCAATATATATTCGGTATTATATTTTTGAAAATATACACTGTTATATTTCATTCATATCGACTGATTTAAAAAACCTTAATCATTTGTCGTGACTATATCAAAAAAACCAGTCCCATAGCTCCGGACAACCTTATAACGTAATTGCGGCACTGTGGCAGTGTGGCATTTGCGGCACTCGTATGCGGTTAGTACTTGCGGCACTATCATATGTAACATGCGACACTTGCTGCACTAATATGATAATGTGGCACTTGCGGCACTAACAATAACATATGTGACACTCTTATAAACACATCTGGTCAGAATTTAATATGTGGTACATTATTGGAACGTTGTTGTTTGATACAATGGTTGAAATGAGGCTGACAAATCTTTAACTATTCGAATTTTAATGATGAACACGTTTATCCGAAATTCTCGTTAATATACTAATTTGACCAAAACCCACAATCATGGGTGGAGTGGACCGCTGCCAGTGTCTCTCTTTCCCAAACAAAAGGAAATGATAATAATTTGAATAACCGTCTGCAAATGCAAAATGATAACGAGAATGAAATCGATCGCTCGCTTTTCCCATTCATTCACGGCTTACGAATTTTAATAATTTTCAATTAATTACATCAATCACATTCTGTACAAATCTCTTTGGGTTGCTTTCGGGTCGATACCTAGTATTTCGGGATAACGGTGGTATCAGTGTCCAATTAGCTGATGTTTATTGAATCTTTCTTGCCGAGTACAGCTGCATTCGGGTAGTTCTTCTTAATCTATTACAATTGTACATTGATTTTTACACTCATTCAAGTTGTCATTAAATTCATATATAATGCCATTTAACTGTCGTTGGAAAGCAAAATTTGTTCGAAATCACGAATGAGCAAAATTCTGACCTTTCGCACGTGCAAACTTTGAGCAGAAGTTGCATGCGCATACAATATTTATCACCGTAAATGTTTGCATATTGCGATCAAAAAATATATAAAACACCAATATTATTGGTGTTTTATAAATCGTTTGATAAGCATGGGTTCCAGAAAACCCATTTCCCGATACTCCTGAAACTTTTAAAAAAAAATACTGTCGATTTGGTCAACACCTAGCTGCTCTGTAAAATTTCAGATCTTTATGTCAATTTTAACATGGTTTTATAAGGCACCTGAATATGGCGATTTTGGGTTTTTTTACCAAATTTCGTATAACATGCTGGCGCGTATTTTTCGCAAATTTCTTAAAAACCTCCACACAACTTTTTTCTATTCCTGTCATCTTTGACATTGAATTAGAATTGTTTGAACTTAGAATATGCCTGCTGAACTACTTTTGGTGAGTCTTAATGCCTGAAAAGAGTAAAGGGGGTATAATAGTATAGGGGGTAAATAGTATAGTGAGTATTAATGGCGACGGTCGTGCTTGCAAGCACTTAGGGCCTGTCATGATATCATGGATCGCTTAGATTCCACCAGGATCTGCAGTAGTCCTCATAATTCTGCGGCCTCTATGTATCGTTATCTCGGCATGTGAAAATTTGCAGCCTTCCAGACATTGATTGGGTTAACGAGGTGTCGTACGTCACCTCAAGATTCAAGATTCTCAGAAGAACAAATAATACAAAAAAACATTTTTATGAACAATAGACGTATTAATTCCTGTGAAAATTAGATTTGGCTTTTATTTTGTAAAATATTCGGTATTCTGTTTTTTGAAAATATACACTGTTATATTTATAATGTCAAAATATTAGTTGTTATATCTTTTTCTGAAAATTGTCATTTTACTTATCATTGGTGAAGTAACTATGTGTTCGCACTGTAAGTGTACAGTGCAATGGTCACAGATAGAAGTTCGATCCTAACAAACTAAACTTGATCATAACAAATACAATTTAATCGAACCAACCTTTAGGGAAGTTTTCCAAAACAGACTAACGCCGTGATGATTTTGTTCCTGACACTACTGTTCACAACAGTTGCCTCAAAACCGGCTGACTTGGACGAGATGGACGTGATTGGTGGAGACCTCCTGAAATTACCTAAACCTGCATTAGAATGGAACATCTGATCGGGACGTACAACTGCGATATCGGAAATGCTCAATGTGATGCTTTTAAAGCTCAAAAAATGATAGATGATCTTGAGTTTGGGAAGGTGAACTGTGATGATGGAACTAATGAACTACTTTGCAGCCAAGCAAAGCAACTGGTCAATTAGATAGAGTCATAACTTGTTGCGGTTTCCCGCCCTTATAAATGTGTCGGCAAAAATGATCAACAAACAGTTTAGATCTTTATACCGTCTACCCTTAATTACTCCTTCCGAAAATTACTGCATATAATAAGAGTTGGAAGCTTAATTCAATGAGGTGAGGAGCCCACAGCTGCAAAAATATTTGTCCGGCAATGTGCCAAGCTTAACTTGAACCGAAACAAACTACAAAGTAGGATGGAAGGAGATAGTTTTGGATAGGAATGTGGAAGTAACCATACCTGACGTAGAAAGTATCTCTAGCTGCAAGATAAGCGGAGCTGTTGCTGCGTACAGCCAGTTTAGCGGGGGTCTGACATCTTATGGCCTGGTTCGCTTCTTCAATTGACAAGTTTGTGACTGGAGTACCGTTAGCTTCCACCACTTCGTCCCCAACGCTCACACCGTCCTGAGGGAAATGAGGGTCAGCTCACCGAGATAGAGGTTAACAAAGGGATGTAAGGAAGTGGGCCGCCAAATTTGAGGACTACTTTGTGGAACTTGGGCAGTCATTGTGCTAAAGTTAGTAAAAGTTTGACTAGATAATAAAGTGAACTTACTGGGCCGGTTGATAGTCCAGTGTTCAGGATTTTGCTGATGAAGATGGCCTTACTACGAGATTTGCCGCATATGACTTCGAAGCCCTCCAGGTGAGAAATGGAAACATTTTCTGGTTAGCTCAGCTCCGGGGTTTTTATTTTTTTCCGGACGTTTGGAAGCTGAAAAATACAAGATGTGTTAGCTACATCAATAAAGATGACGCAAAATCAAAGCGTGGAGTAGATTTTAAATTTTGAATAAAGACCAAATCTAATTGATCAATTATTCTATTATTTAGAGCAGTGTCAGGTTAACAAAATATCTCTCATACTTGAACTAGAAGTGGAACTGGAAGACGATTGAGCGACAGTTCGAGCAGGTTTTCTCGGTCTGGCTGCTGGTTGTACTTCCTCAATCTTTATCATGGTTCCGTGTACTTTTCTCGCCTGCAGAAAGTGTGAAATAAGAATGAATATTAACACTTCATTAGTTTGAGGACCTTATCAGTATGTACATGCTTCAACATAATTGTTGTCGAATTTCGGAACTTGATAAATCTACATCCCACACTACTAAGGCGCCCACATTACTTTACTGATTCTCTGAATATGTGAATATGCATGGTAGGAATTATGTTTCAGCTAGCACCGGAAATACCTATACAATCGAGTTTTGAGATAATATATTTGAAAAATCACAGAAAGAACTGTCTCTAATCAAACATAGCAAATCTCAGTATGAGTAAACATATTTAAATGGTAATTATACAATTATAATTACCCTAGGTTTGATGGCGATGTCGCTGATCCTCTTAACGGGACTCTCCGAACTGACGACGTGTTGCAAGCCCTCCATGTACCCTCTGTTCTCCTCCAGAACCACTGTTTTCACCTTGTCGGTGCTGCTGACAGAACTGCGAGGGGACGAGTTTTTTCCTCCTTTACCCATGATCACGTTTACTTTGCGGCCGCTGATTGTTCGGGCCTCCGTGAACGTTACGTCGGAGAGCGTCATCGAGTTGTTCTGAAAGTGAGTTCCGGTTAATTTCTGGTGGTTTGGAGGAAGGTTATGTGGTGCGCTTTGGGAGCTAACTTTGGTTTTGAATTACAGTACTCAGGGTTCAAAATATTCTGGAAATAAAATATGAAATTTAGATCGAAAATTTGGGAACTCAAAATTTTGGTTTTAATAAAAATCAGTAACTACGAACGAAACGATACTCGTACAGGACAAAAACGACAGACAAAATAGACGCCACCACACACCAATGAAACGAAAGATAAGAGAGCTGCAAAATATCAGGCCCCTTGACGAAGGTAACATTGCCGACAGGGCAGCTCCGTCTGTACGCCTCCCAGTTGTGCAGTTCCTCCTGATCCTCCCTAGCAACACTACAGTTGTAGAGTCTGGAGTGCTCCAGCAGGTACGAGCTCATATCATCACAGTACCGCAAACAAACCGCCGGGCTTTCCCGCAGATCCACCATGCTGTGTTCCCGCAGTGATGCTGCCGAGCTATCTTGCAGTGGTGAGGTCACGTGAACAGATGCTGCCGAGCTGTCCAGTGAAGAAGTGGGACGAAGATCCAGGGATGTGAAGGTTGAGGAGGAGGAAGCAGTGCTGAAGCAAGATGTCTCTTCTTCTAGTTGGGATCTAGATATTATCTCTTCCTTCGTAGCTCTGTTGGATATCTTGGTTTGGATGTCCTCTTTCATAGCTTTATTCTGCTCATGAAGTGGCCTTAATCTATCACAAAATGCGCTGTATGAGTCAGCCTCATACAGGACTGAGTATATTTTCTTGGCCGGGGAGCTCATAGTCTTCGCAAGCCACTTTCGGGGAGATCCCCCTCCTTCTCTGACCACGTCCGGTGACTTAGAAAACTCATTTGATCTATATAAATCCGGGGCAGTCTGGCACTTCTTCAGCTGAGGCAGCTCCATTCCATACTTCTTCAAAGTCCTGTTGAGTCGGTCTTGGGCAAAAGCTGGGTCCTTAGAACGCGCCGTAATCCGCGGAAAAGATCTGGTCCTGTCGCTCCCTAACTTCCGCAAGATTTGCATCTTTTGACGGTCTATAGCCGCTAGTTGCTGCTTCAACCTGTTGTCTTGTTGAACGTCTGGATTGGTGTCGTTAGCCATGGATTTACCCCTCCCTGACCTGATGATGTGCTCGTATTTAATGTCCGTTCGGTGGACCCGGGAGCTGTAAGAGATCTTACTATACGACATGTTGACGGTCGGGCAAAGTTCGAGAAACGATATTAGAAATGAGAACGGAATTGGTGAGCTATTATCAAGAGAAAGAGTACTTAGAATCAATCTTGCCGTACTTAGGATGTTTTATAATTATTGTTGTCGTAGTTAAAGCCTCGGTCAATCTGCTAATAGAAGCATTGTGAATTTCTCACGTTTTCTACCCTAATTTTCATTAGCTCCGCTCTTATCATCAAGCTCAAAATGGATTGTTCTAGTTCGTAAAAGGATTGATCCATGTAAATGCATGCGCATATTAATATAAATTATCATTAAACTCTTCTCACAAGAAATAATATTAAAGAAAACAATCTGAGAGAGAGAGATAAGAAGCCCCGCCAGATGGGTGCTGTGAGAATTGAGAAGCTTATTATCAGATAACGAAAATTCATGTGAGTCAAACGAATTAGAGAAACTTTAAAGACCTCATCTATAATTCAAGTAACCATGAGGGGCTGAAAATACTGTGACTCGGTACTGCAAATGGCGAGGAAAGCTGATAAATAATAAAATCAGTGGACAGGTTCTATGAAGTACGACTTGAATGATGCATGTGCAATGATCTAACATTAAGGTTCCGCAGACATAAACCGTTTAAGAGGGCCGGTGAGGATCCATTGTGTAGTTTACGTTTAGCGACTTATAGTATCATTACCCACGATTGATGCCCAATAATTTAATAGGCAGTAAATCTTAGCTTATCGAATCTATTCTGCGCGTCCCCCCAAAATTTGTTCCAGACTGGGGTATTTTTCCCCCGTAAGAAGTTTGGAAAAGAGATGATGGATTAAACATTAATATCCCCTGGCCCCAACCCTTTTAACAAGCGGTTTACTATGCCCAACCAATTTTTTAAGCCAACATTGTCCCCCCACCATTGTAGTTTTTTAGTTTTACATTAGATTCTTACAATAACCCGATGTTCTCTAGACTTTTAAGGTTTTACGGCCATCATTTTAATAGGAATTTCTGGAGTTTGGCCTTTTTTAAAAAAACAATGTCCAAAATAAAGAACCACTTTGCGCTAAACACTAAATTAATTTATTTAAGAAGCAAACCCCTAACTAAGTAAGTGACCCAAACCCTCCAAATTACGTAGATCGACATCCTTTAAAACGCTTCCTATGACAACCCTAAAATATAGATCCTACGGGAACAACTTAAACCTGTGCCACGAACAATTTAATCGGTGGTGTTTCTGACAGTTTATATTTGTTTTAAAGTTTTCAGCACCGTTAAAGTTATATATACAGCTGCCCAAATCCGCATGAACCCATTCGTCAAGGAGTTCTAATGTAATAAATAAGCGAAAGGCCTCAAATAAGTGGCAAAGGTTAAACTAAGATCTTGCGGAAAATCGGAAATAATTTAAAGGACAGGTGGCCCCCAGCATGGAGCCCTGATAACTATGGAATAGAAATATGGGAATATTTATCAAAACCGGCTGGGGTCCACTTCTATTCTATTAAAATTAAGTTTTAATTAAGAGCGAACGCGAGAGGTAAGCCGGCAAAGTTATATCCCCAAGGTTTTTTTTTTTGTTGTTGGGTTACCGATTTATTTTATCAAATGATTGCCGGCATGTAAAGATTAGCCGGATGCCCCGAACCCCTGGTAAGAAGAATACAATCAAACCAATATCACTCCGGTTAATAACATTGGGGTAAGTCTGAATAACGCGAAGAGTATAATCCTGAAAAACGCTAAATAAAAATAAATATCGAAAATATTTACCTGAAAATTTGTAAACCCATAGGCCATCCACCCACGCAATAATCATTTTAATCGAAAGAGACATAATTGAATAATTGGGCGTTTTTTTAATCGAGACTTAAACAAACATAGACAAAGGGAAAACGGCTGCACGAAACCATCGCCCACAAATACAGAACTAGAGGGACTGGGACACGAGCAAAAAAGAGGGAAAGACAGGTTATGCTAATGGCCAAGGTTTGGTGGTTTTAGGAAGACCTGAGGTTTTCCTGATATTAAGGGGAACTACCCCAACTTAACACCCTGTCCCCCGAAACCCCATAGGCGAAACCCGGGGGGGACCACAGCTTGAAGAAATACATTAAACAAATGAATTTGTGTAATGGTACAAAAACAAAAAAATGCACCTAATCAGCGGAACTCCAAGTTCTATAATTTATACAACTCTACAATTTGGGTAAAAATCAAGGTGTTATGGGGGCCCGTGCCCCCCCCACTGTTTTTTTAAAAACTTTCCCAGTTTATAAACAACAAAACCACCACAGAAACAATTAAAATTTTTGGTTTTTTTTAATATTGAAAAATCCGCTAAAGTACCTTCTCCTTTTGTGGGCCCCGTTTGTTTTTTCTTCATGAATGTACAACGGTAACTGGGGGCCGCTGTATTAGAAAACTCACGTTTCCCCGTCCCCGTTTCCGGCGGGCGCAATCCGGTCCCACGCAATAAATCGCCCTAAACTATCCATCCGCCGTTATCTTGCTCCCTTGGTCGTCCCCACCAATTTAGTGGATCCTTTGCCTTTGGCAATCCTGCCCCGCAAACTTGCGGAATTCAAACTTCCCCTTTTACTTCCACCCATTCTTCCAAAGCCTTCGTCTCACCCGCTGTGTGTTCCGCTCCCCCTCCTCGGCTTTTCCTTCAAACGCTTCATCCCGCTGGGTCCCGCGTTCCAACTCCACTCCGTAATCTCTTTCCCCGTTTGAAGTGCCCGCCCTGCTTTTCCGGTTTGTGCGGCCCCGTACGGTCCAGGTCCGTACCTTAGCCCCTCCGCATTGCGACGTGCCCCCCGTTGTTTCTCCCTTCCTGCCTTCCCACGTGTGTGTTTGCACTTCTTGTATTAACTTGCCTGTACTTGGTCTTGGCCTTTCTATGTTCGGTCCCCGGAACCTCGTATACTCCGTTGACTTGACTCCCCCCTGGGTGGATGGGAGATTAAGTTGTACCCCCCATTATTTGTTGAAACTTTAAGTGCAAAGTTTTTTTCGACTAATGGTAAAATAATTTTATCCATCTAGTAAACTTTCCCTTATAAAAATGAAGGCCACCACCCTTCCCCCCCGGATTTCCGGCCCGAATATATCCCTCCCATAGCATAATTTAGACAGCTTCCAATTAACAGTGATGAAGTTAAAGTCCCCCGACCATTTTTAACCTTTGAGTGTGTTTTTGAGTTCGCGTTGGAGCGGTTCCCCACTCATCTCAATACTCTGTTTGAGTGCTAACAATGCCCTACTTTCCCTGTTCAACACCAGCCCATTTGGTGGTCACACTCTTCCTTTCTTTCTCTTAGCGGTCCTAAGACTGTAAAAATGCGGCTTTCCTGGTTTTTTTTGCAAGGTGTCAAAAATGGCATCCAAATTTGTGGTTTTGAACACGAAGTAAATCTTCTCAGTAAAAAAAAGGGTTGTTCAAATCTAGCGCCTATGTTTCTGTTAGTTTGTCAAAGGTAGTTGATAAATTAAAATATTATGTTTCAGGGTTTACTTTTAATGGTTGCAGTTAGCGTTTTCCCTGATTCTAAATCCGTAGAGACCACACTAGTATTTAACGTGGCGTTTTGTGCCCCTCCCCAAGGGTATTCCTCCAGGGGTTTCCTTACTACTTTTACGTTCCCCCAGGGATAGGAGGGTCCCACCTTGGCACCCCACTGAGTCCCCCCTAACTAAGTTATAATCCCACCAGAAGTCGGAACTTTCAGGGCAGTTAAATGCTCACACGGTGGGCCAGTTTTGGGGTCCCCCGCCTTAAGTTTCGAAGATATAACAAAGATCAGGGGGCCTAAAAGGTTTCCGAGAGGGAATTTACAGAACCTAAAAAGTATCAAGTGGGGGCCCTAAACCAGGAAGAGTAATTACCCCGGGGCCGGCCCCGCTTTAAGCTGATCCAGGTTAAACCTCCCCCATTATCGGGCGCTTTAAAGCTCATCAAATTCGGGTTTTACCCTTATTTTTTAAGGCCAAAAATACAGCCATAGATAATAATCTGTGAAGTTTGGCGCCGACCCAATTGGTCAGTGGTGCCCTAAGTACCCCCCCTTCATTTGTGGGGTTTGTCCTTTTGTAAAGTTGAAATAATGGGGTAATGGGCGGGGCCCCGAAATCTTTAATTAATAGCAAAAAGTATAAAGAAAGATTTGGTAAAAACAGAATGCGATCCCCACCGGGAAAAAATCTTTTAATTGAGGCGTAAGTACTTTATGAACCTGATAATCATGTTGAAACAAAGATCAAGAAAATTTGCCACAATGGTTAGGAGCTGAGTACTGTTTAAAAAAAGTGAAAGCCGGAAAAATGTTGCTTGTAAGGGAGTGTGGGTATGAATCACCATGAAATGAAAAGGCCACGGAAACCCCCTTAGAGTTGGCCAGAGGGATCACGTGTTGGGGGACTGGAGGGTTGCCCCACGTGGGGTGAATCGAAGGAATGCTTCCCGTGTTTGATACTTGTTGGTTTGAGGTTCGGATTTCTAATAGTGGTAGTAAGGTGGAAAGGTAAATGTTGGGGTTGTTAATAATTAGTGAGGATAGGCATTGGAAGGAGGTATTGTGGGGGCAGTTATCTTACCCGGTCCCGAGAGGTCTATCCACTTCCCCTCAAGAGTCAGAAGGCTGGCTTTCCCCCTTTTTGTCCCCAGAACCCGATAGAAGCCCGTGCTTCCCCTGAAAAGCTTTTGTGGTTACAAATTCCCCTGCGGGTAATACATAAATGTGTAACTAAATTTTAGCACAATTTACAAAAAACCAAAATGAAGTCAGAATCTGAAAATAGGGGTTTTTTGTAATTATAAGGGTTTTGGTTTACGAGCCTGTGGAAATCTGGGAATTTTATTCCGGATCCGGTCTACCTTTGGACCTTTCTGAGTTTTTGTATCGTCCCCTCCCCCTTTTTTGAATTCTGAATCCATGATGGCAAAGAAGACTGCCAGCATTTGGTTGTTAACACTAATGATGGATTGGCACTCCCCCATTTGCAATAGCCGGTTAAAAATTTTTTTTCCATTTTTTTAAGCGTCCGACAAATGCCTTCCAAAAACACGGGCCCCGAAAGAAGGTCGCCTGGTGTTTTTTGAGCGATTGTTTGGCCGATGGAAAAGTCCCAGTCCCCCCCCTCGTTTGAATTTTTTCCCCAAGGTGTTACTACTTCATGAGCCTAATGCTTGCTTTTGTACCCCCCAGTTTACGCTTCCCTCATCGCTGAAGTTTAATTTCCTCCTCATCCCGGTTTGCCACCAGGCGAACGGGGCTGTTAAACCAAAACGTGGGAAAGTGCGTTGGGCACCTCTATTTTGGGGCCGAGCGCTATATGAAATGGTCCACAGGTTTAGTAATAAATTCCAACCAATATCAAGTACGATAAATTAAATAACAGTAAACAGTACTATGTGGAAAATGAGGTAATAATTTGACTATGGTTCCCCCCCCACCTACTGCTTCGAGGCCAAAAGATGGTGGCCCTCAATTACAATTTTAACCGAAGACACCACATACGGATAAGGAAACAGAACAAAGCAAAATTAAAACGCCCCACCGATAACCGGCGGCAGATGGCGGGTTCAAAATAATTAAATATAAATATTGTCCAATCCTATTTTTTTAAAAATTCCCCAAGGTATGTCGCCCCCGATAATAAAAGTAATACGCCGGAACCCTTTTAGTGGGAAATTTGAGCTGGGAAACTCGTGCATTTGTGCCAGTCCCGGGTCCTGGTGGGGCGCCTGACTAACTGTTTAATAATTTTTGGGAGGACAATTCTGGCGTAATAAAATTAGAGGGAGAATTCCCTAGTCAATTTGCACCATGTACATCACCCCAATTTAAAGTGAAATTAAGGGTGGACAGGGAACCTAATGAAGCTGCTCTTACTCCTCCTCTCCTCCTTCTACTTCCCCTCCCCACCGAACAAACAGGTTTCTTTAATAGCCCCCCCCAGTATAGATGGGCCTTCGAGAAGCAAAATCTAGTGGGGTAACCCCACTTAACCCAACCATCTATGGTGATAAAAGCAAAGATCCCTTACCTTCCCCCCCCCTATCCCACCCACTTCCCCACCTAAAGTAAATGTTTACCAAAATTAAAGATTAGAGAACACAGGCGAGAGGGAGAGAGAAGAAAAGAGAAGAGAAGACGAGAAGAGCTATGAACATGAGATCTGAAAAAAGGTATGCTGGGAGAGCTTGGTACCACCACTACTCGAGAAAATATTTTTTAAGTGTTTTTCAATTTTGAAATTAGTATGGTCGAAGGTTGATGGGGAATAAATGTTGAAAGGGCCGAGGTTACTACGGTTACTTAAATATACACACCCCATGTTGAAATAAACAAGAATTAAACACCCCTGCTAACAGCCACCCTCCTTATTGGGCCCCCAATAAACTTTGGGGTCCCCCGTGAAAAACGGCGATAAGGGACCGTGGAAATTTTTGGTCCTGAAAACTTGTGTTCATGAGAACCCCTGAAAATGCTGACAAAAGAAAGGGAGATGTTTTGTGCAGGAGTGCAATGGGTAAGGCGCGTGGGATCCCTGTCCGGGATAATATGGGAAGGTGTTACAAGGACCCCGGGATTACTTAAATCCCCTACCCCCGGAATGAGGGAGGGAAAACGGCTGCCGATTTGAAAAAAAAAGGCAGTCCGGTAAAAATATGGAGAAGTGGTCGGGAAAGAAAGAAGGATATAATGGCTGGGGGGTGAACCGGGTCACGGCGAATATGAAAGGGGCGGGTAAAATGGTACAACCACCCCCTGGGTTTTTGGGGGCAGAAAAAGGAAGTATCTGAATAAAAGAACTGTGGTTTTTTTTAGTTTTACAGTAGACTAGTTTTCGGTGGGTCGCTGGGTGGGGCAACTCCCTGACCCCGAAAAAATCCAGGGGGATAACTTTAGAGTAGCTCTAAACCCTGCATTTCACGGAAACATGGGGTGCGGGTAATTAGGTATGAAAGGCATTTACTATGATAGGTTTTTTTCCTCTAGAAACAACGGGGTGGAACTAAAATAAAAGTTTAGCTCGAAAAACCCGTGGGGTTCCAGTGGGGCCCAGTAAAAACTCAAGCAGAATGTTCCTCGAAGCATACAGTAATTAGAACGCTTTACCTTTTTTCAAAATTGCAATTTAGATTCTTTTTTCGGGGCAGCAGTTGTAAGGCACAAAATTAAAGAAAAGAATGGGTAAGAAAAACGAAAACCAAAATTATAAGCTAGGATTCAGCCTTTGGTGCCCCCCAATTAAAAAAACTCAAATTAACGTTAATAACAATGCAAATGAAGAGTGAAAGACAGAAGAGCAAAGCTTACAACAAAAAAGCTAAAGACCCTCGCAAAAAAACGTTTATAAAAACAAAAAATTCTCTGAAAAAATCAAAAGACATTATAAAGTATTGAAACCTAACAAAAAAAAACAACAGTAAGAAAAAAAAAGCAAAAGCAAAAGACGGAATAAATATAAAATAAGCAGGAAAGACGTAGTCCATGTAATAAGAGGAGGAAAAAAAAGGGAAGGTTGTCCCCCCCCCCCCCCCAACAACACAAGCAGCCCCCTCTCTTAGCCCTGTTTCCCCTAGACCAGGGGGGGGAAAGTAACTGGCGCCCCCACGGTGACTTAAAAGACAGTGCCCCCTCCGACTGGGTCCCTAAACCAGCTTCCTTCACCCCAAGCCAACCACAAAACGACACACACACTACCCACTGAGTTTTTTTTCAAGCCCCTGGCCGATTTTGGCCAGACAAATCTGAAGGCCATCCGGCCTTGCCCCACAACAGAGGGCCGAAGTCCCCCCCCCCCCCCTGGGAAAAGCCCAGTCGACTAGGCCCTAGAAAGAAAACAGTGTCTACAAGAAAGAAGAGGGTCATGGTTTGTTTACCCAAATCGGCCTTTTTACACCCGACAAGGCCCCCCTTTTTGTATGTTTGAATTGAACCCCTGTATTTTTGGCACTTTGTAACCGGCGGTTTCAAAACTAGTTACATTTTGACAAAGAATATAGTTGGAAAAGTACCGTTAAATGAAATATACCTAGTTTAAGCATATCAAAACGTTTTGAGTAATTTTCCCCCATTGAAACGAATGTAGAAAGTCCCCCTCCTACACCCAAAATCCTTAAGACAATGGGTCCTTGGATCATGGAGGTATAAAATGGGGTATTGTTACTTTCCATTAAAACTGAAAATTTAAACCATAACATGTTAAAAACAATTAATTTGATACAAGGTAACTGTGTGTCAAGGGGTTTTTAAAAGCATTTGTGGATGGTTAAAACGTGGGTTAGAAGATCCCGGCGCGGCATTGAAGTGGCCGAACTCGCAGGCAAACACACTCGTGGCCCCCAGGATGGTGGAAAACCCCCCTAAAGTAATCCACTGCTCCCTTATTATTGGTTTAGCCGCCAGGGTGGTGGAAAGGTGCCTGCCACAACACTCTCGGTTTTACGTTCGATCCCAAAGTCAGCTACCTTAAAACCACCAAATGCCCCGGTTTGTATCCGGGTATGTGTCAATAATAGGCGGTTCAAGTTTAAGTCTGATGGCAAAAAACAAAGGGAGGCCGGGTTTTGGGTTTTTTCAGCCGTGTGGGCTGAAATCTAGGATCGCGGAAGAGCGAGAAGGGTGAAGAGGGTGTGAGGGGGTGGGCTTTTGGATAATTTGGGTGGGTGTCACCACACTAGGATGGAAAAGGGAAACCACGCGGAAAAATGGGAATATTCCCCCCAACCCAAAACTGCAGTCTAACCGTGTGTCCAGGCCAAATCCAGCGTCACTAACCGAGCGGTATAACACACAATAACCTTATATACTAGTTATAACTAAGCCCCCAATGGGCCCCTCTTTAAGTTCCTAGAAATTGGAGAAATCCTCACGTGGTTTTCGAATAACCCGTGGAAAGAAAACCCGCCCAATGTGGGTCTGGAACACTAAGAAGTCCCCAAGTGTTAAGGAGAGTCTGGTACCCGGAGTCCCCCCTGTGGAGTTATTGGTGGGGTCATTAAAAGGTGAAAATTGTTGAACTAATTTTCTGCATACCAAAAACTTAAGGCATAGATTCTTTAAAAAAAAATCAAATTAACCGTTTGTATAGACAAACAAAATAGTGGTCCGCCCTCTAATGGATGCATGATCCAGTGTTAAAAGTACTGTAACCAACTATGAAAAGAGCGGGTAATTAAAAGATTTTTTAATCTGAAGTAAAAAAACAACAATAATCCCTAAATACATTCCCAACCGGAAACCTGAAAACGCCTCAGAAACCTCAAGAGACGCCCATAAAGTTTGGCAAACATTTCCTTCAAAACCCCCTATTACCTCCAAACATTTAAACTTAAGAAAGAATGAGGGCAACACATGAAATAATAATGTACACAACGCCGTTTTTCCCTAAGACCATAAATGGAGAAAAGAAAGCTGGTAAAAGTTTAGGAATTTCCAATGTGTGACAACACACCAGATACTAAGAAACCACTACCAGCGTTACTACAACTAGCAGCAGCCCGCCGCCTCCGCGCGCCCGCCCCCGCCCCGCCCCCCACGATATCCCTGAACAGGAAATGAAGGTGGAAAAAAGAAGATTAACAACAATGGACGACCGTCTACATTCAACAACAATATGAGGTAACCCCGCCATGTATGGCCCTCCTCCCCTAACGGGAAATCTTCCGGTTGGAAGGAGAAAAGCATCAACTGTTTTGTGATATAGATATCCTCAAATCCACAGATAGGAATGTCAAATTTATGCAGATCACCACAATTAAGGATAGTAAACAAGGAAGAAGATATATCCCTCTTTTATTGCGAACCCTAATGTTGTAGTTGGACCCATCCATGAGAAAATGAGCGGACAAAGCATAGAGGATTCCGATATTGTGATAAAGTGAGTGGAAAACCCCCAAATTTACCAATCCTAAAAAATAGTGGCAATACCAAACTTTGACAAGCCCTATCCCTGAAATTTCAAATAAGCCCCTACCCCTCTTTTTTTCCGATAAGGGTACATAAAACCAAGTGGCCTCAAGGTGGTGGCAAACAGAGGACTGGCCCCCGGTAACGATGGGTGCAGCGGAAGCACAATCAAGCCGGAGGAATGTAGGGGCCATGTAAAACCCCTTGTTTTAGCCAACTCCCCCTGCAATACCTGATGTAAAAAAGTGATCCTAAACTTAAAGGCTGGCTATAATATACCGCCCGGAATCAAAATCGGATTGTACCTCACCCATAGTTTAAAACACTGTAAAGCCAATATGCCAGGCACGTCCCCCGGAATGAAAAACCGTTGGAAAAAAAATTGGTACCTTTTTTTCCTCTGTTTTGAAGGTGAACGTTCCCACTAAGAGGTGACTCATCGTGTGGAAGCATACAGAGCCGAAACATGACATTGGGGAATAACAAACGGGATCAGTTAGGGCCCCGGGGAGAGGGGTAACGTAGTTTTAGCTGTGGAAAAATAAATATTAGTTTTATATATAGTGCGAGGGGTAAAAAAGGTAAATTTTAATTCGGTTTTTCCCTTAATCATGTACTGGAAATATAGCGAGTCCCCCCACTAATTTTTTTAGATCCTTTGCACCGTTTTTTTCTCCCGCCCCGCAGCCCATTTGGGGGTTAATTTGGGGTAGATTAAATCTATGAAACAGAAGATCCCTAATTTTCCCCCTGTTATTCTAATATTCCTAATGCTTCCCATGGGCCATAAATCCAAAAGCAGAAAAGAAGTTTTTAAAAATCTAAGAAAATTTTTTTGTTTGCCCCAGACAACCAATGCAGCCCTTCCTGTAACAGAACCTCAGTTCGAAAAACAAGCACACTTCCCCATAGCAATTCTGCGTTTCAGATTAACACTGCCGCAAAGGTTTTTCTCAAGTTTTTAATTTGTAGTAATACATTGGTTGTTCCCCCCTGACCGTGTCTCAAATTTGTGCACCGGCACCTAAAAATTAACCCTTTTTCAAGAACAAATTTGACGAGCCAAAAAAAAACCGCAAGTCCCCCAGCTTAAAAGTGGAGCCCCGGTCCCGGCAAAAGAAGTCCCCACTTTGTGATAATTTCCCGTCCGATGTAAATTTGTTGACCGAATAGAGTGCAACAAAAATATATAATTAAAGTAATATGCTCTCCAGGCTTGACAAATCCCCTTTGAAAAGTGGGCAAACCCTGAACAAAATCGAACTCCCCTTTGGAAATCTCCCTTAAAAATGAATGGCAAATAAAACGCCAAAGTCCTTTTTTGACTTTTGGATATTGGCAGAAAATAACGACCCAGTTTTCAGGGCTAGAAAAAAACAAAGAGTGCAGATTTGGCAATTTGTAAATCATAAAATCCACTCTCTTCAGTTCTTTCCCGATAAATTGTTACCAGTGCAATTTGCCAAAATTGTGCAATTTGCAAGATTTAAGATCAAAGATACCCGCACCGGTTTCATTAAGGAAACCCGTTCAGAGGATCCCTTTACTCCATAATTGAAACACAGGTTTTTAATTCTAAAAGGCAGTGGATACATATAAATGGGACAATCTATTTCCTTCCTGAATTTTTGTCCCCCGGGTAGCCAAATAATATTGTAAACATTCTTGCGGAGTAAACGAGGGATATAACGCCGACAAAAAAGTTTTGAAGAAACCAAACCGGCCAAGACAGGACCCCCGTTTACAGTTCCCATCACAACTTAACAGTAAAAATCACGGTTTTTACAAAACCTGGGGGGACCCTATTGTCTGCCTCCTCTCCTGCTCCACAATCCTAGTTTGACCCGGCAAGCGATTTTTCAATAGTTCACTATATCCCTGGGGGAGATTTCTGGGGAGATTCTGGGTCCCTTAAATGTTTCCACAACAATGGTTTTGTTATGAAAACACCAAAATTTTCGCCAGGAAAAATATAAGGGTTTAGGTTCCCCGAGGAATTTCCAACGCGGAAAAAAAGCAAACGTCCCACCAAAAATTTTAATTTCCCGAAACAAATTGTTTCGGAAAGGACGCGAATGTTTCCCCACGCAAAATAAAGGTAGTCTTGGACTCAAAAAAATATATCAATGTTTTCTGGCAGCGAGAGTGAGATAAGCAAGAGTTGTTTATCCTCCATCCTCCCCTTCACCCCCCGTCACATGTTACATAGAGAGGAGCAAGGCCAACCGATAGCTAACAAAAAGCCGTGAATCCAGCTCCAGGGAATTTCATTACAACGAAATTATGGGCCAACCCCGAACCACGTGAGAAGTAAATCGAGTTTAATACCATATCTCGCAATATTTTATTTTTTCCGCCTATAAAAAACACCCGATACAATTCATTACTGTTTTAGGTGA
This sequence comes from Bolinopsis microptera, assembly GCF_026151205.1. Lineage (NCBI taxonomy): Eukaryota > Metazoa > Ctenophora > Tentaculata > Lobata > Bolinopsidae > Bolinopsis > Bolinopsis microptera. Next base: position 15,368,038 of record NC_087074.1, read on the forward strand.
AGGCCTGTGGTCAAACCCCCCGAAAATATAGCAACTATTGGCTTTACATTTGATGTGGGGCGGAAAAACCCTTTTCCATGAAGTTTGAGTTTCCATTTCCTGCTCGGAGAAAAAACTTCGAACAAAAATTAAAAAGACCGAGGTTAAATTGAGAACAAAGTTCAGAGGGAAGATGGGGTACAACTAAATTTTAAAAACTAGCCTCCAAGGAACTAGAGGAGTTTAAGAGGTAGTATTGGGAACAAACCTCTTATCCCTAATACCCCTGACTCAGGAGGGAGGAAGAAAAGTAATGATTTGCAGGCAGACCAGTACTTTGGGATTATGTGGGCCAAAAAACTACTTTCCGAATAAAACACGGCTGACCCCATTTCTTGACAACCCCCGCAAGAGATTGAAACAGCGGGTAAAAAGTAAAAACCACAATATCCATAAAATTGGAAATGATGATATAAAGTATTCTAGTTCAGTGGGGACTTATCATTTATAAAACTCCCAAGGTCCCCCAGGGTAGGTCGAAAAACGGCAAAGGTTCCCCGCTAAAATCATGAGCACTTATCAGCCATCATTATCATGCTGGCAGGTTACGTTTATCGTGGCGAAACCCTTTTGGTGTTTTTTAAACCATTTCGACAGATCTTATCGGCCCCCTGTTTTTTACGTCCCAAAGGCTGAACGGTCCATCCCAGACCAACGCGGAATATTGCGGGACCGAATAACTAATCGGGTCCCAGAGAATTCAGGTTCCCCCAATAGTTAGAAGGAGTTCTTGGATGAACATACAACAGTCAGGGCAAGCGACACCACAGAGCCTGTGCCTGTCCCCCCAGAGGCGGGGGATTGGAACAAGTTTAATAACAAAATTAATAAACTAAAAGTTCCCCCGACCCTTCCTAGTAAGGGGTAGTAATGAAGCCAGGAGCCTGCTTTTGTGAGTAAAAATGCAATGTTTAAAAAACCGAATATGGGAAATTAATACTTTCTATATGTGTCGCACCCCCCCATTTTATAAAATTAGGTTTTAAAAAAACAAAGTTTTTTAAACCTTCTACTATGTAAAACGGACAAACCCTCAAATAAGGTAAAAGTTTTTTTTATGCTTAATTGGTTTAACAAAGTAATGAGGTGTAAATCATTAAAAAATGGTGGAATTGGAAATTGGTTTAAAAAAAGTTTTGGTTTGCGAATAGGTTTGTTGTAAAACGGAATATCCCCAGTCCGGTGGGTTTTTTTGCAACAAAAGTTGAACGTAATGGTTTGCTGGGTCACACGAAATGAACATGCCCGTGTTATCCACTTAACAGCCAAACATGACACTGCTGATGAATAGAGAGGAGGAGCCTGGTGGTGGGAGGCTGGAGGTGCAGGCTGGCTACTGCTTACAAAGTAACTAGCAGGTCAGACAGGAAGAGTTGGTCTCGGACCACGCTGCCAGACAACGCAGGAAGTCGCACTAAAGTCAATGTGAATGTATCGTGTACAACATGGTATCGCGAGAGTGTATCGTGTTGTTTTACAAGCAGTGCATCGTGCGTACCGTGCACTGTGCACACTACCGTGCACCGTGTGCACACTGCACTGTTATGAGAGCAAGTGTAAAGAATCGCTCCAATAAAACTAGGTTCAGTGTAAACTGTATTTAGTGGTGGAGCATACAACCGCAAGCTTCACAACTTCGAAAGATATACGTGATTATAGGTCTTAATAAGACCCAATAAGCTTATAGCTATTAAATGAGAACAATTAGACTCAGGACCAATTAAATGCGAACAATCGATATCGATTATAGATAATCAACATCATTATCAATTGCATGCATGAGCAAGTTCGCTGATTTCTGCAGAATTAGAAGAAAGGGCTGAGGGACGCTTTAAGTGTGATAACACAGAGCTAGTTATAACAAAGCACGAAGATAATTAGAAGATAACTTATACCTCTAACGAATAACACTTCACACTAAACCAACTGATCACAATGCCGACTGAAATTCTAGAACGTTCATTAGCAGAGAAATGATATTGTGTGAGCCCCAATGAGTACATTGTAAACTGGTAAAACCTAACAAATGAAAGTGGTAACGGCACATTAATGTCAGATCTAAGGGTCAGTAAGTGAGGTCGGTAGCAAGAGCAGCTGGTAATGGACAAATGGGACTGGTGGTGGTAGTGGTAGTAAACTGGTGGTAATTAAGCACGTGCTATCGTCATACCTACTAGCTCCTGTTACCTACCTCAGACGAGCTCAACTAGTCGCTCCAGACAGCGGACCCTCATAACACGAATATAGTGCTCGGATAGCAGATTGAGAGATCACCTAGACAGATTAAGAGATCGCCTAGACATCACTAAATGTCACAACATCAACCGAGAACTCGTGGCTAACTATTGACATTAGAGCAAGATGAAACCACTCGGATTACATGACGAGATTACGCAGACACGTAATTTGCCGGGAAAGTGATATTTGGAATTACTGAAATTTGAAGTTTATCAGATAATACGTCAGACATTAGATTTACTAATGTATTACATGTATATATAAGAGGGAGTCAGACATGTCTGTGTAATACAAGAGATATGGGTCACAGACAGAACCTGGCTCGAGGGTACCCCAGGTTCTGATGGCAGTATATCAGGGAGATAGAGGACCCCCGGGGAGAGAGATAAAGATATAAGAAACCACACTGAAGCCGATAGACCTGGTGATGGACCTGTCGCCACATTCTCGGAGGAAATATTTTTATTTCTATTATTATCTTTATCAAATTAGCGTGGGCCGATATTGGTTATTGTTTCAGATCAGTTTAAACTTTTGTTTATTTTCGAGAGCGAATGAGATTGAATGTTCCAGATTATTCAAGAAATCTCAACAAAGTTTAACACAAACGGAATGGGCATGTTTAAATCGTACACAGAGCAAAGGGACATAACCGAGCCTTAGCAGTGCAAGCCATGTTTAAAAAACCTTATCAGAGTTTGTTGGGGGCGACACTGGCCCCTACTAGCGTCTCCCATGTCGTCAGAATTAATTTGGTGGCGAGACTTCAGGGTTCACACTTCATCACGAGATAAGGCTAATATACTGTACATTAAATTACCAACATTTAAATGATAAGTGGTTTCTGATTGTAGAAGAACTGTCGCCCTTTACCATGATAAATAACTAATAATGTGGGCGGAGTGGTTCTGTGTTTATTTCGCCATATTATCTTGTCTAATTGAGTGGATGATCAAATCGAATTAGGTTAATCCCTTAATCAACATGGAAACCCCACAAAGAAGGGGTTATATAGCTCATGGCGTGTGAAGAGTAATGGTTAAAAGGTATGGTGAGGTATTAAGGGGCAATAAAACAAGCTTAACACTCAATATCATCAATGAGTCTTTGAGTGTTTCGATAAATATCTAGGGGTGAAATTATAGAATGGGGCTTATCAGAGCTATTATTAGCTTTGTATAATTTTAACGCATTAAGGTTTCATATCCAAGGGCGATCAATTTTCGCTGGGGTAATATAACCACATCAAATAAGACAAAGTACATAAAACCAAAAATAAAAGAACGATTAGCTGGAGTCTGGAATAACGAACGGTTTTAAATGTGTATAATGTTAAGCCAACGACCGACATAATCATAAAACTTAATTCAAGATAAAATTCCGCGAAGGACCTGCGACATTCGTCTCTCCCCCAAATTCACGGTAATCACAAAAACAGGAAATCTCGTGCCGGAAAATATCTGAACAAAAAAGTTTCAAATTCTACCGAAACTCTGTAACGGCACGTGTAGGAGCAATTCACTAGACCGTATGATGAGTTACGTGAAGATAATTAAGGAGCATTCTTTAGAATCTAAGCAAACCTCATCACCTAATACTCCTAGAATCTCAGAATCTGACAAAGATCATAAAGCTCGATAAAAATCGAAAGAAAGCACGGATAAGAAACATGTCCACATTCCCTCAAACAACAATTATACTGCACGTTTTAAAATGGAGCTCAATGAAATTGTGGAATTAGCAGAAGGTTTAAGGAAAGTAGGACGGGAGTAGAAGTATATCCGGGTTACTGCAACTCCGTGCTATAACACCCTGCCACCTGGAGAAAGAGGGAGAGAGGGGTGCTGGAGAGTTGGAGAGAGAGAGCTGGAGCCACATCAGAGGGAAGTGATCAAAGCGAGGTTGGAGCGGGTCCGCTCTACAGAGAAAGGACTTGAATCAGTCTCATCCTTACTATCGTCATCAGAGGTAGAGCTACACCACTGATACACACCCTGATTACCCGGCACTAATATCCACATGTCAGGTACTGAAGGAAAGTGCTGGAGATGGGTACCGTCAAGTAGATCCCGGGTACCAGAGAGGACATCAGGTCCCAGAGAGGAGTGAGGACATTCGAGACAGTTATAAGTGAAATGGGAGAAGGAGGCCGGGGCAAGAAGGCGGAGTTTCAAGACAACCTGATCTATAGTTTCAAGATTGCTGCTACCCGGGCGATCTAATCTACAAACATGTTATCGAGCACTTTCTGATCGTTAGTCGGGCGAAGCTTGGGTTTCAATTAAGCATAGACACCCATCAGGATTACTTTACGGTTTGTATATTAGGCAAGTAGTTATGAAGAGTATAAACGAGGATTACAAAAGATAAAGATGGCTGGAAACTGAATGAAGATATTATTGGGGTACAGAGCTATAAGGGGTACAGTCTCTTAGGTCATTTCGGTACTGACAGAAACCTCCTTAAAACATAATTTAATTCATAAGTTAACCAGGTTAATCAGCGGAATAACTTAATAATCTGTAACGTAACTGTCAAAAGTTTCAGCACTAAATAAGATTGCTGAGCGAAAGTTTTAAAAAGCCCGATAGTAACTTTTCTCACGAAATGACAAAATATTGTGACCTGTTACGTCGAAAATCACAAACCTCACGCCCATTATCCTGTATCACATTCAGAATAATGAGAATACTGATGTTAAAAACAACAAATCAAAATCAGGATGATGAAAATAACAATAAGAAAGATTACCAGCGCGCTGACTGAATGACAATTCATCTAAAACTTGGTCGGAAGTTGCCCGAAACTCTCACTTTCCTCAATAGCTAATTGAAGTTGACAGCGACAAAGTTCTGCACAATCTACAGACAAGCAGGATTCTACAACTTCTTGTTTTGATTCTCCTCTCTTTTCTCGTAAGTAACGGTGAGAGTTATCAGCTATGAGGTGGTGTTGTGGTGGTGTTGAGGTTAAGGCGGGGACCGGGGGAGGTGAACCAGGGAGGGGGCCCGGTCACGTGGGGGTCACATGTTAATAATTGTTGAGCTGTTTTAATAGCATTACTTTTCTCGGAAAGATGTGGGAGCAACTATCAAGCTTGTTATTGCTACAGTTATAACTTTATAACAATGATAACAGTAGAATAACAGTCTGCAGCAAGGTCATGACTTAACAGTGGCCAGAGAATTAGTAATCTGTAGATCTGTAGTAACGTGATCATGATGTTGACATTGAAAACGTTCGGAATAACCTTAGATCTCGCCCATCGGCACTAACTCAGTCGCAAGAAAGAGGAGAAAAATAGAAGAAAAAGAGATTTAAAGACAAACATATAAGCAGTAATTTATGGATGGATCCTGGTGTCAGGCTGTAAGTAAAGAATGAATAGCAGTAGGAGGTGATATAGCAGGTAGAATAGTTAATATCATGATCTCAATCACTACTACTACTACTGCTCAGCAGTTATTGCTTTATCGCCTGCAGCACGCTTAGCATTTCCTATAAGCTTTGTTGCAACGCAACACGTGCGAAATTGAGCCCTCTTATTAGCTGGATGTGATATCACGTTAGGAAATACTGTGAGTTTATTGGGTAATAGCTGAATGGTTGGAGATTACTGGCATAAAAATATTCGATTGCATATTGCGGAGCTTTATTACGCCTTTTGACGCCTTGAACGAGTTATCCGGAGTAATAAAGTTCACGAATATGAAACAGTTAATAATTTATAACTACAGTATTATTGACAACAATTTGCGAGCGTCCAATTTTTGACAAGGAAAATAGAATTTCGAATTGAGCACAGACCGTAGTCATCAAAAAGTCGCAAGAAATACGACAACAAAAATGCTGTCTAATTGGTGTTGACCGATCAGTTTATAAGAGAAAGATACAGTACGTGTTATTATGAATGAAGGTGGCATTATGACTCGTGAAGAAAACAAGTTTAAGCTATAAAAGGAGAAAACAAGCTAGGCGAGGCCTATTATTGTGACTAATTTGCGAACATTTGTCAGTTCAAGTCAGAAAATAGAAATGCTATCATAAATGCCACTGGACGATTCAAGTCTAAAAGCCGTCAAAAATCTCCGAGAACTGTAGACAGAACAAATTAGTGAAAACACTCGGCCTGAAGGGGGCATGAAGAGCGGCAATATAACACAAACAAACTCCCAGAGAGAAACACGGCGAGACGGGACAAAGTCCACTTCAGGTTCATATCACGTGATTGGAACTAAAGATCACGTGACGTCACGTGATTGGAACTAAAGATCACGTGACGTGGCTAGACTTGCACGGTCTCACTGATTTTAATTGGGTAATGGGAAGTACCATGTAATAAACAGCTCCTGACATCAAGATATTGTCCTAGATGTTGGAAAGTTGGCAGGTTAAGTATTCCCCAGACAAATGTGAAAACAGAGCAAAATTATTTTTGGGGGGGATTTTTTTTTTTTTTGCTCTGTGGATTCTTAAGAATTTTGACCAAACTTTAAGAATTTTATAAAAGACATTTTACCAAAAACCGCAACTTTAAGGGTCAGAAAAATTAAAAAATCCCTAACACAAAACACGTCGGTCAAGTTGACGAAGACAAAAGTTGGTGTTCTGACCGCAAGGATTGAGTCCGTCAGGTCTCTGGAGTAAGAAGTCTGGCAAAATAATGCTGCAGGTCTGCCATTCGACGTGATCAATCATCAGGATATTGACATTTATTCAGGAAATCACGTTTTTTCGTACGGATGACAGCTTCTTAATTCATATCAAACGTAAAACGAAAAATATCTTCCATAGAATTACTTAAGGTTTGATCGTTAAGTAAGCCTTGAAGGTGTTTCCGAAAGAAATATTTAATTCTTGCAATTAATAACTAGATCTGTGGACAATTTCTCCAACAATATCATACTAAAATCAATAATCAAAGACTCTCTCTGAAATTATGAACGGCGCCTAAAAACATAACAGAAGGTTATCGACAACGAGCAAAGAGAAAAATAATAATGCTCAATGAACGAGACATTCATTCTGAAGGAGACAACCCAGGGAGACAACTGAAGGAGACATACGGCGCGAAGTCAGCCTATTTGTAGAAACAGCTGAGAGCGCATGGTACAGGTAACTCAGCGAGACGCCACTTCCTTGAAGCAGCCTACCTGGCATGTACTGTACTGTCTGAGACAACATGTCTAGAGGAGGTATGTGGGAGAGATCTGGGGGCAGATCTGGTATGTTAGGTGAGGGTGAGAGGGTGAGGTGAGGGTGAGAGGGGAGGTGAGGGTGAAGGGTGAGAGTGGTGGAAGGAGAATGAGGAGGAGGAAGGGGAGAAGGGAGTGTATATTTTGTAAGAGAAAGTGTGCGTGTTCTAGTGATAGCAGCAATGCGGAAACGCACCTAACATATCATACACCTGTCTAAAGAAGCTCCCTACAGAGCGTCTGGGGTATATTTAATATTCAGGTCGGCTCGCACCACTCATAGGCAAACTATAGTCACGTGACATATTTCTCGCTTCCTACTGGCTAACAAAAGATCACGTGAGTTGGTTTGTGTTTCCTATTGGTTGAGATAGGTCAGATGAGATGTCTGGCTGAGAGGCTGTGTATTGGCAGGGGTTAAACAGGTTCAGGCAGGTCTAGTTAAGGCAGGGTGTCAGGACGGAGGGAGTGATTTGTTGGCAACATTTCTCAGGATAACAAATAACAAGCAGGAGACAGAAGTCCGCCACAACCGTTGCTATGCTGAAAGGGCTTACTTCTCTGGTTGTAAACACAGGTATACACCTGGTAACTCTATCACAGGTGCTACTTAACTAAACCTACAGATAAAGTAAAGCTGTGATATCTGGTAATAGTAGGAGGCATAATGACTAGGTGCTGAAGTTTAGGGTGGGCTACAATTGACCCCAGACAATTGACCCCCGCCGACCAATTGACCCACCGACAATGGAACCCCCGACAATTAACCCACCGACAATGGACCCGACATTTGACCCACGTCAATTGACCCCCCGACAATTGACCCCGAAAATATAATTTAATACAATTAACCCTGAAAACTGACCCTGGCCCTGACCTCTGACCCTGACCCTGACCCTGACCCTTACCCTAACCCTAACCCTAACCCTAACCCTAACCCTAACCCTAACCCTTAACCCATTACCCATTACCCTAACCCTAAACCTAACCTCTAACCCTAACCCTAACCTAACACTAACCCTAAACCTAACCCTTACCCGATTAATTACCCCCAGTTTAATTACAATTGTCGGCGGGTCAATTGTCGGGGGTGTCAATTGTCGGGGGCCGTCAATTGTCGGGGGGGTCAATTGTCGTACTAAACCCTAGATTTCGCGACAATTGACCCCGAGTGTTATTACATAGGGGCGTCAATTGTCGGGGGCGGGGTCAATTGTCGGGGGGTCAATTCGTCGGGGGTCAATTTGTCGGGGGGTCAAAGGTCGCCAGGCTTACCGACTGAGTAAAACTACTTACTTAGCCAGAACCTTAGTAGGAACCTTAGTGGGGACGCTAACAATAGCTACGGAACTGAGTCGGTCACGACGCGGTAAAAATTCATTCCTCTCAGGAATGAATTGAAAACCACTTCAATTGAATTGAATACCACTTCAATTGAATTGAAAACCACTTCAATTGAATTTAATACCACTTCAATTGAATTGAATACCACTTCAATTGAATTGAATACCACTTCAATTGAATTGAATACCACTTCAATTGAATTGAATACCACTTCAATTGAATTGAATACCACTTCATATTGAATGGGAATACTACTTCAATTGAATTGAATACCACTTCAATTGAATTGAATACCACTTCAATTGTTTGCCGTCAATGCACGGCAAACAATTGAAGTGGTTAAATATCAGGCGAAATAATATAAACGGGGAGGTCACACGTCCGGCAGGAGGAAACTACTTAAAATAGGGAATAAATACAGTTTATGGATATCATGGATATCATGGATATCATGGATATGTCCACCACAGAGAACATCATGCAGCCCAAATATAAAGTGTTTAGTCCCCACACCCCATTTCCACGGTACGATTCCTAACTAAGGATCTAAGATACGATCACTGCACGAAGTTTAAGTTATGTGTACGCTGGTTTAACACTAATTTTATTTGTCCGATAAACAAACCCTCAACTCATCTCACAACGTGATACCTTACATTTAACAAGTAAATTGACAAATTTTGATCCGTATTTATACCTGCATTTCGGGGGAAAACACTCGCGATTTAATCAAAAATGCTTTAACCAGGGGGTATGTATGTTATTTAGTAAAAGAAACATGCCGACTGAAAATATAAAGAATGGTGAAAGTGCCCCAATAATACGAGCTTCCCGGCTGACCACAAACTCGCAAAATAGAAACAAATTACTGATATATACCGATATGTAGAGGAAATGTTTAAAGTACTTGCCGGTAATAAAATGCGATAGTAAGTAACCGTGATTCAGTCAAAGAGTTAAGAGATGTCAACAGTGCAATCTAGTAAACTCCGTATCAAGGATCCAAAATAGATAAGGGAGATCCATAAAGGACCTGCTCTAAACTTGTAAACGCATTAATTGACATGAAGTAGGATTCGGCGCGGTCTCCGGGATATGGTGTCACGCGACTAACCTACTCGGACGGAGTTTTTCTACACGTTTTTTATTTTCATACTCAATGACAAAATCAAGGGCATCCCATTTCCGCTGTCAGATCGATCAGGTCCCCACAAAGACTGTAAATATATAAATTATAGCTTGCCCCGTTTGTTGAAGCCGTTTGAAGGGGCAGAGAAAATGCGCAAACTACAGGTTAATTGGCGTTATAAATATAATGAATTAAGGCTACTGATATCGGCTCCTCTCAGAAGTAAAGTTGAAGAAAAAGCAGGAAATTACAGCACGAGTGAAAATAGCCTGGAAATACCGGCCCGGACTGAAACAAATAGATATACTCTTGCTAGATATCTTCCAAAAGCGGCAACAATAAGTATGGAAAAGAGAGATTCTATAGTTCATAGTATGATACTGTGCAGATTGCAGGGAAATCAATTAAAATAGTTCTATGTCCATGATCGACTCCTTGATCTATGCAATCGCCTTTGTATCTGGGATCTGCCCGCAGAAATGAACCCAATTAAGGGAATTACTGTCGCTTGAAAGCTAAGATTAAGGCCCAAGGGCCAAGACACTACACTGTATAATCAGTAGCTCTGAAAGAGTTGAATAAGACTCTCACACTCCTACTACACTACTACAGTAGTTCTGAAATAATATTAAGACTATGTCACTCTGACTAAAGCTCGGTTAATTTAGTAAATCTACATTAATCAGATCAACATTAATCAGATCTACATTACCTCACCAGAAGAAGACAATAGGATCAGTTGACAACTGGTTTGGTAAATAGTGAGATATCATGGTGGGGGGGGGGGGGGAGGGGAGGGGGCGGGTATGAAACTGTTCTTCAAAGCGCTGTAATCTTTGGTGGAAGTGTTATCACTTTGATCGGTAGTATTAGTTAAATTGACTAAATAAGATCAGCTATTTGATCATAAAGTGAGCGAGCAATTTGGTTAGCAGTGATTTCACCTAGCAAGGAAGTGGCGTAACACCGCACAGACACAAGTTCAAGTCAGTAACTAGTTCAAGACGGTAACTAACTAGCTACTGAGGCAGTAAAAGCCATGAAAAAGCGCTGCGTGATGAGATGCTTAATGTTAAACAAGAAATGCGGCCGCTTTTTTTTGTGGAATGGCCGCTCAATTTCACGATCCGTGATGGAGTATTTGATCATATTCCCATACACCTGTGCGACCCAGTCTTTACTGTTTTAATAAGCCATGCAGATATGGCGGAGTGGAGTGAAGTGACAGGCCGAGCGCCGCCAGTTGATATAATTCATATTTACATTTGAAAATCGTGTATATTCTATGTACCATATGTTTATTGTTTATGCCAACCTGACAGGTTTGTCTGCAAAATAGTAATACAAACTCAAAATAATAATAATATGCTATCATTTGTCCCTAGCGGGATGCGTACATGATGAAATTAACAATGTTACTTGAACATTTCAGCACACCGCGCGCCAACAATTGTTTAATTCTGATTTTCGCCCGCAAAAATAACTTTGCGCCAAGGCTGGACACGTGGTGCGAAACGTACGCAGACAGCACCTGCACGCAGGTACGGTCGCAAAGCTACATTATCCCCAAAAAAAACCTCGATCGCTAACCCTTGTCCTTACTCTTTTGTGGCTTCGGGCACCTTGAGGCATGGATTCGCGGAAAAAATAGATTGATTTGTTGCGATGGAAAGTATCATGTTGCGAAACATTATGAGTCAAAGTTGTGTGCCAAGAGTTGCTGCATGTCAAACAAAACATAGCTATAACTACCAAAATATCAAACCAAAATAAAACTCTGATCAAAATAATGACCAAAATTAGGCTCGAGTAAATTACTCTTTCAATGCGAGGGGGAGATAATTATATCAATTACTCAGTAATTGATGTAATTATCTCCCCTCGCATTAAAAGAGTACATGCCCCCACTAACAGCGACAAGAGTTAACATCAAACACACACAACATAACCACACTATTGAATAACGAGGTCCTTGTCCCCATGTAATGTGGAGAGATACCAGTGGTATATTGTGTATATATTTCATTGTAAATATTATGAGATAAAGAAGGAGATATTCAGAGCGAAATATTGAGGAGAGAGGGAGGGAGAGGGATATGGAGCGCAATATCGAGCAGAAAGGGCACTACAATAAGAGGTAGACTGACGAGCTGACTAATGACAAATACAGAAAGAATATGCGACTATATGGTACTACTGTGGGAATACGTATCATTGTCTTGAATCTTGAGAGACATTTACATTCTACAACTTATGTGATATTGGCTTTCTTGTTGTTGGATTGATGTGTGGCTGTTTAAAGTTCGTAGTTAATTTTAGACTAACGAATGAGCTAATTAAAGATATGAAAGTGTAAATATTTGAAGAGTCCTGTTGTTTAGAACTACAAACTAGACGAGGTTAATGGAGCAGCTTTTCAGCTACAACTAACTCGGTACCTTCTTCAGGTGAGTATTGCAGTGAGGATTATTGTGTAATAGAAAAATCACTCGAATACATTGTGGACGGTCCAAAACCGGCGTAGCCGTAGAGGTCTTAAAACTAAACAGTTTGAAGATGAAAAAAAGGACGTTGAAGATGGACAACGGGGCCATGTGTGATGAAGTTATTTTGAGGAGCGGCCCTATCTGACAACATGTTCAGAAATCTGACAGACTGGTAGACAGTCACAAAGTGCAGCCCCGCCAAGGTAGCGAGCTATTTTTGGTAAACACCCAGTACTAGTACTAATAAATGGTTAAACAAACAAACAAATGACATGTTTTTTCAGCGTGTTTGTACTCGCTGGTCCCCAGCGTATGAAGAGAGCAAGACGTTTGGTGTTGATTTATATAATAATATATATGAAGCTTTTGACTCGCTAGCCTAAACACTAACACAAGGTCGGATTAGCATAACATGAACACCATTGGTATCGCAAAACATAAAAAGACAGACAACTGTTAACCTAATAAAGAGAAGAATGACACGAGATATGTTGTTTATGAAGCAGCCCTCTTTTCTGCAGATACATATTCTGTGGTCAGTAGACAAGTTTCCAGGTCATGTCCTGTCCCTTGTGATGAAATATAATTTGTCATGACAGGACCGCATGTTCATGATATCGAGCGTTCAATATCACGTGACCCCCAACAAAAACCTGTCTGCCCTTAATCGGACCGTTAACTGTGCTTTACTCTAGATTAGATTAGAATTCCAAGATAACAATGCTCTTATCATATTGCCACAATGAATAGTAACAAAGGCAACATGGTAACTATCCTGATCTTATTACTCCGGTAAAATCTCTCCTAATGACCAGCAAAAGACCTGAGAGAGAGAAGAGAGAAGGATCAAACAAAGATTTGAGATCTGAGAGGCCCTCTTTTTCCCTCTCTTTCTCTCTCAGAGGTTCGCCCTCTAACTAACCGCAACAAAGTAACCTAGTTATTATATCACAGAGATTTGATAAATATAGTTAAGTGTCTTAACCGAGTAGTTAGAATCAGACTCGGCTTCAGCTCAAGTCACAGAGTTATCCTGTAAAAGATCAATGAGTTCATAACGTATAATTTTATGATAAAGAAACGAATTTATGTGTCCATAATGGATACAAGACTCTTTAAATAGCAGTTTGATATAAATAAGTGAGCTAATGGCTGGCAATGCTGATGAACTGGCGAGAAAGGGTACGATAATTCTGGCGGTGAGAAGTAAGTAAGTAAGTAAGTAAGTGAGTGCTAAGTCAAAGTGCCTATAGAGTGTAAGTGCGTGGAAGTGCAGGAAAACTTACAGGTGCACCGAACCGGATATATTTGACGCAGATAGGTTCAGAAGAAACGGTGTGCACAAAGAAAACATTGTTATCAACCTAGCTCAAACAATGATTTCTCACATTTGATGGCCTATGTGATTGCGACGAACGTCAAAAGAACAAGCACGGTTTTTATCTCTCTCTGACGCAATATATTATGACAAATCCACAAATCTAGATGACCTGAAAGGAGGGAGCTTTTAGCACTGTTAAAAGGTTGGGAGAGCAATCCTCCTTCTCCTTATTAAACTAAATAGTGTCTATTTTATCATACTGGGATACAGCTCTTACAATGGAGCTAAAGCACTGACAATCGAGAGAGTCGAGACCTGCGCTGGTCACGGGTTTGGCCGTTCGGGTCACGAAACACGCTTGTAAAGTGCACGTGACCCAGCTACAAGGTCACGTGACTCCAAGCAGTTGACGGACACAACTTGTTACAGAACTAACGCTTTGTCCTCACCTCTTTATACGCCAGCAGACGTAATTAACATGACACTTAACAGCGGCAATCTATTAACCTGTTAATGACACTAAATAAAAGAGACATCCCTGAAAGGGGAGAGTGGGTCTCAGAATGGATTATATAACGTAATGCATTATACTGGGTTATGAGTTATAACCAGACATAATCACTGACATATCACAATATACAAAGAGGCGGAGATTCAGGGCAATAACAAGATGCATTCATAACAATTTAACAAAGGAGAGAACGTTATGGCCCACCAGAAGGAGGAGGAAAGTTATGATTCAAAACATTAAGCAATATTTGTGCTTGCAGCCATCACACGAGTTTCATGTAAAACTCAGTTAATTATTTCAGTCATGGACTTGCAATCAGTCTAGCCAAAAATCAATATCTCTGGTCTTTAGAGTGAGCTCTCACAAGGTTACGTCAGACAGGAACAGCTTCATCTCGGACAGAAACTATCAGGAGAGAGATTAGATGGACAGAAACTATCAGGAGATAAGTGGGATAGCTGCTGTCCCGCCATAGATTATTATGCTGAAGTCCGGACGTGGACTTTAGCAGGATATCGTCAGAAGTGATTAGGCTCAAATCAGGGGACTTGCAGTGGGAGCAAGTGTTTCGAAACAAGCGAGAGTTAAGAAATGAGAATAACTGAAATCAAATAAGAAGTCTCGACAAATAGAATTATCTGATAAGTGGTGGGAAGGAGCCCCTGGTGGACCTGGTGTGAAGACCTAGGCTCTGTTTGTCTGTCAACTTTCGAAGATTCGCTGCCATTTTCTTGATTTACTTGTACTTTTAAAAGTGTCAACTGGACTGCCACTTCCTTTGTCTAGATATATTGGTTACAATAAGAAGTGAGATCACAAATAAATATACATTTTAAATATCAATTTTTAGGTACAGTTGAGATGACGGCAACAATAAATTTTAAAAGATTTATTGTTGCATTCCGGCTACGCAGTACGCACGACCGAATAAAACAGCGAAGGAAGAATAAATCGCACTCACAGATACAGGTGAAAATTAGAAAAAGCATGAAAAACAATTGAGGCTCATAAAGAATTTTTAGACAGGGCACTTTTATTTTGTTCGGGTTAGTTAAGATTCACATAGCAATAAAACGGCGTAACTTAGAAACCTATCGGGAGTCGGCAGGATAAAGGTAACACTCAACACTATAAACCGTACTGGTGGTGGTCAGGAACCATGCTAGAGAAGGAGGTGTTAATTTGGTCTAGGTGGAGAAGTAACAAGGTGGGATTAGGGAGTTGAATTGTGCTAGACTTCTCTAACCGCTGTGATGATGTGAGCGGTTGCGGTCGACAAAAGACCAGGGTAACTCTTGATCTTCTCGGGGCGCATATTATCATATTTTACCAAAACTATTTAGGGACAATGTAAACAATGCGAGGCTTATGAGTGGTGTGACTTGTGAGGTAGCTAAGAAAGGGAAGCTGCCAGGAAAATGGCTGATTGACCTGTAAACAAAGAAAAGTGTTCAGGGTAAGCTGTACAAAAGGTTACGGATAAAAGCCATGTCCCAAAAGTTAGCACAGGTCTGTCTAGAGAGTAGGCTACAAAACAATCGTGTGTGTGTGTGGGTCCGGCCCCAGGGTAATGAACAACATGTTTTGAGAGAGCATATTCCTAGACTGAAGGAGAGAGGTTGCAATTAGCATATCAAAGATGTGGTAGGCTGGTGAAATGTGGTGTTTAGCTTTGATAACACTTGATGAGAGCTTGATGATAGCTTGATATGAGGGATTGAGTCTAGCGTAAAAGAGGTTATTAATGAATTTGATTTAAGATGTACGCGGTTTTCAGAGATTTAGTGTGTGTCTTTGTGATATGATTAGTTCTGAGGAGAGCAAAAGCGAACATTACTTTGCACTACTTTATTAACACTTAAAGTGCAGGATTGAGACATCAGACTAAATTCTAATCGTGGGACACTTAGCTTTGACTGTGTGGCCAGCCACATTAATTTACATAATACTAGAGACAGCGGGGTTAACACGAGACGGAACGTTTTGAAAAACACCGAGGTGTTTAATAACGAGCACGGATTTTGCTTTGAGACTAATTGAGTGCTTGCCTACAAGGGTAAGGGTGGCCTGGGCTATAAAATCAGCTTTGTGTATGAAACCAGTGTTGTGAGTAGAGAGTAAGGTAACCAGCTCGGCCCGGGTAACTGAACCAGATCACTAATGACGGTGGAACGGTATGGTGCTGGCGCATTTCCAGATTCCACAACGTATACAACAATGCCTGATACTGAGTTATGCAACAGGAACTACCTTCCATACACCGACGGAACACAATAGGCACAGGAATTTAGCTAATGTAAATTGAAGGTTATAAACGAGGCATGAACGGTCAAAATTTAAGATTCTGGGTACGCACCTTAATGTAAAGTAGGTACAGAAACAGGACGAACTTAGTCAGAAGTAGAGAGTAAGATGCTAAACACTCAGTGAGCATGGGGAGCAGGAGACAAAGGAACGATATAATTATCGGCTAGAAGTAGGTCCGCAATAAAGGGGACCTAATATCAGTAATAATGGACAATAAAGCTCACATAGTGGATATGATATTGTAATAATATGAAGTTCTAAAGCTAGAAGTGATCACAATAAGAGGTTATGGTTTGTGGCAGTAGAGCTGCCACACGTACACCATTCTCCATAGCCCCGGGCGGTCTTTGTGCTCTATTTATATTGGCCCATTTAAAGAGGTCTGATTGGCTCATTTGTCATGCGTCAGGCAGTTAAACAGGAACAATTCCGGTTCAAAGGTAAAGAACCAAAGTCCTTCAGTTTAGAGAGGGTAGAAGTGTGGCAAATTCAGTAAATAGGCACCGCTGGTGGTGCCAGAGCCAGCGTAATAGTCTCCCATTATCATGATTATAGCGAGAAAAGCTACTTTGAGAGTTCGGTAAAGACCGATTGTTCCAAAAGAGTTCTAATGGCCGAAGCCGTAGCAACAAAGGGCAACACAAGGAACGCTCTAATTTGTAAACTTGTTTACTGCCAGAAACTAAAAGGGAGAAGAAGCACTTTTCAACAGGTACACGAAGAGGGGGCGGGATAAATAGCTCTCTAAAGAACACGGACTAGTTCGCTAGCTATAGCTACTGGTTCTCTCAGACTATGAGGGATGATATGAGCTCGTCTGTAGTGCTAGTTGGTTAGAAAACTATACCAGTTTAAGTACAGGAACTAACGACGTCATTGTTTATATTGGTATATGTTTATACAGATGGTGTGGTAAAGAGTGGAGACTGGTGAGCTCTGAAGATTGTGGATATGTCGTGTTGGTGCCCACGTGCCCTGGAGAGCGCGCAGCAGGAGATAACCTGAGCACGTGTCCTGGAGAGCGCGCTGCAGAGTGCAGATAACCTGAGCACGTGCACGATCGAGGCACCAGATACTCAGATCTGTCTGTAATATCTGCTGCTATACTTAAAAACAGATAGCATAGACTGATCCTACGCCTACTGATTTCAAAATTCTATGAACTAGTGACTACAGATGATTATAGTCGAGATTATAATATGAGAATATGGCCTAGATGGTAATTCGAGTCCGATTTATAGATATTCGATACGTATAAAGAGAGATGCCGAGAAAATTAGAAAAATGGTGATCCCGAGAATCTATTAGGCGGCTATATAAGGGTTTCAGAGAGGACGATCTTAAAAATCCTGACAGCCAGATCGACGGAGAGTTTAATGATGACAAAAACAAAATGTTAGCGAGCAAATTGAACGCCAGATTAATGGAAACAGTGAGCGGAACTGTCAATGCTGGTAAATGGGTTGCATGGATCTGGATTGAAGAGTGTAACTGTAACCAAAATTAAAGATCAGGTTTAAGTATTTGTCGCAAGATTTGACATATCAAAATTAAATCAGACACTGAACATTGTATTGTTACGAAGGGACGCCATTAGATTAGCTTGGTGACTGACGTCAGAGATCGAGTAGTGCTAGGCTGTCGCCATGAGTTCTGTTTTTTGTAAGAAAATCTAATTCCAGTCACAATTAACTTGACAGGTACAAGCGTCACGTAAATGGAACAAATGAGTCTAACCGCTAACCAATATCACATACGAGTAAAAGGTTCCAATATAATATAGAACTTTGATTAACCCTTTAGGGACGATAGGGTGTTTTTACTGACCACCTTTTCTAGACGATAAAACCAAATTATAAACGCTATAACGAATCGATACATATATGCTCAAATTTATTGGGCTACAATATAATGAAGCCCAATAAATTTTGAGTGTATATGCTATAGATTTGTATATAGCGTTTAGTAATTTTGGTTTTTCGTTTAGAAAAAGGTGGGTCATAACAAACGACCTATCGTCCTTAATGGGTTAATTTATTTTGTTGATTGTTGTATGTTGTGAAATTGCGAATAATTTATTGTAATACAATATTTGTTCAGAATTACGTAATGTAAACTTGATGGAACTATTTTAAACGGGAACTATCCTGTCCTAACCCAGGATGCACACTACTTGAAGTATTCGTTGGAACTTTGTTTCAAAAGCATCAATAGTCCAAGTTCAACCGGGCATATCCTGTCCAAAACCCAGGTTGCACTACTGAAGAATTGTTATGTAACTTTGTTTCAAAAGCATTAATAGTTCAAGTTCAACCGCAGAGAAAAAGTCACGAACAGAAGAACAACTGAAGTGTGAATTTAGATTAATCCGCTTCATATTCAGTTCAGACCTCGTTACGATCGGTTATGTTGGACTCGAGTTACTGACCCCAAGTTACATTCACCTTAACAAGGCCCCAAGGGAAAAGAAAGGGGTATAATTATAGCACGGTCTGAAACACGGGGAATTAGAACCGTTCGTGTGATTCAATTAGCACCACAGAAATTCCTTTCACCGGAACTAATAAACGGTGCAAAAGGCAGCGAGGCGGCTATTATTATGTGACCCGAACAAAACAACAGTAAACAAAACGTAAACGGTAAAGAATGGAACAAGTTGCCAGATATGGGATATAGGACTTATCATATCGTCTTAGATGCAATTTGACGGGGCGGAGATACGATTCCAATCAAGCAAGACAGCGACATGTCAAGCCAAATTTTCCTGGGATGACAAGCAAACAACTTTCTCCCCGTTTGAGATTGCTTTACGTAGCCTGGAGTACACTGTCTGGCTATTGATATGAAGAGGCCCTCTAGATCGAGTTGTCAAGCACAATGTCAGACATGACTAAAAACAATGGAAATTGGAAATAGACTGCTTGCTGAAAAATGCACCTCTGACATTACAACATGCCTGACATTTTTAAAAGTTTTAACACCAGATCCACACCACCAAGCAACTTGTAACTAAATTGAGGTCAAGCTCTGAGAAACTTTTAAAAAGGCTGTTCTATATTTAGAATGGATCCTTTTTGTCTGATGAGATGATGATTTAGTGTTTACCGTTCTCGTGTGATCAACATGTAGTTTCTCATCACGAACAAGGTCACACTATTTCATTAGCTTCGAGAAAGATCAATATAAATGTTCGGGTTGAAGGTAAACATCCATTCAAGGATGGGAAGGTTTGCGATCAATTGATTGCAATAACATTTAAAAACAGGTCAAAAAACAGTTGAATAATGTAGGGAACAGTTGGATGTTAGTAGGGAACAGTTGGATTTAAGTTAAACTCCAACTTTCAAAATTATAATATCACTAAATATCGAGAACATGTTCGTAAAGGATACGTGGCAGTCAAATAATTATGAGAACAGCTGCAGCTCCCTCCAAGTACCAAGACAATAAAGTACCGCACCCAAAAAATGTTACAATAAAATTATTATAAAACAAATTATTTCTTTCAAGTAACTTACTGCTCTTAGTTTGCGGAGCTCGTTCAAAGCCATGTCCCTTTCCCGCATCACTATCTCCGAAATATCAACTCCATTACCCTGAAATAATGAGTTTTGCTATTTTGGGTAATCAATAATTTCTATAAACACCGAACAAAAAACGACCACACCAGGGCTCGAACCTGGAATCTCCTGCTCCGTAGGCAGGCGCCTTAGCCATTGGGCCATGCGGCCGACGCACCATCAAGTAATAGTTACTTTATATTTTAAGTATAAATATTATTTTATAAAGATGTGTTAACAGGGTCATGCACGAACGTGATATATATACGTAATATATATTTTGTCGAGAACGTGCACGTGAGAAGTGGAAATGCACGCATGATGCGTTCTTATACATTTAATTGTTGATTTCTAACACGCGCGCGCTAAAAATGCGCGCTGAACTTGCTGTTACAGTGGCTGCAGAAAAAGTGCATTTTCATAGAAGTTAAATAATTCGCGCGTTACGTTAAAATCTTTTAGTAGAACTAACTACTGGAGGGTTCAGGTGGTTGGAGAAAATCCATCTCACAATATAACAATTTTACAAAAGGAGGAGATTTTGCGGTTTCCATCGCAAAATTGCTTCACAAGCAGTGCTGAATTTAAAAACTAACCCCTCGTTTAGTCTCCAACTCTTTCCTAAGTTCGTTGATCGATCCTCCTGCTCCAGTAACTTTAAACTGAGATCTCGAGAAACTGATCGAAGTTGTAACCTGCACTGCTCGTGTCCATCATCATAATCTTTCCAGGTCACCCCGCGTTTTCTCTGCTCTGTTTTTATCATGGGCGACGACGCTATGGGAATAGAAAAATTTGTTAGTTTTGCCAGATTTTCAAGTTTGAATCACGAATATAATGGAAATAGAAGTGGCCCTAATCATGTAAATAAGATGTGTTTATCACATGATAGTGACACTGTAATTTATTCAAATGCAAGCTGTTGGGTTAATCGCTGTCGCGTGCTTAAACAGACTTAAACAACCTCCCTACTATTACCAACTTCTGTGAATCATTGTGATTTATTAACATCAACATAACAGTCTTAACCCCAGTCTTTCTTCTTCAAGAGCTAAAACTGTGTCCTCTGACAGAAATTTGCTGTATTTTCCATACACAAAATCTTCAATTCATGTGAGCTCTAGGGTTTTATAAAGACATTCACCCCACTTGCACTGACCACATAAGATTAAATTTGACATAGTGCGGGCTGGTGGCCACTTTTGCAGACAACAATACAACTCCAATTCAATAATACTATAACGACTCCTAAAATGCACCAGAAACCGTTCAGATTATGCTAAAATTCATGAATCTAATCGCATTAAACTTGCCAGGAATATTCATTTATAGCGAGTTCGAGTTCTGAAAGACTCGCGGTTTAATCCCATTAAATTTAACTAGAGAAAGCTGGTAACCAGATACGTTAATGGTGATGTGAACTTCAAACCATACACACACACACACACACACTCCTGGAATATAGCAAACATTGGAACTATTTATAAACCATGATCAGGTATAAAGTTCAGGTATGTTGTATAGCACGGGGGTGAAATACCAGGGGGGCCACTAGCTCACTAGAGCTGCTCGACAATACACTGAAATGTCACAGAGACGACATGATGCTAGATAGTAAGGGGAAAATTGGTCGATTTAAGGGTTCCGTTGGATTTGAATGTTCAAAAGGATTTTCAACGGAATATGGTAGTCTCGGGACACTACGATACATAATTAGACCTTGTTGCCAATTTTTTATCTCAACAGAAACACCACTTTTACCACTTTTTTATCCACCTTTGTACCACCTTTCTAGGTTTTGCCAAATTTCTTTAGTTTGTGAACGTCGTAGCAAGCCCTGCAAATTAACCTAGAATGTTTTATCTTATCAAGGAGTAAAATCTTTTGTATGAAAAATTTTGACTTTGGTCAATCAGCTCAATTGGATAATTACAATTAGTTAATCACCAAAAAAAGTGAAAAATTTTTTATTGGCCCTCAAAATGATTGAAATCGTTTGAAACACGGAGAAATGTAGTTTTTAGAAAAACTTCAAACAAATGTTCACTTAACATTTTATGTTGAGACTTGGAAAAATTTAAAAATATTTTTTTCCGCCAAAAGTGATCGAATTGCATGAAACGTGGATAAAAATTGCTTTGCAGAAAAACTTCGAAGATTTTTAGATTGGGGAATACTAAAATCATCAATATTTGAAGTTGGAGTTCTGTAAATCTCGCCATATTTGATATTTTCCAGTAATTAGGAATAGCTTAGCGGAAAGCGGCTGAACCTGAAAAATAAAAAAGGTTAACACACTCACCAATATTAGCGGTTTCACTAACTAATTACAATACAGCTTTATCATATTCCACATAACGAAACAGCACACAAGGACCATTTAAGATGCGAACCGATTTTACATAGCTTGTACTATCATTTTATTGCTTTCAAATGATCAAAAACTCTGTACGTCAATCTTGCCAATCTATACCGGGTATCTGAATGTACCGCGACCTCTTATTTACCTCCTATATTGACCCAGTTATGCAATGAATATTACGATATCTCACAGGGTATTTCTTTTACTGCTGCACTTTTTGTCACTTCTCGCAAGAGGCCCGGTATTATAGGGGGTATAGGAAGAGAGTGTAAATATACCTTTCATCATCCACTGTGGCTTTTTTAGTATTGTGAATGCGCTTGGCCGCTTGGTTGCTATGCCAGATACCTCAATTAACCACCACTATCTCATTTGCCAGGGTCGGGTTTAGAGCTGGAGATAGCATCGAGAGGTTGCTAGAAATAGCCTAGATTTAGAGTAAATAGCGGTGGTAGTGGTGTGGTGGGCTAGCATGGCTTAGCAGAACGTAGCTACACGGGGTTTTCATTGGATGTTGGTTATTTTAATGGCACAAAGGTGCCGGAAACTACAGATTACTTAAGATTGCAGTTGGAGGGGCAGTGTAATCCCGGTTATTGTAGTCAGGGGACACAGAGCTACAGTGCCAGGAGAGTTACTGCAAAAGAACAGATGAAGTGATACAGTCTGCAACAGTAAAACGCCGAAGAAGGATGATAAGATTGTGACTGCCAGAGGTGGAGAGGAGCTGGAACCTGATTGTGTTTGCGCGTCTGGAAGAAGAGGAGGGAAGAAGAGTGTCCTGCTCTCGGTTAACTGAATTTTTGCGACAAGAGGGTGGAGTGAAGAACTTATTTTCAAGCGACTTAAACGGTGGGTTGAAAGCAACCAGGTACAGCCTATCCGACCTATTAAGATCCCCCGTCCTGAGCTTAAAAGCCTATTAATAAGAATCTGGATGATAATGAGAGACTTGACCCACACCTTTTTAGATCCAACGAAACCCTTTATATAAATCGATTTACCGCATGGAATTACTTCATGGTATCTTTTATCAAGGATACCAGACCTTGCCGTACGGATTTATTGATCTAAGTGAGTCTCTTTAGCCCTCTTCTTCTTTAGAGATTTAGGTTAGTGATCAAACTCTTCGCAACTCGACTCTTAAATGGATCTCTATCCAGGACAGATTTCACATCTTTTTAGGTCTAAAACAGCCATTGTTTTCAGTTTTCATCATTTGTAGTACGTTCGCGTACTCCATTTTAGCACCACCCAGCTTCCATCAGTTCACTCTAAAGTCTAGCTTCGTTCGGCGTTTTACTGTTGCAGACTGTATTCACTTGCCCACTGTTCTTTTGCAGTACTCACTGCACTGTAGCTCTGGGTCACCTACTGACTACGCCGTGGTTTACACTGCCCCTCTACTGCAATATTAAGTAACTTATATCAGTTCCGGCACTCCCCTTGGCCATTTATAAAACCAACTCCATTGTAACCACGCCTGCTAGCTACGTTATGCTACATCCATGCTAGCACCACCCAGCTACCACTAGTGTACTCTTAATCTAGATATTTCTAAGCAACCTCTCGTTGCCTATCATCCAGCTCTATCCCGACCTGGCAATGGATAGGGGGGGTTATTTGACGGTAATTCTGGCTATAGCAAACGAAGCGGACATGCGCATTCCAATACAAAAAAGCCACAGTGGTTGATGAAGGTATTATTTACATCTCGTACTATACCCCCTTAATACGTGGCATATTGCGGAGAGTGACAAAAAGTGCCCACAGTTAAAAGAAAAATCCCTGTGTGAAATCGTATTTATTGCATTAATCGGGTCTAATTATAGAGGTTAATTATAAGAGGTCCGGTACATTCAGCATACACGCGTATAGATTGGCAAGATTGACGGTACAGAGCGTTTTGATCTTTGAAATCAATAAATGATACGCTACAGCAGGTAAAATCGGTTCGATCTTAAATGTCCTTTTGTGCTGTTTTTTATGTGGAATTTGATATAACAGATGTATTGTAATTAGTTATGGAAACTCTATATCTTGTGTGGTTAACCTTTTCTCAGGTTCAGCCTTTCCGCTAAGCTATTCCTAATTACTAAAAATATCAAATATGTCGAGGATTTACTGAACTCCTACTTCAATTATTGATGTGATTTTAGTATTCCAAATCTAAAAATCTTCGATGTTTTTCTGCAAAGCATTTTTATCCTCGTTTCATGCAATTCGTTCACTTTTGGCGACCGAAAAATATATATTTTTAAATTTTTCCAGTCTCGAAAAAAATTTTTAAGGGAACAATTTTTGAAGTTTTTCTAAAAAATACATTCTCCGTGTTTCAAACGACTTTCAATCATTTTGAGCCAATAAAAAATTTTCACTTTTGTTGGTGATTAATAATTGGTAATTATTCAACTTAGCTGATGTCAAATGTCAAAATTTTTATACAAAAGTTTTACTCCTTGATAAGATAAACATTATAGGTTTAATTGCAGCCTTCTACGACGTTCAAACAACTAAAGATATTTGGCAAACCAGTGAAAGCGTGGTACAAAGGTGGTAAAAAGTGGTAAAAAGTCTGGTGTTTCTGTTGAGGATAAAAATTGGCCAACAAGTTAATTATGTTCGTAGGGGTTCCTAATACTTCCATATTCAGTTGAGACAATCCTTGTGAACATCAAATCTCAAAGGAGATGCCACTTTCCCCTTACTAAGAGTTATACCGTCCTAATATTTAAATTAGATTTATATATGTAAGATGTGAAGCAGGTTTCAGGGGTCCTGGTGGGAGTTAGGGACGGAATCAATGGGTCGGTGGGTAGTTGGGGTAACCATGGCAACGTAATGCAGTAATGATGAAATGAGAGGGCAGGTCAATGATTGGCACAGAATTAGGGTGGTTGTCTAAGAGGGTAAAAGGTTTGTAACTACTGATGTACGTGTGTGTGGGCCGTATAAAATACTTATTGTTAAATTGTGGTTCCTTCATGTCTACTGTAAACTGGAAGAGGATTTATATTTGCATTTTCTTAACAAAACAAGAACTATTCACTGTTATTCAGCCAAGAAAGTATTTTTTACCGGTCAATAAGGAAGCATTAACAATTTGTCAGAAATCAACATATATCCAAGAAAACAGCAAAAAACTCAATTAATAACCGTAGAAATGAATCTGCACAAGATTTCCTGTCAGAATCACTCGCATATTATTATGCAGCAAAATTTCATAGCGCATTCCAAACGTGGTTGGTCGAGCGGAGATCTAAATTTGTAAAAGCAGGTACCGAGAGAGATGACATTTGTCAAACCACCACTACCAATCCCTGTTCAACCAGCTGTCACGTGTACCTTGATTAGCTATTACCGGAATGTAATCATTCGGCGGAGAAAGAGGAGAATCTCTGAAACATTCCAGACTGTGGCTTTTACATACTTCAGTGAAATGTCCTAAAATAGCGCCGGGGCAGGAGGGGAGGAGGCTCTCTTTGGATCATGTAGGAGTGCTAAAAATGGAGACACGAGTCGGGATACTAATAGGCAAACATCTGGCCCTGGCATGCAATCTAAATGGAATGTGACAAGATTCCTGTCCCTAAAAGGTATATGGAAATTTTATACTAAATAAAGTAATTTTGGAGATGTGTGATAACTAATAATTCATGACACATTCAGAGATGAATGAGTAGTCCAGTCTCTGAATTACAATATACGTATAGCTGTATAGCTCTGGAACAAGGTTAGCTAGCAGTGAGTCGTTATTATAAAGGAGCACAGTAGCAAGCTAACAGCTGCGCTAATAATAGGCCACTAAGCAGGGCTTTGTTAGTAAATATCGGGCAGGTAATATTAGAAATTAGTGGCATGAAAAGGAGGACGGCTCCCTGGATCAGCAGTGTGGTTGGAATGTCTGTGACAGAGATTAGGGAACAAAGGAATGTTGGTCAGCAGTCACGACACAAGCAAGGTCGGGGTAATGCAACAGGACGCGTACGTAATGGTGGTTACTGTTCAGCTATCGATAAATATTAGGGGGATGCGAAACTGTGCTTTAACTTTACCATACTACATGTAACAATGATATCAATTGTAAATATATGAGTATGTTTTCCGGAACTAGTAAAGTCATTAGGGTTCAATATTCGAAATCGGAATAGTTTTCAAAAAGCTCAAAACTGCAACATTTATACAACAACAGCTTGTTCAAATCTGCAACATTAACATTGAAAGAACTTGTGGCGAACTGAATGTGGTGAAAGCAACCATCTAGCAGGGCACCTTGCTGACAGTGTTTTCGCAACATTCGCCCTCCGCAGAACTTAACCTGCACAATAATATATTTATAACTAAAAAGCTATCAGAGAGAAACAGAGAGTATGCTGCCACACGTTCAGAAATGTGATTAGGGCGGGTGTCCGTGGAGCTACAGTTTGACTTCCACTTCACACCTCCTGATAATAGAGCACTGTGGAGCAGCACGGGGAGATGAAGTACTAAACAAGTTCACACGGCGCCAACATACGCTGTGCACGTGAGATACTGACACTGTGGGGAGGCGATGTTGACAAATCTGACTATCAGTCTGCTCTATAGCATCTGACTATCAGTCTGCTCTATAGCATCTGACTATCAGTCTGCTCTATAACATCTGACTATCAGTCTGCTCTATAACATCTGACTATCAGTCTGCTCTATAACATCTGACTATCAGTCTGCTCTATAACATCTGACTATCAGTCTGCTCTATAGCATCTGACTATCAGTCTGCTCTATAACATCTGACTATCAGTCTGCTCTATAGCATCTGACTATCAGTCTGCTCTATAACATCTGACTATCAGTCTGCTCTATAACATCTGACTATCAGTCTGCTCTATAACATCTGACTATCAGTCTGCTCTATAACATCTGACTATCAGTCTGCTCTATAACATCTGACTATCAGTCTGCTCTATAACATCTGGCTAAACTAGCAAATTTCTTAACAACAACGAACGAGACTCGTACATATTAAGCTAGCAATAACATCTGTTATTGTATCAAGTTAATGAATCCAATCGACATCCATTAGGACATGCAAATGTGCCAAACAGTGATCAGATGTCACGTGACGAAACTAAATACGGATCGGATACCATGGCAACAAGATAGATACTATCAGAGCACGAACAGGATAAGATCTTGTTACAAGTTGAAACGAGCTCACCACCACCGTGAGTCCAGGATGCAACCACCTTATCCTGCAGTCACGTGATCCAAATCATTAATCACGTGACACCAATTGTTAATTACACAAAGGATCCCACGTAATTAACCTCAATTATAATCGTGAAACAGGCCTAATTTGTAAAGCATGCCTCTTTGTATCAGTCATCAGCGAATTCAATGTGTCAGAAACTTTTGATAAGTGGTAACAGCAGTTCACTTTGATCAAACGGAAAATTCGTAAAACTGATAATATGTTGCACACGATATTTGAACCTTAATATTAACGATTGGCAAGGCTTCAAACGGCTAGTTAGGAGGGGGTGGAAGATGGGGGCCGCACCTAGAAATTAGATTTGTGTTAAGTGAGCGCCTAACTCTTGAAACCTGTATCTGAAAAATGGGGGCTAAAAAACCGTGGACCTAAAAGCCGTACAAATAATCTTATGTCTCCAATATTCTCCGATATTATTACATGCAATCGGTTATTATTTATTAAAATTTGGGATCACTATTTTGAGACATAACTTAGAACAAGGTCATTGCACTTCGGTTACCATAGCGACGAGGTTCTCCTTGGCACGTTCTCAAGTATTTCACTCAGGCTAGGATGAGATAACATTCAGCTATAGCCATTCTCACAATTATAACTACATATTAAAAACAGAAAATTCAATAGAGATGATGGAGAGTGCTAATAAAAAACCCAGTTTCATGGACTAACTTTTTGAAAGGTACACTGACACGGAAATGGGCAGATAAAATCACGGCAGCTGGAGGGCCTGGGGAAATTTGGTAGCAGAACAATTCGATAACGATAAAGCGAGCACTAATTTAATCACGGCAGATTACCTAGAAACTGTGGTCGGACTAGACCGGGAACCTGTATGGTCTGATCTAGACAATTTGACTGTGCCAAGATCATCCTCAAATCAGTTCGTGACTCCCTCGGTAATATGCTGTGTTATATATTATTAGTTATAACTACTAATGATATTTTTAATAGATGCTAGACGCGCTTTTAGACGCGGTAATTGATTTAGTGAAGGAATTAGAACTGAGAGCACAGACTTATTGTGTGATAATGAGAGTGGGGAGGCAACTCCAGTACAAACAGCATGTGTTGAGTGGCTCTCTTGGAAAGACTTTTGACCTTGAACCGACAACTATCAGAAAACCATTAATGTTAAGTTAGTGGACCATCGCCATTTTTGCCATCCAATTTTTAAAATTCTCGAGAAAATGGCAAATAGCTACCCTACCTCGGAGCTCGCTAGGCTGTCGACAGAATTAGGGAGACGACACAGTAGGTGACTGGTGAGTAACCATTACGTTACGTTCTATTAGCACGTGCTGTTGTGGAGCTTCAAAGCTTGGTAAATGTTCAAAAATGAATTATTATTGGACCTTTTAAAATAATCGTTTTGGTAGTAATTTTAGGTTTGTTTGGTTAATCTTTAAATGTGTACAGTTATAGAAATGATAGGAATTTATAGCTTTATAGGATTTTTGGAGACATTTTAGAAATGGGATTTTTAGAAAAATGATGGAAAGTTTCCCACAGTTGAAAGGTGCTCAAAAGCTTTAGAAAATATGATAAGACTTTAAAAAACGGATGAAAATTTGCCTGCGCAGTGGTTGCAGACTGTTAGTTAAGCATCTCCCTAGACATTGCCATTGACGTTTGTGTTATGAGTGATTTTCTGACTGCTAATGAGTTGCTGTGGTTACCTCTTCTTAGCCGGAGAATAGGTAACCACATGTTAAGTAGGCCTCTCACAAAACTTCTGACCAAAGTGAGAACTAAAACTTATGCCAAACACATCAGGCACAAAGCACACCATCAGTACTGCTTAGCACATGTAGAGTGATAACATAGAAGTTTAAGTGGAATTAAATAAAAGTTTGAGTACTAGCAGGCACAAAACATGTTAAAATGTTGTTAAATTTAAAATACGATCGCAAAGAACACATGTCTTCAAAACTATTGTCACAAAATAAGTGTCAGTCAAAACACTGTGCACACACATGACACAACTACCAAAATGTTTAAACAGGAAATGAGGTGCAACTTGAGACTAGGACGTGTTTGGAAATGTGTCAGAAACACACAAAAACAGGACCAGATTCCGCTGATAAGGTGCAGGAGCCAGGAAATGAGCCCTACTCGCTAATTACATGTACAGTTCCAGGATACATGGCTGGTAATTACATACTGTCTGCGGCTGTATCCGGAGACGGGCAAAACCACATACCAATCATACCTTGTACCATCCACAGAGTCACGCCTCAGGAATACCAGGCCCTCTCATAATCATTTCATATTTTATTCAATATTCACGAAGTTAGATCGATATGCTAGAAGACACCGAACAGAGAGAAAACTTGCTAATCTTCTCTGTATCGTTCCAATTTTAGTATATGCACTACCGAAGTATATATGCACTACCGAAGTATATGGATTAGAGCAACCCAAACAGACACCAACGCGAGGAAGTTCAAACGAGTTCAGGCATTGGCATTGAGAATGATGTCTGGTGCCATGCCTAGTACTCCCTTCATCGCACTGAACCACCTCACTAACACTCCAGATATCATACTTTTCCTGAGAGGTGAAGCAGCAAAGGGCACAGCCAGGCTTCAAGCTTATGGAAGCCTAACCCTCGAAACTATCGCCCCCAGAAAAGGTACCATCACAACTCACACCACTATCAACAAACAATTCATGGTAGATCTCAACATACCACCCAAAGCAGAGAGAGACCTATCTATACCAACCATGATGCTTGAACGACGCTTCACGGTCACCCCATCTCCTGGGAGCTGACAACATTGTTATAGAGGCTCACTCCAAAAACACCATGACAACATCCCCAGTGAAACCCATTCACCTGCTACACAACGGGTCACGCACAGACTCAGGTAGCGGGGCTGGTTATATTATCACCACAGACAACAACACACTACACTAAGATGAAAGAACAATCACGCTTCCCGAATTTATTGCACCGTTTATCAAACAAACTCACTGCCTCATCGAAGCTTGTAAATATCTATCAACTATACACACCACACATCATCATAAGGCAGACAGTCTCACCTCAATTCAATCCATATCCTCACCTTCAAACGAGGAGTAGGACGACTAGAGACTGTTACGCGCGACAACCCTCAATACACTCCGGATCCACTACACCTTAGAATCAGATGGATAGCTCACACCATTGATTGGGGGTAATTAAAAGCAGACGAGCTGGCCAAAAATGGTTACAACCAGTGAATCCCCTTTGAATTGCCAATACCACAATCATACATCAAAAAAACGCCTGAACAACGACAAAGTCACAAACTTAATCACGAATCAATGGATTAACTGATGGTCCCAGACACACTAACTACACTGACATAAAAACATCTACTTCCAAAATCTAACACTACAACCAGTAACCCCAGACAAAATTATAGAACTCTCTGCATTGCACCCTCATCACGGGACATTGTGGCCTATCAACAAACACCTACACACTATTCGCAATCAGACACCAATCATGACATCCACAAATCAGACACAAGTGCTATGTCCAAAATGGCTGCACGGAGAGGAGACCGTCTCACACTTTTCTCGGACAGTGCCCGGCTTTGCCCAAATAAGAGGTCAAAATTTCCGGACAACACATCTCTGTCAATGAATATACGACAACCAAACACAATCTCCCCCATTGTCAACTTACAAACCACACTAAAAGTTTTATCGACTAGCCGGAAAATCCCGAAAATAAGCGTCATAACCAATTATCGAGCCCAGCTATTGAGAGGTGGCTGCGTCTCTCAAAGTGGGCGTCAAGTTTTTAATTGATCCGTGAGCACTGTTCCCAGTATTTAACGAGAAAAAGGAGAAAACTATCGCAGTTCGGACGCTGTTCGGAAAGTGCAGAACTCGGGTAGAAACGTGACATCACACTGAACACAGGAACTGAGTGAGAACATCATCAAAAATACTCGCTCAACACAACACAGCAACAACAGACAAACTTACCGAACTGCAGTGCACCTCATTCACGGACATTGTGGCCTCAACACCACTACACACCATCACAAAGTAGGACACAAGTGCTTTCCTCAAATGCGGCGACGAAGAGGATACTGTCCTCAACACTTTCCGACAGTGCCCGGCTATGCCCAAAATCAAAGAGGTCAATATATCCGGGACTACCTACCTTCTCTGTCAATGACATATTAGAACAACCACCCATCTCCACCATGTCAACTTTACAAACCACACTAAACCTTAGTGGAAGCCATAGGAGTTGACAGACATGTTAAAATAGCGAATACTTTAACACCGACTTACTTTCGCCTCTCACTTCCACACTCAACCAGCACTTAAGCGCTTATCTATGACACACCCACAACACTTACCATCATCCTTGATTTACACAACTTGATTCCACTGGCATCCTCCCACATGACTGCCAAACCCCAGAGGTAGGCAAAGCAATCATATGCTATCCTCTCGTGGGCCAACCAGGCCCAGCCTCTCTTTAAAAAAAAAAAAAAAAGGACGGAGGAAAGCTGGCATTACCTGAGTTAAAACTTTCCATAGAGAGCAATTTTACAATGATCTATACATTTTCTTAACGACGGACAATAGGCAGGGCTGCAGGAAAGCACACGGCAACCACTCAGAACACAATATCCCATCATGTGACATGTCACATGACACAAGAAAGCAATCATCTCAGCAGGGGTACGGAGAGTTCCCCACCAGGAAATCGTAAGATCCCCGGAAAGTCACAGTACAGATAATACTACATGTTGTGCTCAGATACTATCACGTGATCTGATACCTATCACGTGATCATCCTACCATGCTCTATTCTGGGAGGGAGCGATTCTTCTTATTCTCACGGTCCAGCGCTACACACGTGCTGTATTATTTCAGCTTCCTCTCCGGGCACGTTAGAAGTCACATCTTGTCCTGGGAACAACATGTGGCCCGGAAATCATACCGGAAGTATTACATGTAGTACTAATTGTTTTAAATCAATCTCGTGTCTTGAAATGTACTGATTACCACTAAAGAGGGAGATTAGATTGTACGAGAAATAGTGATCACGTGATATCACGTGATAGGGGGCTTGTTATGGAAAAACAGTGTATTTATCAAGCAGATAGCGTGCTGGCAGGCCTGTTTAGAGCTGGATCATGGTTAGTGGCCAGGTAGCTAGAGGCTGATCTATACTGTTAACGGAATAGTCTGTGATTTGGAGATCACATGTGAAAGGATTGTGTGTATTATATATATGACCGATATGGCAGCTTTTCAAAAGGAGAAATGAATGTTCAGGATTGGTCTATTTGGCGGCTCTCTTGATCAGCTTTGACCTGTCAGACAGGATTGACGCTGATCTGGAAGCTTTTAGAAACTTGTTCTACTTCTAACAAAGAACATTAAACAACTTATGTTGAGATCAAACATTTGACTATTTTAGTATCTTTGTTAATAATTTGCAAGGTCTCAAGAGCGTGATTAATCTAAGTAGGGCCTGAGAATCATTTAGATGGAGAAATGAATATTTAGGAAGGGCGGCTCACCACCCTGAACTAGATTAACTCTGATCTTGAACTTTTAAGAAATTTGCCTAATACCTTAATGAAGAAAACAAACAAAGAACTCTGAACCTTGAATGAGGAGATCTGAAGCTTGACTCTTTAAGTACCTACCCTAGCTAAGAAGTTTTGTTTATGATTCGTAAGGTCTCAACATAGTAGGGCATGAGAAGAATCATTTAGAGTTAGAGTGTTCCCTAAATTGCTTTAACCTTTTATCAAGGACATGGTTAAGTCATGACCTTCAAAACTTTGACTTGCAGAGGAGGTTACACAGAAGTATCGTGTAATATTTACATGAATATGAATATTGACAAGCAGGAGCCGGGGTCAGAAGGTAGAGATTGTAAAATGCTGAGATAAAATCTGCGAGACACTGAGACAATAACTATAAAAGTACGGACTAGTTCAATTAAGGGCAACTTATTAATTAAGGGCAATTAAGGGCGACTTATTCCCTAGATCAGGCTGAAAATGAATGTAGCCAAGATTTAACAAATAGTATTTCAATACTTCCTGAATAACTGTTCACTGTAAATAGTTTCAATCGTAATCTTTGAAGAATCCGTTCAATTTTAGTTTTAAGTCTATTGTCCTGACAAAAATTCAATAGACCCGGTAGCTGACCAGTCTCCATGGGATCCAAACAGATGGTCTGAAGGAAATATCAGGAAAACAAACGATCAAACACACCAAACAAAAGAACAACCCGAGACCTTTGGGTCGGATTAGAGCGAGAGCGGGTAACAACAAAGAACAACTCGTGAAGAAGCCAGAAAGTTTAGAGAGCGTGTATTAACGTTCATTGGATTTGAGAGGAGGATAGCACCTATAAAGAGCTGCTGAACATCTGGTCTTATCTAGTGGTGAATATATCAGGTATCTGACGACACGTGATATCAGGTATCTGAATACACGTGATCGACGATCGTATCTCTTCTCTGATCCGCTAAATAACGGAGGTAGAACGAAACAAAAACACCATTATTATGACGGGTCTGACAAGAGACATGGTGAATGAGTAATGACTGGTGGTGTTGCCGGGGTTCAGGTAGGTGTGTACCATGAAACTCGATGCCAGTCACCTCCCCCTGAACACAGGTTCAAATACCACTTGGCAGGATGCCATGATACCCAGGGACGTCTCTCTCATGTACCACACGTTAATTGGGATGGTTTGTAACATGATTTTAAATTAATGTGGTCTAGTTCGTACTCGTGTTTCTATTAGCATATTCATGATAAATATAGCCCGTGAGGTATGAATAAGAAAATTACAATATTTAAGTTCCAGGTACCAAGTTTCCCGAGGAGGGACCACAAGCAAGGGTGTGTGAGCAAGATGCAAAAAGCAAGTTTAGCCATGCGGTGCCAAGAAATATTTAATGTTTGCCAAGAAATGATATGTTTGCAAATATAGAATACTCGGCGTAACGACTTGGTAATTGGGAATCGGTATGGGGGTACGACAATATCAGATCCAATACTTCAAAAACAGAGCACGTGTACAAAACACACCCACGTGGTGGGGACAACTTGCACGTGCACATCTGTGTCACGTGACTAAGTCGGATTTAAACCTTTTCAGTAGACTGGTTTGGCGCTTCTGCCTGAATTTCAATAGGGGTTTGTCGCACAATTGACGCAAGTGCCTCGACAAATGCGCCATAGCGCTCACCGAGAGTGCAATTTGAGTGCAATTTGGAGTTTATAGTCACTAATTAGGGTGATTATCAAACCTATCAAGTGTATTTCGTTGGGTATTTGACTAATGTCTTCTATCACTAGACTTGGTAAGCTTTTTCTCGATAGCTTCCTGGCGGGTACATCATCTGGCGGTGACTCAAAAAGCGCGGAAGCCTGACTAAAATTATACCTGAACCAAGAGATTCATACTGGGATACTACTATTAGTTCACATTTTGAGTTAGTGTAGTGATTCAGTGCAAGTGTTTCCACTACACAAGCTAAACCTGGGTCAGGGAGAATGACATATTACACACCGGAATTTGAGGTTGTTTTCTGCCTAAACCCGCATCATTGCTCCAAATGTGAGCATGACAAAGTGAAGGAATAGGTGGCTGGCGTTGATACAACTACACAAAACGTGCGACTGAAAACGATTGAATTATTTAAACGAAAACGTTCTGCCGTGCCATAACCTCTCAGAACCTTGCCTAAAATTTAATCTACAAAAAATGTCTCACGCTTGGAAGAACTAGAACAGCCAAATACTCAGCACTCACGCTCAATATAATATCAAAAAGTGTAACCTAGAAAGAACCAAAGATCTAGTATATATTATTCAGGAGTATGTTCAGTGTTCACTGTTCAGGTCATGTGGTTGTTCCTCAAAGCTGTGTTTCAGTCATAAAATGGAGGTCTCGAATGATAGTCTATTAATAGAACTACTAATGACTGATAGGCTGGACAATGAGTTTGTAATCTCATGATGGAACATAAAACTAGCAATAAACCGCTCTCACTAAATATGATACCCAGGTTCAAGGCCACTACATGACGTACGGGGCTGCCGAGGCTTACTAAGCGTTAGAAAGTGGAAACACGACTTGTGCCTAAAATTATAAACACGCTCTTTGGTGAAATCATACAATAACATATTGGAAAGTTTGTT
Organism: Bolinopsis microptera; assembly: GCF_026151205.1. Classification (NCBI taxonomy): domain Eukaryota; kingdom Metazoa; phylum Ctenophora; class Tentaculata; order Lobata; family Bolinopsidae; genus Bolinopsis; species Bolinopsis microptera. The sequence goes on from NC_087074.1 coordinate 15,403,973, forward strand.
TTACTAAAAAGTTTGTTGCGTGCAACTTCTTTGCTTAGAATCATTGAGATAGATAGTGGCCTGGAAATAGGACATATACCCAAAATTTAAATTTTTCGGAGAAATCATACAAATTGTCGAGTCTAATTTAACGGAACTGAGGGGTGTTACTGTTACTCTTTCCTAGGCAAAACGGAAATTCCAAAACCAAAATACTGTCAACACTGCTTTATTATACAACACATAATTTTAGGAAGATTTTATAAGATGAATAAATTCAAGAATTCAACAACCCGTTATCTGGTGTTTCCAACCAAAATTAAGTAAATTCACGCCAAACCAGCGGCTAAAATCATCCAAAATACAAACCGTGTGGGATAAACCTGCTATTTCAATCATTTTATAGGAATTTGCGGAATTTGATCAGGTTCAAAGGGAAGCCAAACCCAGCTGTATGCTGGAACAAAGTAGTTTACGCCAGGCTCTCTTTAATCTCCAGGATGGGTAACTTAATGTGGCGATCACGTGGTAGTCATAGGAACATCACGTGACAACCACATGATATTCAAGGTGGAGTATTGGAACATCGCTACTCACTAGGTATATAAAAAAGTCCTGATAAGAAACCAGAGTTGAAAGTGTTGCGTATTTCACCTGTACCAATCACAACAATTAAGTGCTCTGTTTCGGACCTTAGGTCGATACATGTGAAGCCACGTATCGGACGATTAGCAGCAGCTTAAAGCGCTTTCAGGCCCATCAGATCTTAAGAGCTAACGGCAATTAATGAACTTAGAAAATATGAATACCACGCACACGAATTACTCGCAACTACTCAAAGACTGCGAATTATCTGCAAAATTTCACAAAGCCAAGCATTTCAAGTACTTTTAAAAGCTTCCATCTCGCTAAAATGAGCAGACGAGGATTAACACGTAACTGGTTATAGTGAATTAATGGTCAACAGGTATACTACACAGAGGAATTGGAGTATCTAGATACGTCAACATTTGGCACAAAAATGCAATGTGGTTGGACAGAATGTCAACAAGTAAGGGTATTCGAGGGAGGAGCCGGCCCATGTTGCACATAGTCCCCCCGGAGAAGAGTGTAAATTACACCAAATACCTAACATCGTGTCACCACCCCCCTTGTTGTGTCATATTTGGTAACTTTCATCACCCATTACAAATGTTACGTTGACTGTTAAAACGGGAGACACTTTATCAATGTGTGCAGCTCAGTTGTAGACTTGAGAGAAACTCAGCAGAGCAGAACATTATATTGGAGGAGAATAAGTGTCGGAAGACACAGCTTGAAGGTGGAATTTGATTATCTGACTTATTAACGTTTACAGATTTACTGAAATCTGATCAAGCTGTTATTGACTTATTAGGGCCGCATCGCATGTTTGAATCAGATTGGAGTAATAATTTACGATCCAAATTATACAAATTGTATTATCACAGCGTTCGTGGTAAAATCTTTAAACTAAAACGGGAAAATTTAATTTAAAGGTTTTCGGTATCAATTGAAGTATCACTTTTTTAAGAGCGTCAATTTTAAAATTAGGTTTTCAAACCATAATACAGAATGGGACATTCCGTCATCGGAAATAGATTCAAATATCATCCGGCTTAATTTTCCTTTTCCAGCCTATAGATTATTGCTAAATTTTACTCACAATTATCCTCAGAATATCTGGAATTTTTAGCAGTTTTCCTCCTCAAGAGCCTCTTCATCCTCAAAACAAACAACTTCATCCTCACCAAAAACAAAACCACAGCAGAAACAGAACAAGAACTCAGAACAACAAACCAGAGCACACGCACATTTCAGGACACTAAAAGGAAAGTAACTGAAAGTAGCTGAGTAGCTTCTGAAAGTAAGCCCCAGGGTCCCTGCCACGGCCCAATTAACCAGAGGATTTTTTGAAGGTGTTCCCCTCAATTATACATCTCCACTCTCAGACAATGAATTAGTAGCCCCAACCAGGTGCTGCTAAATACTAATACTCAGTCCTCCTTTCAGGCAAAAGACTAGGTGGACTTTAAATCTTTAATGCCAATGAAGACAGGTAATAGAGAGGAAGGGTCCCCGAAATAAGGATAAACTGTCTGGCGGCCTCCTCGAATTATGGTACTGTGCTGGTCATTTGTTAGAAGAAGTAGAGGAAGCAGGAAAGCAATGACAGGTAAATTGTTCTCAGATTCCTACTTGATTCGATTGCTGGTTAATTAATAATTCTGTTCGGAGATTATTTTCTCAGCGTGATTTCTCAGCGCTAAACGATATCGAATTTGGTAGAATGTTCTGGAGATTCCAGACAGTCGAGGTGATGTGTCAAAGTATATGTATATTGATTGGGATTGGAGACATATTCGTGACATTATGTATTTAATTAGAGAATGAAGCGGTTTAATCTGAGTTAAGTAGTGTTGCAGCTGTGGGTAACGGAAACTTTTCCTCAATTTTTACATGTTAATTGTTGATTGATATTGGAAGTTTGCAAATGGCATCATTTTACATCTCTCGAGTCTCATCCACGGTATCATTTATCGGCTCATGTTTCAAAGTTTTACAAGTTTCAGTAGTGAAGTATTATTGTCACTTAAATATATGGCCACGTTACGGCTTCATCATATCCCGACACACCGGTAAAATAAGGTACAATGTTTCACCTTAGTTCCAGAGTTCAGGCCCCAAATTGGAAACAAATTACGATTGTAGCCCTCAGATATCAAGCGATCATTGTCAATACATGGGGCGTGTGTTAAAACCTAAAATAAACTAATAGCCAACTTTGCAAGATGGCCAGATCACCGTGATTAGTGATATGACATATCACTGAGGTATGTACAGATACGCCGAGTATCCCCACTGTCCGATACTAAACTGTTTTGATATGGTTCCGTGCCAGGGTAAGAGGGATCACAGTTAGGATCATAAACAATAAACATGGGGAAAAGTATTTTAATAACCTTCAAAGTGCCTTTACAAAACGTTCCCCAATGTCCAAGATATTGCTCTGTTTGATATATTGAAACTCTGATTAGACTTAAATCGTTCCACTGGCTCTCTCTCTCGAGCAAAGGTAACCCTTAAAACGGAGCAAGGCAAATCTTTCACAGAACATTTTCGAGATCATATAATAATAACTATTATTATATTATCATTCACTTAGGCAGCATATATATTCCCGAGATTTAAAGAACATTACAATAAACAAACCCTCGATGAGAGCAAGCCGGGGAGAGAGAAAATAATGCACGAAGACAACAGGAACCAATCAAGCTGCTGAGTGCTGATCAGAGGTTAAGTAGGGGAGGCTGGTAATGGCGGAGTTGAGATTACCAACCCCGTCAGCTCTTCCCGGTAATGGAGATTGGGGAGCATTATCGGGCACGCTGCTGGGGAGGCAGCGTAAACTGTGAGTCATTACTTGAGTGGTTGATGGTTTTAGTTTTGTAATCCTCACTACTTGGTTACGAGGGTGGAATTGTTACGAGGGTGGTTTAAGCGGACAACTAAATGCGACTAAATGCGACTAAATGCGCTTTACAAAGAATTAGCGGCGGGTACTGGGTAGTAGAATGAGATTATCCAGCTGCTACTAGACAGTGAGGGGTGTATAAATGTACCGCCTCCCTACTTAAATATAAAGTTCACTAGTCGTACACTATTTATCATAACACGTGAGCTCTAGAACAATCTGTCACGGTAATCCGCGAGGACCGAATGTTATTGACCAAAACGGAATGTTCCTTTCGGGATTTTTCTGCTGATTAATTAAAATATTTCTTTTGCTGCCCACTCCTTCGACACATTTTGCTCTACCAGTGACTATTTATGATTGAGCGGAGTAAAATCAGAAATACAGAAAATTCCTCCGTTAGGTGAAGAAAATAAGAAAGCGAAGCTGCCAAAAGACGCCTTGAAGGTCATCGCACTTAGACAAACAGCGCTCAGACAAAACTACTCCGACTTCTAAAAAACTCCCCCGACTTCTGAACAATTTTGCCGTGGTATCAGACAAAACTACTCCGACTTCTAAAAAACTCCTCTGACTTCTGAACAATTTTGCTGTGGTATCAGACAAAACTACTCCGACTTCTTAAAAACTCCCCCGACTTATGAACAATTTTGCTGTGGTATCAGACAAAACTACTCCGACTTCTAAAAAACTCCCCCGACTTCTGAATATTCTCACTGTGGTATTTGTTAAAGTGCAGTTGTTAAAAAAGTTCACGACTACGTCTTCTCAGTCTCTCATTTTGAATATTTTTATTGTGCTTCGTCAATTTTTAAGCTTTGTTCTAAGAAGACGTTTATGTAACTCTTATATCATTTGGTTTTAGGTTGCGTCAAACTAGCGTAATTAAATTGCACAAAAAATTCAGAGTTTCAGACCACCTAATTTCAGTGATTAGCCCAAACAATACGTAGAGGCAATCTCGTAAATTAGGTACTAGAACATTACGGGTTTTCTCTAGAAAAAAACCTCAGCTGACCTGTAAAGAGAATCCGTAAAAGGGCGGAAGGGGGAATCCCGTGCCACCCTATCAATAGATAAAACTGAGAAAATGTAAAACTATAATTTGAAGGTACGGTAAAAACAAGACAGCTTGATAAGTTCAGTTCGACTGCTGACAACTACACGGCTACATATAACCCTTCACACCACTAAGACAAATTAACCATAAACACTGGTGGATATTCATAATAAACGACTGCTTTCATATTTCATTGTTCAAATTGCGGCTTGAAAGTGAAACAAACAACCGCGAAACAGTGGCTAATGAAATGAAATAACTTTAACGATTAACAGATTCTCCAGCTGCAAGAGGTGCAGCATAATCGCACTGAGTCTGTACTGTGGAAAGTGGTACAAGGCAAACAATCAACAATTCAGAAAGTTAATATCGTCTTATTATTTAAACATGAATCATTTGTTAGCCTGTTTTAAACCGAGAATAGCTGATCACGATTTGAAAGCAATTCTCAAGCAGCTAACAAAAACAATCGCCTATCATCAAACTAAAACGCTGCACCTCATGTATCACAAAGAACCGGCTCAATAATGTCACCAGCTACAGCCAGCTTGATATTAGAACTGAATACAGCTTGAGAACGAGATACACACAAGAGATAAGATCCGGTAAATTGTGGCGGGAAGAGAGCAACTGAGGCCAATTTTAATGACCTGCGATTATTTTGTATCAGCTGCACAGAAGGTGAGTGATTAGCAGGGTATACGCTCAAATTTGGTTCAATTAACAGATTACTCCCCACTTCCTTGGTGTTGTATCTCAGTGAAACTGTCACGTGACTTACGTGCCATCGCCTGTTTAATTATTTTGTTTCTTGAAGCTAAGAACTTCTTCACGTGAGCGATTGGGCGCGAAAATGTTACTGCAGATCTTGAAAATACTACGAATAATGCAAAATATGGTCAAATTAAAGGGGAGTCGTCATATTATTATTATCTGAAGCTATTACAAACAGACAATTCAAGGTCAATGTCAAAAAACTTAACGAATGGGATTAATACTAAATGCAATTAAAAACTGTAGCAAATGTGATCAAAGTGGCTGTAAATATCAGCTCTGCCCCATCAAATCTTTACCAGCTAGCTTTTACTGCTAGCCGGTTACTCGCTAGAAGTTGATACTTCTTTCCGAATAAGTTAACTAACAGTAACAATTATTAGTTACAAAGTCAAATGAAACCTTGAGAACTCTAACGACCAATAAACGCACAAACCTACAGCCAACACCCAAAACCTACAGCACGACCCAGCACATTGACTCATCTGATCATACTATCTAGCTACACGTAGCACATGATTCAGATATCTTGCTTGATAAAGGTAACGTCATTCCTTCATGTTTCAATCAAGGTGACTGGATGACCGCATTTATTTCAACTATCTAGAGTGGAACCATTAGTTCTAGTTCCACGTTGGAATGTCAAGCTCATGACGTCATATGTGGCAATTCTATGACGTCACTTCACGCCCTTAATGGTTCGCAGTATCAGGTACCCTTAATATGAAGCAAGTGAGTTGAATCACTATGAGTAACAATTTATACCACCCGGGCGCCTGAAACGTTAGTACTTAATTCAACAAAGCAGGTGCGAACTTAACGTTAAATCATATTTCCAACATAGGTTCAGGAACTCAAAATCATTTCAACCTTGTTTCAAAATCCCACAAACTTCAACACATTTGCAAGATTTCTGTAAATTGTCGCTAACCCCACTCCCTTACCCTACCCAAGCAGACTAAATAACTGACAAATACCCCTCCCTCAATCCTGACTTTCTAGACAAAGTAGTTACAGTTTACAAGACCGGACACAATAGAGACCCATCTCTTCTCTCTCTTGGCAGAACATTTGTCCCAAAATGAGGTCACAGAGTCAGAGAGACATTGAGCACTGAAGTGCGTTTCATGTATGAGCAAGGAAGCGTACATAATTGTGATGGGCAGGTATAATTGGCAGGCTAGATGGCGCTGTACAAGCTGCATTACAGCATTTTTTTTTTTTGATCTAAAAAAAATCTCGCCTCTCTCTTCCCACACTCTTCACAGTTCATGTAACACGGCTATTTGCTTGTGCCGTTTTGGGAAATACACAATTTTAGTTGTCCAGTTTAAAATAAGCTTGTGGCAATGGTGGAGCGTGTCTAAGCGTTAATGGAGTTAGGAATGTGTGTGGTGGTTTCAAAGGTGAGGAGGACAGGCATGCAAGGAATCCAACAAGTTGTTTAGCATACCTCCTCACCTTGCTTACAAGAACTAGAAAAATAGGTGCTAGCGCGTGGCGGCTAGGGGTTTTAAAGTAATACGACCACAAAACCTCCGGTCCAAACTTAAAGAGTTAAACGAACGAATAGAAAAATAAGAAAAAACTGAAAAGTAAACTTTATAAGCTGAACATGACATGATGTTAAGACCACCGGGCCACAAAATGTTCTTTAAATACCGCACGTATTAATGTTGAGTA